>NC_074697.1:17215419-17257919 GCF_029448725.1 Salvelinus fontinalis | reverse complement strand
GTTATACTGCTGCTTTGACAAAGTCAGTTCTGAAGATGATTATTTATGTCATGTTATTCGAGATTCATATTAAGGTAAACCCCCTCCCCCCGTCCCCTTGTCCCCATCCGCCCCGTCCCCCCCGTCCCCATCCCTTATTTTAGGTAAACCCTGTTATATGAACTGAACTCAAGTTTTAATATGATAAAACTATTCCTTTAATAATATCATCTTAAGGATCACACCCTTTTTTTTAAATTTTTGCTTAAAATGACATACCCAAATCTAACTGCCTGTAGCTCAGGACCTGAAGCAAGGATATGCATATTCTTGATACAATTTGAAAGGAAACACTTTGAAGTTTGTCGAAATGTGAAATTAATGCAGGAGAATATAACACATTCGATCTGATAAAAGATAATACGAAGAAAAAATCATGCGTTTTTTTTTTGTTGTAACATCATCTTTGAAATGCAAGAGAAAGGCCATAATGTATAATTCCATCCCAGGTGCAATTTAGATTTTGGCCACTAGATGGCAGCAGTGTATGTGCAAAGTTTTAGACTGATCCAACGCATATCTGTTCAAAATTTTGTATCAAGACTGCCCAAATGTGCCTAATTGGTTTATTAATGCATTTTCAAGTTCATAATTGTGCACTCTCCTCAAACAATAGCATAGTATTCTTTCACTCTAATAGCTACTGTAGATTGGAGAGTGCATTTCGATTAACAAGAAGTTAAGTTTTTTGCCCATATCAGATATTTCTATGTCATGGGAAATGTTCTTGTTACTTACAACCTCATGCTAATCACATTAGCCTACGTTAGCTCAACCGTCTCGCAGGAGGAGACACACACACACACACACACACACCGATCCCGTAAAGAAAAGAAAATTGAACATCTAATAGTCTAATCATAGTGTAAAAGCAGGTGAGTGGTTCTACACTTCTTTTACCTATAGATAAACAGGCTAGACTTTTATTAACAATTCCATTTTATTTGTGAAGCCTGCATTCATTTGCCCTTCCCTGTTGCACACAAGCTTCCATTCCCCTGTCACACACAACAAGCTTCCATTCCCCTGTCACACACAACAAGCTTCCATTCCCCTGTCACACACAACAAGCTTCCATTCCCCTGTCACACACAACAAGCTTCCATTCCCCTGTCACACTCAACAAGCTTCCATTCCCCTGTCACACACAACAAGCTTCCATTCCCCTGTCACACACAACAAGCTTCCATTCCCCTGTCACACACAACACGCTTCCATTCCCCTGTCACACACAACAAGCTTCCATTCCCCTGTCACACACAACAAGCTTCCATTCCCCTGTCACACACAACAAGCTTCCCCTTCCCCTGTCACAAGGGGATTTATGGCTGCTTTAAGATGAAGTCGGCAACACTGTTATTTTATTTGGCACTTAATAGGCACTTACTAAATATGTTTTTTACTAAATTGAAAATGTGCTCTTTATGACAGAATGTTACAATTAGGTTAAATAAAACATACAAAATACTGTAAAACATGAAACATTTTTCACCAAGTTTCACTACTCAAAAGGCACCTAATTGGGGGAACGACCCAACTATTGTATAGGATTTGAGTATTGTGTGTCTCAAACCGACCCGCCACTACATCAAATGTGCTGTCTTCCAGAGATTAGAATGAGTTCATTTCTTTAATCAATTTGATGCAGTTGCAACAATGTTTGTCACAGCATAGGCAATCAAACCACTGCTAGGAGCAGAAGCAATGTGGACAGGATTAGTTTTTTTGTATTATTTATTATACCAGCACCAAGGAGAAACTGCATACTGCATACTCATTAGTGTCCACTGTATACCCTCTAAATGAGGAGTGCCTACTCAATAACCACTGTAGACAGTGCCACTCAATAACCACTGTAGACAGTGCCACTCAATAACCACTGTAAATAGTGCCACTCAATAACCACTATAAATAGTGCCAACTTAATCTAAATATGTAGTACCAAGTGTATATGTTTTTGGAGTAGAGCTCACCCCGATACAGTGGCCTGTATGATGGTGCCCTCACACTACCCTCCACATGAGGCAGTTCCACTCTGTAGCCTTTGTGTGAGTACTGAGTACTGCCTAGGGTGAGTACTGAGTACTGCTTAGTGTGAGTACTGAGTACTGCCTCTGTGTGAGTATTGAGTACTGCCTAGTGTGAGTTGAGCCCACTCTCCCTCTATGAATAGCAGAGTGCCTGCTCCGTAGCCTCTTTAGTCTCCATAGTCTTAGACAGTGCTCATACTTAACCTGTTTGGGCTGCAAGGGCAGTATTGAGTAGCCGGATAAAAGGTGCCCATTTCAAACGGACTCGTACTCAATTCTTGCTCGTACAATATGCATATTATTATTACTATTGGATAGAAAACACTCTCTAGTTTCTAAATCCGTTTGAATTATATCTGTGAGTAAAACAGAACTCATTTTGCAGCAAACTTCCTGACAGGAAGTGGAAAATCTGAAATCGATGCTCTGTTCTAGGGCCTGCCTATAAATGTCCTTGATATATATCAGTATACATGCACTTCATACGTCTTCCACTAGATGTCGACAGGCAGTGAGAGAAGAAATGGAGTGTTGAACTTGATCTGGGGTCGAACAAAAGCTCTTTGTATGACGTGTCACCAGTTTCCTGTTTTCTGGAGAGCGCGTGAAGGGACCTGGTTTTGCCTTCTGTACAGCTGTCGTTATAGAAGACTAATATCTCCGGCTTTGATTTTATTTGATACATATGACAATATCATCGTAAAGTATGTTTTTTCAATATAGTTTTATTAGATTATTGAAATTTTTTCGGGACGTTAGGCGTGTTGCGTTGTGTGCCTTTGTTCAGGAAGGAGAGCTTCGCGCCACTTTGCTAGCTTTCCGTGCTAATTTGACTGGAGAAGAGGACATTCTAAATCCAAACAACGATTGTTCCCGACAAAGGACCCGTTGTACAACATTCTGATGAAAGATCGTCAAAAGTAGGACCCATTTTATGATGCTATTTCATATATCTGTCGAACATGTGAAATAGTCGTTTGCGCCCAGATTTTGGGTACTCTCTTGCTATACCTAAGCTGGATGTTGTAATGAAGTTGTTTTTAGAATTCTAACACGGCAATTGCATTAAGAACTAGTGTATCTATCATTTCCTATACAACATGTATTTTTTAGTAACGTTTATGTATAGTTATTTGGTCAGAGTAGTTGAGTGCCATAAAAATATCCGCACATTCTGGGAAAAAGATGCTACGTTAGCACAATGTATAACCACTGATTTCAGCTCTAAAAATGCACATTTTCGAACAAAACATAAGTGTATGTATAACCTTTACAGCCCAGGCGTTCCGCTAGCGGAACTCCTCCCACATTCCACTGAAAAGGCAGAGCGCAAAATTCAAAAAATATTTTTTAGAAATATTTAACTTTCACACATTAACAAGTTCTATACAGCAAATGAAAGATACACATCTTGTGAATCCAGTCAACATGTCTGATTTTTTAAATGTTTTACAGCGAAAGCAGCACGTATATTTATGTTAGCTCACCACCAAATACAAAAAAGGACAGACATTTTTCACAGCACAAAGCAAACCTAACTAACCAAGAACCAACCAAACTAACCAAGAAACAACTTCATCAGATGACAGTCTTATAACATGTTATTCAATAAATCTATGTTTTGTTCGAAAAATGTGCATATTTGAGGTATAAATCAGTTTTACATTGTAGCTACCATCACAGCTACCGTCAAAAATAGCACCGAAGCAGCCAGAGTAATTATAGAGACCAATGTGGAATACCTAAATACTCATCATAAAACATTTCTGAAAAATGCAACGTGTACAGCAAATGAAAGACAAGCATCTTGTGAATCCAGTCAATATTTCAGATTTTTTTAAGTGTTTTACAGCGAAAACACAATATAGCATTATATTAGCTTACTACAATAGCCTACACACAACCGCATTCATTCATCAAGGCACGTTAGCAATAGCAATAGGCACGTTAGCGAATAAACCAGCAAAAGACATCAATTTTCACTAACCTTCATGAACTTTCCTCAGTTGACAGTCCTATAACATTAGGTTATACATACACTTATGTTTTGTTCGAAAATTTGCATATTTAGAGCTGAAATCAGTGGTTATCCATTATGCTAACGTAGCTTCCTTTTCCCAGAATGTGCGGATATTTCTATTAGACTCTCACCTATTCTGACCAAATAGCTATTCATAAACATTACAAAAAAATACATGTTGTATAGGAAATGATAGATCCATTAGTTCTTAATGCAATCGCAGTGTTAGAATTCTAAAAATATCTTGATTACGACATAAGGCTTATGTTATAGCGAGAGAGTGGCCAAAACCGGGGCGCAAAACTACTAGTATACAGTTCGACAGATATATGAAATAGCATCACAAAATAGGTCCTACTTTTGGTGATCTTCCATCAGAATGTTGGACAAGGGGTCCTTTGTCCAGAACAGTTGTTGTTTGGATTTAGAACATCATTTTTCCCTCTTGAATTAGCAAGCACACTGGCTAAGTGGCGCGAAGCTCTCCTTTCTGAAAAAAGGCACACAACGCAACACGCCTAACGTCCCGAATAAATTTCAAAAATCTAATAAAACTATATTGAAAAAACATACTTTACGATGATATTGTGACATGTATCAAATAAAATCAAAGCCGGAGATAGTAGTCGCCTATAACGACGGCTTTTCAAAAGGCAATTCCAGGTCCATCTGCGCGCTCTCCAGAAAACAGGAAATGGATGACTCGTCGTGCCAAGAGGATATATTCCACCTCAGACCAAGATAAACACTTCATTTCTTCTCTCACATCCTCTTGACATCTAGGGGAAGGTGTATGACGTGCATGTATACTCATACGTATCATGCCCATTTATAGGCAGGCCCTTGAACAGAGCATAATTTTCAGACTTTCCACTTCCTGGTCAGAAAGTGTGCTGCCAAATGAGTTCTGTTTTACTCACAGACAAAATTCAAACGGTTTTAGAAACTAGAGAGTGTTTTCTATCCAATAGTAATAATAATATGCATATTGTACGAGCAAGAATAGAGTACGAGGCCGTTTAAATTGGGCATGTTTTTCCCCCAAAGTGTAAATAGCGCCCTCTATCCTCATGTTATAGGACTGTCATCTGATGAAGCTTATCAAGGTTAGTCAAAAATTATATATCTTTTGCTGGTTTATTCGCTATCGCTAACGTGCCTATTGCTATCGCTAACGTGCCTTGATGAATGAATGCGGTAGTGTGGTAGGTTATTGTAGTAAGCTAATATAATGCTATATTGTGTTTTCGCTGTAAAACACTTAAAAAATCGGAAATATTGGCTGGATTCACAAGATGTTTGTCTTTAATTTGCTATACACCATCGATTTTTCAGAAATGTTTTATGATGAGGATTTAGGTATTTGACGTTGGTGTCTGTAATTACTCTGGCTGCTTCGGTCCTATTTGTGACGGTAGCTGTGATGGTAGCTGCAATGTAAAACTGATTTATACCTCAAATATGCACATTTTTTCGAACAAAACATAGATTTATTCTATAACATGTTATAAGACTGTCATCTGATGAAGTTGTTTCTTGGTTAGTTTGGTTGGTTCATGGTTAGTTAGGTTGGCTTTGTGCATGCTACCTGTGCTGTGAAAAATGTCTGTCCTTTTTTGTATTTGGAGGTGAGCTAACATAAATATATTTGGTGTTTTCGCTGTAAAACATTTAAAAAATTGGACATGTTGGCTGGATTCACAAGATGTTTATCTTTCATATGCTGTATTGGACTTGTTAATGTGTGAAAGTTAAATATTTAAAAAAAATATATTTTGAATTTCGCGCCCTGCACTTGAAGTGGCTGTTGTCATATTGTGCCCGGCTTCGGGCTTGCAGCCCAAAGAAGTTAACGCATGCCTCGTAGGGCCAGGGTGCCCCCCCCCTCACCTAACCCCCTCCATTCAGCTCCCTCTCTGAGCCGCCCAGCATGTAAAAGGCCCAATTACCATCCCTCACACAGGCCCTAACTAGACCACAATGGGCAAGTCATTTTTCATTTAATATTTGGGGGTGGCTGCCGAGACTGGGGTTTGGAGTGTGGTGATGGTGGGTTTGTAGAGGGTGGAGGGGGGCTCCACGGTCCTGGAAGAGCCTCCCACAGTGGCTCCAGATGGGACTAGCTGGCAGAAAGGTTGTTATGAGGGGACGATTGAGTGCCTTACGTTCTGAATTAAGTTTGAACCCTGGGGTGTCTAGGCATTGTGGAGAGGGAGTGAGGGGTTTGAGAGAGAGAGAGAGGGAGAGTAAGAGGGAGAGAGAAAGAAAGAGAGAGCTCTAAATCACTGTGCTAGACTTTGGTCCCCTGTCAAGTGCCTCCCATCATCATGACATTTAAACCATTCATTAATTACCCAGCTATGTGATGAGTTTTCTCTCTCTCTCTCCCTCCCTCCCTCCCTCCCTCCCTCCCTCCCTCCCTGGGAAATAAATAAATAATAGACTGGGACATCTCATCTCATCTCATCCCTCCATCTCTGATAATTTTACTGAGCGTCATTACATCCTTTATGGCATGTTACAGAATTGTGGCATTATGCTGGTATTCTCCTGGAATTACAGGGCTATCATAAATATAAATTGAGTCCTTGCGCCTCCTCCTCTCCATACCCCCTCCCTCTAACAACCCTCCCCCCATTTAACACCCCCCACCACAGTCTCCTACTTGTCTCTTAGTTGTGGATCTCATTATTTTGTCAGATTTCGATGTGAGAATCCTCGCCACGGGAGTCTGACTATCTTTTGGACGGGAGTTCTGCTCCGAAGCCAAAGTACTTTTTAGAGGAAGTTTAATTTCCCACCCTGAGCAGTTTCAGTTAGGTGTAGGAAGTTGTATTTCCCTCTCTGAGCAGTTTCAGTTAAGTGTAGGAAGTTGTATTTCCCTCCCTGAGCAGTTTCAGTTAGGTGTAGGAAGTTGTATTTCCCTCTCTGAGCAGTTTCAGTTAAGTGTAGGAAGTTGTATTTCCCTCTCTGAGCAGTTTCAGTTAGGTGTAGGAAGTTGTATTTCCCTCTCTGAGCAGTTTCAGTTAGGTGTAGGAAGTTGTATTTCCCTCTCTGAACAGTTTCAGTTAGGTGTAGGAAGTTGTATTTCCCTCTCTGAGCAGTTTCAGTTAGGTGTAGGAAGTTGTATTTCCCTCTCTGAACAGTTTCAGTTAGGTGTAGGAAGTTGTATTTCCCTCTCTGAGCAGTTTCAGTTAAGTGTAGGAAGTTATATTTCCCTCTCTGAGCAGTTTCAGTTAGGTGTAGGAAGTTGTATTTCCCTCTCTGAGCAGTTTCAGTTAGGTGTAGGAAGTTGTATTTCCCTCTCTGAGCAGTTTCAGTTAGGTGTAGGAAGTTGTATTTCCCTCTCTGAGCAGTTTCAGTTAGGTGTAGGAAGTTGTATTTCCCTCTCTGAGCAGTTTCAGTTAGGTGTAGGAAGTTGTATTTCCCTCTCTGAGCAGTTTCAGTTAAGTGTAGGAAGTTGTATTTCCCTCTCTGAGCAGTTTCAGTAAAGTGTAGGAAGTTGTATTTCCCTCTCTGAGCAGTTTCAGTTAGGTGTAGGAAGTTGTATTTCCCTCTCTGAGCAGTTTCAGTTAGGTGTAGGAAGTTGTATTTCCCTCTCTGAACAGTTTCAGTTAGGTGTAGGAAGTTGTATTTCCCTCTCTGAGCAGTTTCAGTTAGGTGTAGGAAGTTGTATTTCCCTCTCTGAACAGTTTCAGTTAGGTGTAGGAAGTTGTATTTCCCTCTCTGAGCAGTTTCAGTTAAGTGTAGGAAGTTATATTTCCCTCTCTGAGCAGTTTCAGTTAGGTGTAGGAAGTTGTATTTCCCTCTCTGAGCAGTTTCAGTTAGGTGTAGGAAGTTGTATTTCCCTCTCTGAGCAGTTTCAGTTAGGTGTAGGAAGTTGTATTTCCCTCTCTGAGCAGTTTCAGTTAGGTGTAGGAAGTTGTATTTCCCTCTCTGAGCAGTTTCAGTTAGGTGTAGGAAGTTGTATTTCCCTCTCTGAGCAGTTTCAGTTAAGTGTAGGAAGTTGTATTTCCCTCTCTGAGCAGTTTCAGTTAAGTGTAGGAAGTTGTATTTCCCTCTCTGAGCAGTTTCAGTTAGGTGTAGGAAGTTGTATTTCCCTCTCTGAGCAGTTTCAGTTAAGTGTAGGAAGTTGTATTTCCCTCTCTGAGCAATTTCAGTTAAGTGTAGGAAGTTGTATTTCCCTCCCTGAGCAGTTTCAGTTAAGTGTAGGAAGTTATATTTCCCTCTCTGAACAGTTTCAGTTAGGTGTAGGAAGTTGTATTTCCCTCTCTGAACAGTTTCAGTTAAGTGTAGGAAGTTGTATTTCCCTCTCTGAGCAGTTTCAGTTAAGTGTAGGAAGTTGTATTTCCCTCTCTGAACAGTTTCAGTTAGGTGTAGGAAGTTGTATTTCCCTCCCTGAGCAGTTTCAGTTAGGTGTAGGAAGTTGTATTTCCCTCTCTGAACAGTTTCAGTTAGGTGTAGGAAGTTGTATTTCCCGCTCTGAACAGTTTCAGTTAGGTGTAGGAAGTTGTATTTCCCTCTCTGAACAGTTTCAGTTAGGTGTAGGAAGTTGTATTTCCCTCTCTGAGCAGTTTCAGTTAGGTGTAGGAAGTTGTATTTCCCTCTCTGAGCAGTTTCAGTTAGGTGTAGGAAGTTGTATTTCCCTCTCTGAGCAGTTTCAGTTAGGTGTAGGAAGTTGTATTTCCCTCTCTGAGCAGTTTCGGTTAGGTGTAGGAAGTTGTATTTCCCTCTCTGAGCAGTTTCAGTTAGGTGTAGGAAGTTGTATTTCCCTCTCTGAACAGTTTGGGTTAGGTGTAGGAAGTTGTATTTCCCTCTCTGAACAGTTTCAGTTAGGTGTAGGAAGTTGTATTTCCCTCTCTGAACAGTTTCAGTTAGATGTAGGAAGTTGTATTTCCCTCTCTGAACAGTTTCAGTTAGGTTGAGGAAGTTGTATTTCCCTCTCTGAACAGTTTCAGTTAGGTGTAGGAAGTTGTATTTCCCTCTCTGAGCAGTTTCAGTTAAGTGTAGGCAGTTGTATTTCCCTCTCTGAGCAGTTTCAGTTAGGTGTAGGAAGTTGTATTTCCCTCTCTGAGCAGTTTCAGTTAAGTGTAGGAAGTTGTATTTCCCTCTCTGAGCAGTTTCAGTTAGGTGTAGGAAGTTGTATTTCCCTCTCTGAACAGTTTCAGTTAGGTGTAGGAAGTTGTATTTCCCTCTCTGAACAGTTTCAGTTAGGTGTAGGAAGTTGTATTTCCCTCTCTGAACAGTTTCAGTTAGGTGTAGGAAGTTGTGTTTCCCTCTCTGAGCAGTTTCAGTTAGGTGTAGGAAGTTGTGTTTCCCTCTCTGAAGTTTCAGTTAGGTGTAGGAAGTTGTGTTTCCCTCTCTGAGCAGTTTCAGTTAGGTGTAGGAAGTTGTGTTTCCCTCTCTGAGCAGTTTCAGTTAGGTGTAGGAAGTTGTATTTCCCTCTCTGAACAGTTTCAGTTAGGTGTAGGAAGTTGTATTTCCCTCTCTGAACAGTTTCAGTTAGGTGTAGGAAGTTGTGTTTCCCTCTCTGAGCAGTTTCAGTTAGGTGTAGGAAGTTGTGTTTCCCTCTCTGAAGTTTCAGTTAGGTGTAGGAAGTTGTGTTTCCCTCTCTGAGCAGTTTCAGTTAGGTGTAGGAAGTTGTGTTTCCCTCTCTGAGCAGTTTCAGTTAGGTGTAGGAAGTTGTGTTTCCCTCTCTGAGCAGTTTCAGTTAGGTGTAGGAAGTTGTGTTTCCCTCTCTGAGCAGTTTCAGTTAGGTGTAGGAAGTTGTGTTTCCCTCTCTGAGCAGTTTCAGTTAGGTTTAGGAAGTTGTGTTTCCCTCTCTGAGCAGTTTCAGTTAGGTGTAGGAAGTTGTATTTCCCTCTCTGAACAGTTTCAGTTAGGTGTAGGAAGTTGTATTTCCCTCTCTGAGCAATTTCAGTTAAGTGTAGGAAGTTGTATTTCCCTCTCTGAGCAGTTTCAGTTAGGTGTAGGAAGTTGTATTTCCCTCTCTGAACAGTTTCAGTTAGGTGTAGGAAGTTGTGTTTCCCTCTCTGAGCAGTTTCAGTTAGGTGTAGGAAGTTGTGTTTCCCTCTCTGAGCAGTTTCAGTTAGGTGTAGGAAGTTGTGTTTCCCTCTCTGAGCAGTTTCAGTTAGGTGTAGGAAGTTGTTTCCCTCTCTGAACAGTTTCAGTTAGGTGTAGGAAGTTGTGTTTCCCTCTCTGAGCAGTTTCAGTTAGGTGTAGGAAGTTGTGTTTCCCTCTCTGAGCAGTTTCAGTTAGGTGTAGGAAGTTGTGTTTCCCTCTCTGAGCAGTTTCAGTTAGGTGTAGGAAGTTGTGTTTCCCTCTCTGAGCAGTTTCAGTTAGGTGTAGGAAGTTGTGTTTCCCTCTCTGAGCAGTTTCAGTTAGGTGTAGGAAGTTGTATTTCCCTCTCTGAACAGTTTCAGTTAGGTGTAGGAAGTTGTGTTTCCCTCTCTGAGCAGTTTCAGTTAGGTGTAGGAAGTTGTGTTTCCCTCTCTGAACAGTTTCAGTTAGGTGTAGGAAGTTGTGTTTCCCTCTCTGAACAGTTTCAGTTAGGTGTAGGAAGTTGTGTTTCCCTCTCTGAGCAGTTTCAGTTAGGTGTAGGAAGTTGTATTTCCCTCTCTGAACAGTTTCAGTTAGGTGTAGGAAGTTGTATTTCCCTCTCTGAACAGTTTCAGTTAGGTGTAGGAAGTTGTGTATCCCTCTCTGAACAGTTTCAGTTAGGTGTAGGAAGTTGTATTTCCCTCTCTGAGCAGTTTCAGTTAGGTGTAGGAAGTTGTATTTCCCTCTCTGAACAGTTTCAGTTAGGTGTAGGAAGTTGTATTTCCCTCTCTGAGCAGTTTCAGTTAGGTGTAGGAAGTTGTATTTCCCTCTCTGAACAGTTTCAGTTAGGTGTAGGAAGTTGTATTTCCCTCTCTGAGCAGTTTCAGTTAGGTGTAGGAAGTTGTGTTTCCCTCTATGAGCAGTTTCAGTTAGGTGTAGGAAGTTGTATTTCCCTCTCTGAGCAGTTTCAGTTAGGTGTAGGAAGTTGTGTTTCCCTCTCTGAACAGTTTCAGTTAGGTGTAGGAAGTTGTATTTCCCTCTCTGAACAGTTTCAGTTAGGTGTAGGAAGTTGTGTTTCCCTCTCTGAGCAGTTTCAGTTAGGTGTAGGAAGTTGTGTTTCCCTCTCTGAAGTTTCAGTTAGGTGTAGGAAGTTGTGTTTCCCTCTCTGAGCAGTTTCAGTTAGGTGTAGGAAGTTGTGTTTCCCTCTCTGAGCAGTTTCAGTTAGGTGTAGGAAGTTGTGTTTCCCTCTCTGAGCAGTTTCAGTTAGGTGTAGGAAGTTGTGTTTCCCTCTCTGAGCAGTTTCAGTTAGGTGTAGGAAGTTGTGTTTCCCTCTCTGAGCAGTTTCAGTTAGGTTTAGGAAGTTGTGTTTCCCTCTCTGAGCAGTTTCAGTTAGGTGTAGGAAGTTGTATTTCCCTCTCTGAACAGTTTCAGTTAGGTGTAGGAAGTTGTATTTCCCTCTCTGAGCAATTTCAGTTAAGTGTAGGAAGTTGTATTTCCCTCTCTGAGCAGTTTCAGTTAGGTGTAGGAAGTTGTGTTTCCCTCTCTGAACAGTTTCAGTTAGGTGTAGGAAGTTGTGTTTCCCTCTCTGAGCAGTTTCAGTTAGGTGTAGGAAGTTGTGTTTCCCTCTCTGAGCAGTTTCAGTTAGGTGTAGGAAGTTGTGTTTCCCTCTCTGAGCAGTTTCAGTTAGGTGTAGGAAGTTGTGTTTCCCTCTCTGAACAGTTTCAGTTAGGTGTAGGAAGTTGTGTTTCCCTCTCTGAGCAGTTTCAGTTAGGTGTAGGAAGTTGTGTTTCCCTCTCTGAGCAGTTTCAGTTAGGTGTAGGAAGTTGTGTTTCCCTCTCTGAGCAGTTTCAGTTAGGTGTAGGAAGTTGTGTTTCCCTCTCTGAGCAGTTTCAGTTAGGTGTAGGAAGTTGTGTTTCCCTCTCTGAGCAGTTTCAGTTAGGTGTAGGAATTTGTATTTCCCTCTCTGAACAGTTTCAGTTAGGTGTAGGAAGTTGTGTTTCCCTCTCTGAGCAGTTTCAGTTAGGTGTAGGAAGTTGTGTTTCCCTCTCTGAACAGTTTCAGTTAGGTGTAGGAAGTTGTGTTTCCCTCTCTGAGCAGTTTCAGTTAGGTGTAGGAAGTTGTGTTTCCCTCTCTGAGCAGTTTCAGTTAGGTGTAGGAAGTTGTGTATCCCTCTCTGAACAGTTTCAGTTAGGTGTAGGAAGTTGTATTTCCCTCTCTGAACAGTTTCAGTTAGGTGTAGGAAGTTGTATTTCCCTCTCTGAACAGTTTCAGTTAGGTGTAGGAAGTTGTATTTCCCTCTCTGAGCAGTTTCAGTTAGGTGTAGGAAGTTGTATTTCCCTCTCTGAACAGTTTCAGTTAGGTGTAGGAAGTTGTATTTCCCTCTCTGAGCAGTTTCAGTTAGGTGTAGGAAGTTGTGTTTCCCTCTCTGAGCAGTTTCAGTTAGGTGTAGGAAGTTGTATTTCCCTCTCTGAGCAGTTTCAGTTAGGTGTAGGAAGTTGTGTTTCCCTCTCTGAACAGTTTCAGTTAGGTGTAGGAAGTTGTGTTTCCCTCTCTGAGCAGTTTCAGTTAGGTGTAGGAAGTTGTGTTTCCCTCTCTGAGCAGTTTCAGTTAGGTGTAGGAAGTTGTGTTTCCCTCTCTGAGCAGTTTCAGTTAGGTGTAGGAAGTTGTGTTTCCCTCTCTGAGCAGTTTCAGTTAGGTGTAGGAAGTTGTGTTTCCCTCTCTGAGCAGTTTCAGTTAGGTGTAGGAAGTTGTGTTTCCCTCTCTGAGCAGTTTCAGTTAGGTGTAGGAAGTTGTATTTCCCTCTCTGAGCAGTTTCAGTTAGGTGTAGGAAGTTGTGTTTCCCTCTCTGAACAGTTTCAGTTAGGTGTAGGAAGTTGTATTTCCCTCTCTGAGCAGTTTCAGTTAGGTGCAGGTGAACTGTTGAATACGGTCTCTTTACACTCTCTACTTTTTCTTTCTGTCAACAGTTCCACAATATTTCAGTTTGGTTCCATGGTTTAATATGATTAATTTGTGTCACTGTTGTGATGTTGTGTCTTGCAATCTTTATTTGCTGTGTTTATGTGTTTGTTTGTACAACTTACCTGCGTGTGTATGTCTCTCAGAGAGTTGGAGGTCATTGCTTTGTGTGTGTGTGTGCTCATACGCGCACAGATACACACAGCTCAAGGAATTGATGATAAAAAAATAGAAGGCGATAGATTTCCTCCCGTGGATGACACCCCATTTGTTTTCATTTTGCAGATGGTCGTCACCCCCCAGATTACACGCTCTCTCTCACCCCTCTCCCCCCTCGGGGCAGACGTCACCCCCCTCTTTCCCCCCCACCCTAATGCTCCTCCTATTATTCCTTAATGGATCGGGGACAAAAACAATGACCTACTAAAGAGCGGACAGAGAATTCACCTGTGATTTATCTATTTACCCCCTCTCATACCCTCTCCCATCATACAGGCAAGCAGACAAATCCACCACTTTCTCTCATACCCTCTCCCATCATACAGGCAGACAGACAAATGCACCACTTTCTCTCATACCCTCTCCCATCATACAGGCAAGCAGACAAATCCACCACTTTCCCTCATACCCTCTCCCATCATACAGGCAGCCAGACAAATCCACCACTTTCTCTCATACCCTCTCCCATCATACAGGCAGCCAGACAAATCCACCACTTTCACTCATACCCTCTCCCATCGTACAGGCAGCCAGACAAATCCACCACTTTCTCTCATTCCCTCTCCCATCGTACAGGCAGCCAGACAAATCCCCTGCTTTCTCCCATACCCTCTCCCATCATACAGGCAGACAGACAAATCCACCACTTTCTCTCATACCCTCTCCCATCATACAGGCAGCCAGACAAATCCACCACTTTCTCTCATACCCTCTCCCATTGTACAGGCAGCCAGACAAATCCACTGCTTTCTCTCATACCCTCTCCCATCGTACAGGCAGCCAGACAAATCCACCACTTTCCCTCATACCCTCTCCCATCATACAGGCAGCCAGACAAATCCACCACTTTCTCTCATACCCTCTCCCATCGTACAGGCAGCCAGACAAATCCCCTGCTTTCTCTCATACACTCTCCCATCATACAGGCAGCCAGACAAATCCACCACTTTCTCTCATACCCTCTCCCATCATACAGGCAGCCAGACAAATCCACCACTTTCTCTCATACCCTCTCCCATTGTACAGGCAGCCAGACAAATCCACCACTTTCTCTCATACTCTCTCCCATTGTACAGGCAGCCAAACAAATCCACTGCTTTCTCTCATACCCTCTCCCATCATACAGGCAGCCAGACAAATCCACCACTTTCTCTCATACTCTCTCCCATTGTACAGGCAGCCAAACAAATCCACTGCTTTCTCTCATACCCTCTCTCATCGTACAGGCAGCCAGATAAATCCACTGCTTTCTCTCATACCCTCTCCCATTGTACAGGCAGCCAAACAAATCCACTGCTTTCTCTCATACCCTCTCCCATCATACAGGCAGCCAGACAAATCCACTGCTTTCTCTCATACCCTCTCCCATTGTACAGGCAGCCAAACAAATCCACTGCTTTCTCTCATACCCTCTCCCATCATACAGGCAGCCAAACAAATCCACCACTTTCTCTCATTTCCTCTCCCATTGTACAGGCAGCCAGACAAATCCACTGCTTTCTCTCATACCCTCTCCCATTGTACAGGCAGCCAAACAAATCCACTGCTTTCTCTCATACCCTCTCCCATTGTACAGGCAGCCAAACAAATCCACTGCTTTCTCTCATACCCTCTCCCATCATACAGGCAGCCAAACAAATCCACCACTTTCTCTCATACCCTCTCCCATCATACAGGCAGCCAAACAAATCCACCACTTTCTCTCATACCCTCTCCCATCATACAGGCAGCCAGACAAAGCCACCGTTTTCTCTGTTATTTCTGAGTTCCACTGCTGATTATATACTGTACGAGGCATGAGCTTGAGTCATGCTTTTGATGTTGGACAGATCTTGGTAAAATATTTATACACGTCATGTATTCTTTAAAATACATATCAGGAACCGTGGAAGTCATATGTTACATGGTGTTTGAATATTGTAGGGTTCAGAGTAGGATTTCACAAATTCAGAGAACTTTTCACAGTCAAAGTTCAGTCAAAGATTTGGGTTCTGGTGTTTAAAGACGTTGATGTTAAATATATAGGTCTTACTTTAATAGCAGTGGGTTAACTGCTTGTCTTTTTGCATCCCCCTCAAAGCTCACCTCAATAGAGATTTGTCAAATCAATTCACTGTCTAACCTACAGCATGCTCCTGATTCCTGGCTGTTTCCCATGTCCTCTAGGAAAGGGAGTGTGTTATGATTAGGGCAGGTCAACACCGTGGTGACACCTTTAAGGTCAGTCCTTTGTGACACATTTGAGAATGGACTGAAGCGATGTCAAGTGCCCTGCATTCACTTTCACAGGAAAAAATCTAAATAGCTGGAATTCCCAGAAAAAGCCATTTAGACTGAATAACAATGACAGAGCAGGAATTGTCCCCCTAACCATCCTTTAAAGAATGTTTTCATGTCTATTAGGGATAAGATTTGAAGACTCAAAATTGGATGCAATTTAATTAAAAAGGCTAGAAAGTGGAAGAGGGGGGAACGGGTTGTGATATGAAAGTGCTAGCAAATGGATTCCTCAAAACTCACTCCAGGGAAAGCCCAGCGGTCACTCAGCAAACCAGTAACTAAAGCTAAAGCAGTTCTGGCCCCAACATCCTGCTCCAATGTATTATTTATCCCTGGGCCTTTTATTCATGATTTTTTCTTGCTTGTTTTGTTCCACCTACCGTGGCATTACAGATGTAGGATCTTAATTTGATCCAGTTTGCTACAGCAGGAAAAAATGAATGGACATTTTTATAGGGGTTGATACATTTCTCGTTTGAGCAAATCAAGTCTGAAATCTCAAAGTGGAAATTACAAAAAACAAAAGAATACTCAGCAACAAAATACTGGATAAATTAAGATCCTACATCTGTTGGATAAATTGCCTGCTTAAAGATTGATAAGACCCTGGTGCCTGTGCATGCATGCTCCTGGTGTTTGTGTCTGGCTGAGTGTGTGTGTTTGAGTGTGAGTGTGTGTGTTTGAGTGTGTGTGTGAGTTTGAGTGTTCTTTGAGTGCATGTGTGCTTGCCTGTATGTGTGTGTGTTTGTGTGTGAGTTTGAGTATGTCTGTGAGTTTGTGTTTGTGTGTGTGTAAGAGTTTGAGTGATTGTCTGGCAGTGGCGAGCGGTGTGGATCCAGTCTGTTTGATGACAGGACTCTACTAGAGGCCCAGGCCTGGTATTGATTGTCTGGCCAGTGCAGGTGTCTGCCCTGAGAGAGGGAATGGGTGCAGCCATGGAGGGAGGGAGGGAGGGAGGGAGGGAGGGAGGGAGGGAGGGAGGGAGAGAGAGAGAGAGAGAGAGAGAGAGAGAGAGAGAGAGAGAGAGAGAGAGAGAGAGAGAGAGAGAGAGAGAGAGAGAGAGAGAGAGAGAGAGAGAGAGAGAGAGAGAGAGAGAGAGAGAGAGAGAGAGAGAGAGAGAGAGAGAGAGAGAGAGAGAGAGAGAGAGAGAGATGAAACAGTGAGTGGGGGAAAAATAGTACTTATTTGGTAATTTCTTTCACCCCCAATGGCTCAACTATGCTCAGGGGATAAGGGATAAGGTATAGGGGTGGGAGGACATGGCCAGCTAGGCTGACCCTAGAGAATGGGAGGCAGGGGGAGGGGAGAGGAGAGGAGGTATAAAAGAGCAATGGAAAGAGGGGTGGAAAAAGATGAGATGATTCTCAAGATCCCATGACCCGTAAGAAGAAGAAGAAGCAGCCATCCCTACATTCCCCAGGAAACCAAACACCTAAATCCCTGTCCCAGACCTGGACAAACACCAAAACCCCAGTCCCAGACTTGGACAAAGACCTGCACATTTCATGTATTTTATACTGAACAAAAATATAAACGCAACATGCAACAATTTAAAAGATTTTACAGAGTTGCAAGATAAAATAATTGAAATTTAAATAAATAAATTAGGTCCAAATCTATTGATTTCACATGACTTACAATACAGATATGCATCTCTTGGTCACTGATACCTTTAAAAAAAGGTAGGGGCGTGGATCAGAAAACCAATCAGTATCTGGTTTCACCACTATCTGCCTCATGCAGCGTGAAACATCTCCTTCACATAGAGTTGATCAGGCTGTTGATTGTGACCTGTGGAATGTTGCCCCACTCATCTTCAATGGCTATGTGAAGTTGCTGGATATTGGCGGGAACTGGAACATGCTATCCTGCACATCAATCCAGAGCATCCCAAACATGCTCAATGGGTGACATATCTGGTGAGTATGCAGGCCATGGAAGAACTGGAACATTTTCAGCTTCCAGGAATTGTGCACAGATAATTGCGACATGGGGCCGTGCATTACCATGCTGAAACATGAGGTGATGGCGGCGGATGAATGGCAAGACAATGAGCCTCAGGATCTCGTCACGGTAGCGCCTCCCTTCCTATAGGCAGAAAATCAAACAGGAAGTACCCGTACTACGGTCTATTTAACGCTGGTTTGACCAATCGGAATCCATGTTTCAAGATTGTTAGTATTACGCGAACTGGGATATGTTCCGGGAAGCCTCTGAGAATAACTTTGATGTATACTCGGACACGGTGACTGAGTTCATCAGGAAGTGTATAGGCCTTGTTGTTCCCACTGTGACTATTAAAACCTACCCAAACTAGAAACCGTGGATAGATGGCAGCATTCGCACAAAACTGAAAGCTCGAACAACCGCATTTAACCATGGCAAGGTACCTGGGAATATGGTTGAATGAAAAACAGCATAGTTATTCTCTCCTTAACTTCTCTGCGCTACGGATCCCTTTTACGGGATCATTTTCCTTAACAACCGCTGAATTGCAGGGCGCAAAATATTACAATAAAATGTATAGTCATGCAATCACAAGTGAAATATACCAAAACACAGCTTAGCTTGTTGTTAATCCACCTATCGTGTCAGAGTTTGAAAATATGCTTTACAGAGAAATAAATTCAAGCTTTGTGAGTGTATCAATCAATGCTTGAACAGCTAGCCCCAAATTAGCATGGTCACGAAAGTCAGAAAAGCAATCAAATTAATCGCTTACCTTTGATAATCTTCAGATGTTTGCACTCACAAGACTCCCAGTTACACAAAAAATGTTATTTTTGTTCGATAAATATTACTTTTATAACAAAAAAACGCCATTTGGGTTGCGCGTTATGTTCAGAAAACCAAAGGCTCGTTCCGTTCGACGAAAATTCCAAAAAGTATCCGTAATGGTCGTAGAAACATGTCAAATGTTTTTTATAATCAATCCTCAGGTTGGTTTTAACAAATATAATCGATAATATTTCAACCAGACCGTAACCTACTCAATAAGAGAGAAAAAGAAAATGGAGCGCTACCCTCTCACACGCAGGAACAAATCTGAGGACACCTGACTACTTTGGAAAATTTCTCAATTTTTTCAAAATAACAGCCTGAAACTATGTCTAAATCCTGGTCCCAGCCTGAGGGAGCCATTGGAAAAGGTATCTGGTTGATACCCCTTTAAATGGAAGAAAGACGGGCCAGGAAACACCGATTTTTATTTTTTTAAATATTACTTCTGGGTTAGATTTTCTCAGGTTTTTGCCTGCAGAATCAGTTTTGTTATACTCACAGACAATATTTTGACAGTTTTGGAAACTTTGGAGTGTTTTCTATCCTAATTCGTAAATTATATGCATATTCTACGATCTGGAGCTGAGAAATAGTCCATTTACCTTGGGAACGTTATTAAAAAATGTTTAAAAATATGACCCCTAGCGTCAAGAGGTTAAGGCAATCAAACAGGCTAAACGTCAGTACAGAGACAAAGTGGAGTCGCAATTCAACGGCTCAGACACGAGACGTATGTGGCAGGGTCTACAGACAATCACAGATTACAAAGGAAAAACCAGACACGTCGCAGAAACCGATGTCTTGCTACCGATGTCTTGCTACGGATGTCTTGCTACCGATTCTCTGTGGCCGACGTGAGTAAGACTTTTAAGCGTGTTAACCCCTCGCAAGGCTGCCGGCGCAGACGGCATCCCTAGCTTCATCCTCAGAGCATGCACAGACCAGCTGACTGGAGTGTTTACAGACATATTCAATCTCTCCCTATCCCAGTCTGTTTTCACCACCTGCTTCAAGATGGCCACCATTGTTCCTGTACCCAAGAAAGCAAATGTAATTGAACTCAATGACTATCGCCCCGTAGCACTAACTCTGTCATCATGAAATGCTGTAAGAGGCTATTTAACGATAATTTCACCTCTACCTTACCTGACACCGTAGACCCACTTCAATTTGCATACCGCCCCAGTAGATCCACAGACGATGTAATCGCCATCACACTGCATACTGCCCTATCCCATCTGGACAAGAGGAATACCTATGTAATAATACTGTTCAATGACTATAGCTCAGCATTCAACACCATAGTACCCTCCAAGCTCATCATTAAGCTTGGGGCCCTGGGTCTGAACCCCGCCCTGTGCAAATTGGTGCTGCACTTCCTGAGGGGCTGCCCCCAGGTGGTGAAGATTGGAAACAACACCTACACTTTCCTGATCCTCAACACTGGGGGCCCACAAGGGTGTGTGCTCAGCCCCCTTCTGTACTCCCTGTTCACCCATGACTGTGTGGCAACACAGGCATCCAACTCAATCATCAAGTTTGAAGATGACACAACAGTAGTAGGCCTGATCACCTACAGGGAGGAGGTGAGGGCCCTGGCGGAGTGGTGTCATGAAAATAACCTCTCCCTCAACATCAACAAAATGAAGGAGCTTATCATGGACTTCAGGAAACAGCAGAGGGAGCACGCCCCTATCCACATCAACAGGGCCGCAGTGGAGAAGGTGAAAAGCTTCAAGTTCCTCGTGTACACATCACTGACAATTTGAAATGGTCCACCCACACAGACAGTATGGTTAAGAAGGCGCAACAGCCCCTAAGATCCTCACAAACTTTTACAGATGCACAATTGAGAGCATCCTGTCGGGCTGCATCACCACCTGGTACGGCAACTGCACTGCCCGCAACCGCAGGGCTCTCCAGACGGCGGTGCGGTCTGCCCAACGCATCATAGAGGGCACACTGCCTGCCCTCCAGGACACCTACAGCACCTGATAACACATTTGTATTGTCCCCAGCACAAGGCGCACCTGTGTAACGATCATACTGTTTAAATTAATCAGCTTCATGACATGCCATATCTGTCAGGTGGACGGATTATCTTGGCAAATTTGTTCATTTTATTTGATAGAAATAAGCTCTTTTTGCATATGCAACATTTCTGTGATCTTTTATTTCAGCTCATGAAACATGGAACCAATAGATGTTGTGTTTATATTTTTGTTCTGTGTATATACCCGGGAAACTAAACCCCTGTCCCAGACCTGTACAAACACCTAAACCTCTGTCCCAGATCTGCATAGAGACCTGGACATTTAATGTATTTTATATACTCAGGTAACCAAATACCAAAACCCCTGTCCCAGACCTGGACAGAGACCTGGAAATAAGTCGCTCTGGATAAGAGCGTCTGCTAAATGACTTAAATGTAATGTAATGGATTTTTAAAACCCAGGAAACCAAACACCTAAATCCCTGTCACAGGCCTGAACAAACACCTAAACCCCTGTCCCAGACCTGGACAAACACCTAAACCCCTGTCCCAGACCTGGGCAAACACCTAAACCCCTGTCCCAGACCTGGGCAAACACCTAAACCCCTGTTCCAGACCTGGACAAACACCTAAACCCCTGTCCCAGACCTGTACAAACACCTAAACCCCTGTCCCAGACCTGGACAAACACCTAAACCCCTGTCCCAGACCTGGACAAACACCTAAACCCCTGTCCCAGACCTGGACAAACACCTAAACCCCTGTCCCAGACCTGGACAAACACCCAAACCCCTGTCCCAGACCTGGGCAAACACCTAAACCCCTGTCCCAGACCTGGGCAAACACCTAAACCCCTGTCCCAGACCTGAACAAACACCTAAACCCCTGTCCCAGACCTGGACAAACACCTAAACCCCTGTCCCAGACCTGGACAAACACCGAAACCCCTGTCCCAGACCTGGACAAACACCCAAACCCCTGTCCCAGACCTGGGCAAACACCTAAACCGCTGTCCCAGACCTGGACAAACACCTAAACCCCTGTCCCAGATCTGGACAAACACCTAAACCCCTGTCCCAGACCTGAACAAACACCTACACCACTGTCCCAGACCTGGACAAACACCTAAACCCCTGTCCCAGACCTGTACAGAGACCTGGATATTTCATGCATTTTATATACTCGGTACCTCTACAAGTCTGCTGGATATGTGTATTACTGGGTTTTGATTTTGTCTCGTGGACTTGATTGCCCGTGATTGACTCGTTCTCGTAGCTCTCCAATAAAGTCTTTGTATTCTGATTAATTTCAGAGGCCCAGTCCCAGTTGGGCTATTTGCATACAATGTCTGTCTTTCCCTCTCTCCCGGAAGGTTGCCCCCCCAGCCCGTACCTCCCCACCCCTCCAGAACTCCAATTATTGACCCTTAAGCTCTCAATTAACATGTTCCTTCTCCTTTTCCCGTCCTCCATTCCTGTAATGGAGAACTCCAACTGGGATTTATGTAATGTGCTCGTTTTCACCTGTTTTTATGTGCGTGTAGTAAACCTTTAACAGGCTAATGCATAAAAATATCCTATTTTATAAATTCCCCTCACAAACATCCTAAGTGGCCTTCCGCTTCCTCTTCCTCCCCGCGACATAATTTCCTAAAGTAATTTCAACCCTCACTCTATCACTCTCCTTCGCCTTTCGTCTCTTACAGCATTTCCATGCACTTGAAAACTAACCCCCCTACCCCCCCTATGCCTCCCCCCTTCTCTCATCCCTTTCCCTCTGGAAGTTAAGGCCAGCCATTTTAAGGCTGCCTGCCTTATCTCAAATTCATCAGGGTTGAATTGGTCCTGTGTCATTGTGAGACAGCCATAACCCTTTGTAGGCACCTCTTATTGTGGCGTGGAGATAAAATGTCAAAAAGCAGGCAAACGTCCCCCATCCACTGAGACTGTCCTCCAGGGTCATTGTGTGTGTGTGTGTGTGTGTGTGTGTGTGTGTGTGTGTGTGTGTGTGTGTGTGTGTGTGTGTGTGTGTGTGTGTGTGTGTGTGTGTGTGTGTGTGTGTGTGTGTGTGTGTGTGTGAGAGTGTGTGTGTGTATGTGTGTGTGTGTGTGGGTGGGTGGGTGTCTGTGTGAGAAGGGGGTGGGCTAACGTCACACCACACAGCTCTCTCAAGTGCACAATACAGGAATGTGGTTTGCAGAGAAACGCTCAGAGGAGAACTGTGGCCATAATGGCACCGCAGGATAAAAAGCAGCATTTCAGAGGCTTTCATTGCCCGTTTAACTATCCCCAGTCCTCTCTCTCTAATGCTGCCTGTAAATTACAATCACACACATACACACACACACACACTCACACACACACTCACACTCACACTCACACTCACACTCACACTCACACTCACACTCACACTCACACACTCACACACTCACACACTCACACACTCACACACTCACACACTCACACACTCACACACTCACACACTCACACACTCACACACTCTCACACACTCTCACACACTCTCACACACTCTCACACACTCTCACACACTCTCACACACTCACACTCACACTCACACACACACACACACTCACACACACACACTCACACTCACACACACTCACACTCACACACACTCACACTCACACACACTCACACTCACACACACTCACACTCACACACACTCACACACACACACACTCACACTCACACACACACACACACACACACACACACACACACACACACACACACACACACACACACACACACACACACACACACACACACACACACACACACACACACACACATACACACAAATACACACAAATACACACAAATACACACACACACAGCTTCCAGGTGATGAGACAGTGACGGTTGCTGTAGCCGCAGGAGCCCCTGCGTGGACCATCAGCCCCTGGGCTCGGTCGGTGCTGTTCATTTTACACACCCCATCCACGTCCCCCTGGCAAATTTCCCCAGATTAGATTTGTAAATCAAAAACCAATATATAACATGCATGAATTAATCTGTTTTATATTCTTTGGTTAAATTTTTCGTGGAACACATTTGGAAGATTTAGAACGTATTTGCGCCTGCTGCTCTCAGCCATTATATGCTTCAGTTCATACATCTATTTGTGAGCCTATAAAACAGGCATTGACTACCCATGTAAATTGTGTTCCCCACAATAAATTATATGCATACTTGCAAAAATACATAACTGCTGTCGGTCTCTCTCTGTGTCGGTGGAATACTAATAACAACGCGGCTGGAGTTCGCTGATGCTGCTTCCATTATTTTTCCATTTAGCTGTAATTTTGTGGGAAGTTGGTTTTTGCAGATAGAATTGCGTGCCTCCCCACTTTCCTTTATCTCCTCCCTCTTGTCTTTCTCTCTCTCTCTCTCTCTCTCTCTCTCTCTCTCTCTCTCTCTCTCTCTCTCTCTCTCTCTCTCTCTCTCTCTCTCTCTCTCTCTCTCTCTCTCTCTCTCTCTCTCTCTCTCTCTCTCTCTCTCTCTCTCTCTCTCTCTCCTTCTATTTCTGAGGAGTGAGAGGTTGTCGCTGGTTGAAAATGTCAGTGACCTGCAAAGACCAACGGTTCACTGGCTGATTCTCTCCAGCAGCAGCAGTAGCTCTGTGATAGAGCCTACACATTCTCCCACTGTTTTCTGGACAGAGTCCCTGGATATAAAATACTTGGATTCAGACATATATTTGTGAAAACACAGTAGGATATATGTAGCATTTGTGAACATATATACATGGTTCAGTGTTTTGGATTTAGGAGGAATCTGGTGTGCTAAAACCTCTGGAAATGTGGATATGTTCATTTGCAATTATAAAAAATCATCCTAGCTTATCTCATTTCACTTAAGAGGACATCATACAGTACCTAATCTACATTGAATCACCCCAAGCTTCTCCCCCTAGTACATCTAGTGTACAATTCTTAATGATTGATGACGGCTGAATCAAAACCAATGATTTCCCTCACTGAGACTTTCATTCACTTCACATGTGGATTAATTCAGGAGTCACTGCATCAATTAATAATTAGTTGTCCCTTCCATATTCAATTTAGTTATTGATGTCAATTGTCCGGGTCCTTGCACACTCAGCAAAAAAATAAACGGCTTCTCACTGTCAACTGCATTTATTTCCAGCAAACTTAACATGTGTAAATATTAGTATGACCATAACAAGATTCAACAACTGAGATATACACTGAACAAGTCCCACAGACATGTGACTAACAGAAGTGGAATAATGTGTCCCTGAACAAATGGGCGTCAAAATCAAAAGTAACAGTCAGTATCTGGTGTGGCCATCAGCTGCATTAAGAACTGCAGTGCATCTCCTCCTCACGGACTGCACCAGATTTGCCAGTTCTTGCTGTGAGATGTTACCCCACTCTTCCACCAAGGCACCTGCAAGTTCCCAGACAATGGCCCTAGCCCTCACCCTTCGATCCAACAGGTCCCAGATGTGCTCAATGGGATTGAGATCCGGGCTCTTCGCTGGCCATGGCAGAACAATGACATTCCTGTCTTGCAGGAAATCATGCACAGAACGAGCAGTATGGCTGGTGGCATTGTCATGCTGGAGGGTCATGTCAGGATGAGCCTGCAGGAAGGGTACCACATGAGGGAGGAGGATGTCTTCCCTGTAACGCACAGCGTTGAGATTGCCTGCAATGACAACAAGCTCAGTCCGATGATGCTGTGACACACCGCCCCAGACCATGATGAACCCTCCACCTCCAATCAACCCGCTCCAGAGTACAGGCCTCGGTGCAACATTCATTCCTTCAATGATAAACGCAAATCTGACCATCACCCGTGGTGAGACAAAAACGTGACTCGTCAGTGAAGAACACTTTTTGCCAGTCCTGTCTGGTCCAGCGACTGTGGGTTTGTGCCCATAGGCGACGTTGTTGCCGGTGATGTCTGGTGAGGACCTGCCTTACAACAGGCCTACAAGCCCTCAGTCCAGCCTCTCTCAGCCTATTGCGGGCAGTCTGAGCACTGATGGAGGGATTGTGCGTTCCTGGTGTAACTCGGGCAGTTGTTGTTGCCATCCTGTACCTGTCCCGCAGGTGTGATGTTCGGATGTACCGATCCTATGCAAGTGTTGTTACACGTGGACTGCCACTGCGAGGACGATCAGCTGTCTGTCCTGTCTCCCTGTAGTGCTGTCTTAGGCGTCTCACCATACGGACATTGCAATTTATTGCTCTGGCCACATCTGCAGTCCTCATGCCTCCTTGCAGCATGCCGAAGGCACCTTCACACAGATGAGCAGAGACCCTGGGCATCTTTCCTTTGGTGTTTTTCAGAGTCAGTAGAAAGGCCTCTTTAGTGTCGTAAGTTTTCATAACTGTGACCTTAATTGCCTACCGTCTGTAAGCACCACAGGTGCATGTTCATTAATTGTTTATGGTTCATTGAACAAGCATGGGAAACAGTGTTTAAACCCTTTACAATGAAGATCTGTGAAGTTATTTGGATTTTTACAAATTATCTTTGAAAGACAGGGTCCTGAAAAAGGGATGTTTCTTTTTTTGCTGAGTTTACAGTATATGATGAAGTTTTACTGGTGTTACATCCTCAACAGATGTTGATGGATTTGTGATGGCAGGTGTACTTGGTGGAGATGATATATTCTCTGTTAGGGAGATGGGGGGATCTGGGGGTAGTGGAAACAGACAGGGCAAAAGGTCACACTTCTCACACATACACACAAAGGCACACACGTACACACACATATGTACGGGATACGCATGGTATACATCGTCCAATGAAATGCTTACTGCAGATTCCTTCTCGACAATGCAACAACAATGAGAAAAAGCTAAAAATACGAATACGAACATAAAGTAAATGGCAGTAGAATATAATAAACATTTAAGCATAAGTATAACACAGGAAGGCACAATTTATATTACAATATTTACACGTGTAAATTGTGCAGTATAATAAGAGTCTGGTAGCAGCAGTTGAGGTGTGTGCTAAGGTGTGAAGAATCAGAGCAGGTGGTCAGTCCAGTTCAAGTGTTCAGCAGTCTGATGGTATGTAGATCGAAGCTGACTCTGAGCCTGTTGGTATCAGACCTCATGCTCCGATACCGTCTGCCTGATGGTAAGGGAGAGAACATCTTGTGGCTGGGGTGTATGGGGTCCTTGATGATGCTACGTGCCTTCTTCCGCCACCGTTTTGAGTAGATGTCCTGGATGGGTGGAAGCACGGTCCCAGTGATGTACTCAACTAACTCTCACAGTCTCACCTCAGAATGAGACACATCCATGTTTCTCAAACACCAAATTTTGAAGTTGTTCCAAACGTAAAATGTGTATGTGTTTAAGCTTAAGTTTAGGCATTAACTCCATATTTTTAAGGTTAGGGTTAAGTTAAGGCATTAACTCCAAATATTAAGTGTCGGTATTAACTCTGAATGGTTAAGGTTTGGGTTAAGGTTTGGGATAGTCATTAAACAAAAATCTCCAAAGCAACTTTCTATCGCTGAATTCGAACATGCAACCTGTTTAAAACCTCTACTGCCTCAGAAACCCGGATCCGGGAGCACCCCCCACCCCCCCCACACTGATTAGCATAGCTAGCATAGCTTCACAAGTAAATAGTAGCATCTAAATATCATTAAATCACAAGTCCAAGACACCAGATGAAAGATACAGATCTTGTGAATAAAGCCACCATTTCAGATTTTTAAAATGTTTTACAGGGAAGACAAAATATGTAAATCTATTAGCTAAACAGTTAGCAAAATACACCACTTTTCTAACTCCATCAGTTTCTTACTACTTCAGGTGCTATCACCAATTCGGCTAACCTAAGATATTGATAGCCACTAACAAAGAAAAAACCTCTTCAGATGACAGTCTGATAACATATTTATGGTATAGGATAGGTTTTGTTAGAAAAAAGTGCATATTTCAGGTAGAAATCACAGTTTACAATTGCACCTACCATCACAAGACGACTAGAATTACTATAGAGAGCAACGTGTATGACCAATTTACTCTTAATAAAACATTTCATAAGAATAAACAAAGCATAGCAATGGAAAGACCCAGATCTTGTGATTCCAGACAATATTTCAGATTTTCTAAGCGTTTTACAGCGAAAACACAATAAATCGATAAGTTAGCATACCACATGTGAAAACGTTACCAGAGCATCGATTCCAGCCAAAGAGCGCTATAACGTAATCACCGCCAAAATATATTAATTTTTTCACTAACCTTCTCAGAATTCTTCCGATGACACTCCTGTAACATCATTTTACAACATACATATACAGTTTGTTCGAAAAGGTGCATATTTAGCCATACAAAACCGTGGTTACACAATAAAAATACTAGGAAATCAAGCCTCAATATGTCTGACGTCATCTATCAGAGTGATCTAGTTTAATTGAAAGCTAATCATATACTTGACTAAAAAATACAGGGTTGACAGGAATCGAAAGACAAATTAGTTCTTAATGCAACCGCTGACTTACATTTTTAAAATTATCCTTACTTTTCAATACAGGGTTCGCCAAGTGACGCGATAACAAACAAAATGGTGAAATATGCGTTTAAAATATTTCGACAGAACAACGATTTATCATATTAAATATTGCTTACTTTGAGCTGTTCTTCCATCAGATTCTTGGGCAATGTATCCTTTCTATGTTGTAATCTTCTTTTGGTCGATAGATGTCCTCTGTCCTTCGAAATATCCACTAACGATCGAACGGGACCATAAAACGTGTCCAAAGTTTCAGAGTGCACAACAAAGAAATTCCTCAAAATCGCACTAAACGGATATAAATTGCTATAAAACGGTTCAAATTAACTACATTATGATGTTTTTAACAACTATAACGACTGAAAACATGACCGGAGAAATATCACTCTCTAAAAAACGATTTGGAAGGAGGCAGGTCTGATGTCCATTTGGCGCATGACGCATGCAGGGAGAGAGCGGTACTTCTACGTTTTCGTGGATTATAGTGGCTGTGATTGTGCAATCGACTCCATTCAAAACGTGATGACGTACAGACACCCAGAGGAAGACGTAGGCAGTGTCGGTTTCTTCATAGCATTCACTGTCGCCTTAAAAACAGACTCCAGATCAGGAGTAAAAATTTCTGAAATCTGACCCCTGTCATGAAAAGTGCTGTAGATATTGTTCTGTACCACTCAGAGACAAAATTTCAACGCTTAGAGAAACTAGAAAGTGTTTTCTATCCAATAATAACAATAATATGCATATTGTACGATCAAGAATTTAGCACGAGGCAGTTTAATTTGGAGACCCAAATATGCTAATGCAGAACAGCACCCCCTATAGTTCCAAGAAGTTAAAAAAGAAAACAAGGCCAGCATCCCGGAGTCGCCTCTTCACTGTTGACGTTGAGACTGTTGTTTTGCGGGTACTATTTAATGAAGCTTAATGAGGCCTCCCACTCCTCTTTCTATTCTGGTTAGAGATAGTTTGCGCTGTTCTGTGAAGGGAGTAGTACACAGTGTTGTACGAGATCTTCAGTTTCTTGGCAATTTCTCGCATGGAATAGCCTTTATTTCTCAGAACAAGTATAGACTGACGAGTTTCAGAAGAAAGGTCTTTGTTTCTGGTCATTTTGAGCCTTTAATCAAACCCACAAATGCTGATGCTCCAGATACTCAACTAGTCTAAAGAAGGCCAGTTTTATTGCTTCTTTAATCAGACCAACAGTTTTCAGCTGCGCTAACATCATTGCAAAAGGGTTTTCTAATGATCAATTAGCCTTTTAAATGTATAAACTTGGATTAACTAACACAACGTGCCATTGGAACACAGGAGTGATAGTTGCTGATAATGGGCCTCTGTATGCCTATGTAGATATTCCATAAAAAATCTGCCATTTTCAGCTAAAATAGTAATTTACAACATTAACAATATCTACACTGTATTTCTGATCAATTTGATGTTATTTTAATGGACAAAAAATGTGCTTTCATAAACAAGGACACTTCTAAGTGACCACAAACTTTTGAATGGTAGTGTACTTTAAGTTAACAGCGCTCACTGTTGCCCCTAGTGGCTGGTTTCCATGTCATCTCCCAATGTCCTCAGACATGGATGGACGTCAAATACAGCCGGGTGACCTGGCTGGATGTACTGGGCCATCTTCACCACCCGCTGGAGGGCCTAGCAGTCGTGGACGGAGCAATTCCCATAAAAGGCCATGATGCAACCGGTCAGGATGCTCTCGATTTTGCAGCAGTAGTATTTGTGGAGGACCTGGGGTGGCATACACGCACACACACACACACAAACAAACACATACACACCTGATGCCACACCTGCAAATTTCCCCCCATATTTTTACAATATCCTAAATAAACAGGCAGCGAGCATACATTCTCCTCTCTCTCTCCGACATAAAATATTAATTTGTGTGTGGCCGGGGTTGCGTGGCACGGCGTCGAGCCTGTGTGGGCACCCCTTTCTAGGTAAACAGGGGGGAGATTGCTATTGGCTCTCTGTTTGGTACACCCAGGCAGGCTGGAGAGCATGACAAATTCCTTTCCTAATTACCAGAGCCGCTTTGTGTGCTTTTATCTCTAGCAGTGGAGGAACCAATCCCATGCTCTCTCTCTCTTTCTCCCCCACCCCACCCCCCTTCCACTCAAGATTAGGGCCTCCCCTATCTTCTGCCTCCTTCGTCACCTCCATCCCAAAGGCTTGTCATGGGGGTGAGTTGTAAAGCAGGTAGCAGGTAAACTAGCTACCAGTCCGGAAGGAAGAGATGGTGGGGGTCTGTCTGGAATTTGGTAGTGGTGGTGGTCAAGGTGGTGGTGAAGGTGCTGGTGATGTTGGTGAAGGTGATGGTGAAGGGGAAGCTGGTGAAGAAGGTGAAGGTGGTGGTGGTGGTGGTGAAGCTGGTGGTAAAGTTGGTGGTGATGAAGTCAGTAACGTTACCTGGGTAAAATCACCATAGAAGCCAATCCAGAAAAATGTTTTTTTTTGTATTTGTATTTATTATGAATCCTCTTCCTGGGGTCCAGCAAAATTAAGACAGTTTATACAATTTTAAAAACATTACAATACATTCACAGATTTCACAACACACTGTGTGCCCTCAGGCCCCTACTCCACCACTAACACATATCTACATATCTACATATCTACAGTACTAAATCCATGTGTATGCATAGTGCGTATATTATTGTGTGTTTCTGTGTATGCATGTTTCTGTGTCAATGTTTGTGTTGCTTCAAAGTCCCCGCTGTTTCATAAGGTGTTTTTTTATCTGTTTTTTAAATCAAATTTTACTGCTTGCCTCAGTTACTTGATGTGGAATAGAGTTCCATGAAGTCATGGCTCTATGTAGTACTGTGTGCCTCCCATAGTCTGTTCTGGGGACTGTGAAGAGACCTCTTGTGGCATGTCTTGTGGGGTATGCATGGGTGTCCGAGCTGTGTGCCAGTAGTTAAAACAGACAGCTCGGTGCATTCAACATGTCAATACCTCCACTTTCAGCCAGGAGAGATTGACATGCATATTATTAATATTAGCTTTCTGTGTACATCCAAGGGCCAGCCGTGCTGCCCTGTTCTGAGCCAATTGCAATTTTCCTAAGTCCTTTTTTGTGGTACCTGACCACACGACTGAACAGTAGTCAAGGTGCGACAAAACTAGGGTCTGTGGGACCTACCTTGTTGATAACGTTGATGAGAATGTAGAGCATCTTTATTACAGACAGACTTCTCCCCATCTTAGCTACCACTGCATGAATATGTTTTTACAATAACAGTTTACAATCTAGTGTTACACCAAGCAGTATAGTCATCTCAACTTGCTCAATTTTCACATTATTTATTGCAAGATTTTGTTGAGGTTAGGGTTTAGTGTGTGTTTTGTTCCAAATACAATGCTTTTAGTTTTAGAAATATTTAGGGCTAACTTATTCCTTGCCACCGACTCTGAAACTAACTACAGCTCTTTGTTGAGAGTTGCAGTCATTTCAGTCTCTGTAGCAGCTGACGTGTATAGTGTTGAGTCATCCGCATACATAGACACTCTGGCTTTACTCAAAGTCAGTGGCATGTCGTTAGTAAAAAATATTAAAAAGCAAGGGGCCTAAACAGCTACCCTGGGGAATTCCTGATTCTAACTGGATTATATTTTAGAGGCTTCCATTGAAGAACACCCTCTGTTTCTGTTAGACAAGTAACTCTTTCTCCACATTATAGCAGGGGGTGTAAAGCCATAACACATAAGTCTTTCCAGCAGCAGACTATGATCGATAATGTTAAAAACTGCACTGAAGTCTAACACGGAACCCAAACCGGCTGCGGGCGTGTGCCATCGTGCGTCATTGTGGATACATTTATTTTGTCCCCCCACACCAAACGCGATCACGACATGCAGGTTAAAATATCAAAACAAACTCTGAACCAATTATATTAATTTGGGGACAGGTCAAAAAGCATTAAATATTTTTGGGAATTGCACTTGCTAGCTAATTTTTCCTATTTAGCTAGCTTGCTGTTGCTAGCTAATTTGTCCTGGGATATAAACATTGAGTTGTTATTTTACCTGAAGTGCACAAGGTCCTCTACTCCGCCAATTAATCCACACATAAAACGGTCAACCGAATCGTTTCTAGTCATCTGTCTTCCTTCCAAGCTTTTTCTTCTCTTGACTTTATATTACAATTGGCAACTTTCATAAATTTGGTTCATTACTGCCACTGACCTCGTTCGTCTTTCAGTGCTTCAATAAACCAATGAGAAGATGGGAGAGGCAGGACTTGCAGCGCGATCTGCGTCACAAATAGAACTGACTTCTATTTTAGCCGTTGGCAACGCAGACACTCGTTGGCGCGCGCCAGCAGTGTGGGTGCAATAATTTATAATATAGATTTTGAAATGTATATTGCAACGCTCGCGCACGTGACACGAGTAGTGTAGTCAGTCTGTAACAAGACCGCACAATCATTTTATCATCAATTTCTCTCAGCCATTCATCAGTCATTTGTGTAAGTGCTGTGCTTGTTGAGTGTCCTCCCTATAAGCACGCTGAAATTCTGTTGCCAATTTGTATACTGTGAAATAGCATTGTATCTGGTCAAACACAATTTTTTCCAGAAGTTTACTAAGGGTTAGTAACAGGCTGATTGGTCGGCTATTTGAGCCAGTAAAGGGGGATTTACTATTCTTGGGTAGCGGAATGACTTTAGCTTCCCTCCAGGCCTGAGGGCACACGCTCTCTAGTAGGCTTAAATTGAAGATGTGGCAAATAGGAGTGGCAATATCGTCTGCTATTATCCTCAGTAATTTTCCATCCAGATTGTCAGACCCCCGGTGGCTTGTCGTTGTTGATAGACAACAACAAAAAATTCACCTCTTCCACACTGACTTTACGGAATTCAAAAGCACAATTCTTGTCTTTCATAATTTGGTCCGCTATACTTGGATGTGTAGTGTCAGCGTTTGTTGCTGGAATGTCATCCCTAAGTTTGCTTATCTTGCGAATGAAAACCTATGTGTTGTGATAACTGCGTTGTTAGCTCTAAAACCTTTTAGTTCATATTACTTGACACCATGATATATAGGTCGAGACAATAAGAAGACACAGTGGCAGAATAAATTCATCCACAACTTTGTTTTATTACAAAACCGGACAACAACATCTGGCATGTAACAAACAGTTCCATGACCTACAGCATGGTCAAGCAAGGTAATGTTTACGCCATTTTCTAAACAATTATTGGTTTAGAATCACAGAGAGTTATCACAAGTTGCAAAGAAAACAGGAGCTGCCTCCACTATTCCAGCATATAATCTAATCACCTCTGCTTAGTCTAATACAGTGACAACTAAAATATACCAAAACAATTTAGTTCAATCAACGTAAGCCTAAATATGATATGGCTGTCCATGGTACTGATTTCTCTGTGTGTGGTGTGTGTGTGTGGTGTGTGTGTGTGTGTGTGTGTGTGTGTGTGTGTGTGTGTGTGTGTGTGTGTGTGTGTGTGTGTGTGTGTGTGTGTGTGTGTGTGTGTGTGTGTGTGTGTGTGTGTGTGTGTGTGCAAGTTGAAAAAATGTGTTGACTCACCCTACTTGTAGAGAAACTGTCACACCCTGATCTGTTTCACCTGACCTCATTACTGTCTCCACCCCTCCAGGTGTTGCTTGTTTTTTTCAGTGTATGTATCCCTGTGTTTCCTGTCTTTCTGGGCCAGTGTATGTATCCCTGTGTTTCCTGTCTCTCTGGGCCAGTTCGTCTTGTATGTCCAAGCCTACCAGCAGTTTTCCCATTTTCCTGCTTTTCCTTTTCTTCTTTTGCTAGTCCTCCCGGTTCTGACCCTTGCTTGTTTTCTGGACTCCATGCCCGCCCGCTTGACCATTATGCCTGCCCTGACCTCGAGCCCTTCGGTATCTCCTGAACTCTGAACTGGTTTTGACCTTTTGCCTGTCCATGACCATTCTCTTGCCTACTCCCTTTGGATTTATTAAACATCTTAACCTGTCTAGGATCAGCGTGGCGCTAGCGGCACACCCCCCCCCCCCCCACTGAAAAACCAGTGCCGCGAAATTCAAAAAAAATATTTTTTAAAAATATTTAACTTTCACACATTAAAGTCCAATACAGCTAATGAAAGACACAGATCTTATGAATCCAGTCAACATTTCCGATTTTTAAAATGTTTTACAGGGAAGACACAATATGTAAAGATGTACATCTATTACCTAAAAACACATTAGCATAATCCACCATCTTTTATTTGTCCACCAACACCAGTAGCCATCACCAATTCGGCTAAACTAAGATATTTATAGCCCCTAACCAACAAAAAAACTCATTAGATGACAGTCTGATAACATATTTATGGTATGGGATAGGTTTTGTTAGAAAAAAGTGCATATTTCAGGTATATGGCATAGTTTACAATTGCACCCACCATCACAAATGGACTAGAATAATTACAATGAGCAACGTGTTTACCTAACTACTAATCATCAAACATTTCGTAAAAATACACAGCATACACGAATCGAAAGACACAGATCCTGTGAATACAGACAATATTTCAGATTTTCTAAGTGTCTTACAGCGAAAACACAATAAATCGTTATATTAGCTTAGCACATAGCAATTAGCAGCCCAGCATTGATTCTAGCCAAAGTGAGCGATAAAAGTCAACATCGCCAAAAGATATTAATTTTTTCACTAACCTTCTCAGAATTCTTCCGATGACACTCCTGTAACATCACATTACAACATGCATATACAGTTTGATCGAAAATGTTTATATTTAGCCACCAAAATCATGGTTAGACAATGTGAAATGTAGACAAGCTGGTAAAGAAAACGTCCTTGCGCCACTTAGACAGTGATCTACTCTTATACATAAATACTCATAAACGTGACTAAAAAATATAGGGTGGACAGGGATTGATAGACAATTTAATTCTTAATACAATTGCGTTATTACATTTTTTAATTTATCCTTACTTTTCAATACAGTTTGCGCCAAGCGAAGCTACGTCAAAAAACATGGCGTCCTAAGCCACTAAAATGTTTCGACAGAAACACGATTTATCATAATAAAAATGTCCTACCTTGAGCTGTTCTTCCATCAGTATCTTGGGCAAAGGATCCTTTCTTGGGAGAAATCGTCTTTTGGTGGAAAGCTGTCCTCTTGCCATGTGGAAATGTCAACTACGTTCGGGATGAACTGAAAAGCGTGCCCAACTTTTCACATCGTTGCAAAAATAAATGTCCCAAAATCGCACTAAACGGATATAAATTGCTATAAAACGCTTTAAATTAACTACTTTGTGATGTTTGTAACTCCTATAACGAGTGAAAAGATGACCGGAGAAATATAACAGGCTAAACTAACGCTTGGAACAGGAGAGGGTCGGTGTCTTCCACGCGCGTTACGCAGCAAGAAAAGACTTGCTAGCTAAAGGTTTTTTTCATTTGTAGGGCCTGTGAACGAGCAATCGAGCCCGTTGGAATCGTCATCACGTAAAGGCATCCAGGGGAAGACGTAAGAAGTGTCCGTATAGTCATAGCAACGACAGTGCCCTTTTAAATGACTTCAGAAAAGTGGCCAACGTTTCTCAAATCTGACTCCATGTCAGGGAAATTGCTGTAGAATGGGCTCTGTTCCACTTAGAGACAAAATTTCAACTCCTATAGAAACTATAGACTGTTTTCTATCCAATAATAATAATAATATGCATATTGTACGATCAAGGATTTTGTGGGAAGCCGTTTAAAAAATTAGCCACATTAGCATAAATAGTCTAAACAGCGCCCCCATCCCCAACAGGTTAAACTCCAACCATCTGCATCCTGTGTTTGCATCTGGGTCCCGCCTTGTGTCATGATAGAAACACCAATGCCACCCTCCTCTTTCATGTTGTATAAACGGTCCATTACTCTGTCATACAGTACACGCTTTTAGTTTTATTTGTCCTAGGCTACCTGGCTAAAATACTTGCTCGCTAGCCTAACTTCCTTTCATGGGCAACGATACGCCAAAACAGCAAGTTAACATTAGCATACTACATCTAGCTGCATGTTGAACTTCCATCCTCTCAGGCCGGGGCACAATGCATGAATTTATGGTTGGATCAGAATTGCGTGCTAATCAGTACTGAGAATTATGTAAAGTCCACATCTCCATCTATGGCTAATTTAGGAAAGGGACGATTTTAGCTAGCTAGCTAGCCACCGGAGGACAACAACACAACAAGACGCATTGATTGGTCTGAAGCCAAATCCAAACTTGTTTCCCTTCACACTTTTTTTTGGGGTGTGCCAGGATCATTCACAGCTGAGCTCACTTTACAACTTTACAACCATCAAGATTAATTGTCAGATTTAACAGAAGATCTCTTTGTTTCTTGGGACCTAGAACAAGCATCTCTGTTTTGTCTGAGTTTAAAAGTAGAACGTTTTCAGCCATCCACTTCCTTATGTCTGAAACACAGGCTTCTAGCGAGGGCAATTTTGGGGCTTCACCATGTTTCATTGAAATGTACAGCTGTGTGTCATCCGCATAGCAGTGAAAGTTAACATTATGTTTTCGAATAACATCCCCAAGAGGTAAAATATATAGTGAAAACAATAGTGGACCTAAAACGGAATCTTGAGGAACACCGAAATGTACAGTTGATTTGTCAGAGGACAAACCATTCACAGAGACAAACTGATATCTTTCCGACAGATAATATCTAAACCAGGCCAGAACTTGTCCGTGTAGGTCAATTTGCGTTTCCAGTCTCTCCAAAAGAATGTGTTGATCGATGGTGTCAAAGGCAGCACTAAGGTCTAGTAGCACGAGGACAGATGCAGAGCCTCGGTCTGACACCATTAAAAGGTCATTTACCACCTTCACAAGTGCAGTCTCAGTGCTATGATGGGGTCTAAAACCATACTGAAGCATTTCGTATACATTGTTTGTCTTCAGGAAGACAGTGAGTTGCTGCGCAACAGCTTTTTCTAAAATTTTTGAGAGGAATGGAAGATTCAATATAGGCCGATAGTTTTTTATATTTTCCGGGTCAAGGTTTGGCTTTTTCAAGAGAGGCTTTATTACTGCCACTTTCAGTGAGTTTGGTACACATCCGGTGGATAGAGAGCCGTTTATTATGTTCAACATAGGAGGGCCAAGCACATGAAGCAGCTCTTTTTTTTATTTCACCTTTATTTAACCAGGTAGGCTAGTTGAGAACAAGTTCTCATTTGCAATTGCGACCTGGCCAAGATAAAGCATAGCAGTGTGAACAGACAACAACACAGAGTTACACATGGAGTAAACAATAAACAAGTCAATAACATGGTAGAAAAAAAGAGAATCTATATACAATGTGTGCAAAAGACATGAGGAGGTAGGCAATAAATCGAATAATTACAATTTAGCAGATTAACACTGGAGTGATAAATCATCAGATGATCATGTGCAAGTAGATATACTGGTGTGCAAAAGAGCAGAAAAGTAAATAAATAAAAGCAGTATGGGGGGTGAGGTAGGTAAATTGGGTGGGCTATATACCGATGGACTATGTACAGCTGCAGCGATCGGTTAGCTGCTCGGATAGCAGATGTTTAAAGTTGTTGAGGGAGATAAAAGTCTCCAACTTCAGAGATTTTTGCAATTCGTTCCAGTCGCAGGCAGCAGAGAACTGGAAGGAAAGGCGTCCAAATGAGGTTTTGGCTTTAGGGATGATCAGTGAGATACACCTGCTGGAGCGCGTGCTACGGGTGGGTGTAGCCATCGTGACCAGTGAACTGAGATAAGGCGGCACTTTACTTAGCATAGCCTTGTAGATGACCTGGAGCCAGTGGGTCTGACGACGAACATGTAGCGAGGGCCAGCCGACTAGGGCATACAGGTCGCAGTGGTGAGTCGTATAAGGTGCTTTAGTAACAAAACGGATGGCACTGTGATAAACTGCATCCAGTTTGCTGAGTAGAGTATTGGAAGCTATTTTGTAGATGACATCACCGAAGTCGAGGATCGGTAGGATAGTCAGTTTTACTAGAGTAAGTTTGGCGGCGTGAGTGAAGGAGGCTTTGTTGGGAAATAGAAAGCCGACTCTAGATTTGATTTTGGATTGGAGATGTTTGATATGAGTCTGGAAGGAGAGTTTGCAGTCTAGCCAGACACCTAGGTACTTATAGATGTCCACATATTCTAGGTCGGAACCGTCCAGAGTGGTGATGCTAGTTGGGCATGCGGGTGCGGGCAGCGAACGGTTGAAAAGCATGCATTTGGTTTTACTAGCGTTTAAGAGCAGTTGGAGGCCACGGAAGGAGTGTTGTATGGCATTGAAGCTCGTTTGGAGGTTAGATAGCACAGTGTCCAAGGAAGGGCCAGAAGTATACAGAATGGTGTCGTCTGCGTAGAGGTGGATCAGGGAATCGCCCGCAGCAAGAGCAACATCATTGATATATACAGAGAAAAGAGTCGGCCCGAGAATTGAACCCTGGTGTACCCCCATAGAGACTGCCAGAGGACCGGACAACATGCCCTCCGATTTGACACACTGAACTCTGTCTGCAAAGTAGTTGGTGAACCAGGCAAGGCAGTCATTAGAAACACCGAGGCTACTGAGTCTGCCGATAAGAATATGGTGATTGACAGAGTCGAAAGCCTTGGCCAGGTCGATGAAGACGGCTGCACAGTACTGTCTTTTATCGATGGCGGTTATGATATCGTTTAGTACCTTGAGCGTGGCTGAGGTGCACCCGTGACCGGCTCGGAAACCGGATTGCACAGCGGAGAAGGTACGGTGGGATTCGAGATGGTCAGTGATCTGTTTGTTGACTTGGCTTTCGAAGACCTTAGATAGGCAGGGCAGGATGGATATAGGTCTGTAACAGTTTGGGTTCAGGGTGTCTCCCCCTTTGAAGAGGGGGATGACCGCGGCAGCTTTCCAATCCTTGGGGATCTCAGATGATACGAAGGAGAGGTTGAACAGGCTGGTAATAGGGGGTGCGACAATGGCGGCGGACAGTTTCAGAAATAGGGGGTCCAGATTGTCAAGCCCAGCTGATTTGTATGGGTCCAGGTTTTCCAGCTCTTTCAGAACATCTGCTATCTGGATTTGGGGAAAGGAGAAGCTGGGGAGGCTTGGGCGAGTAGCAGCAGGGGGGGGGGGGGGGGGGGGGGGGGCGGGGCTGTTGGCCAAGGTTGGAGTCGCCAGGAGGAAGGCATGGCCAGCCATTGAGAAATGCTTGTTGAAGTTTTCGATTATCACGGATTTATCGGTGGTGACCGTGTTACCTAGCCTCAGTGCAGTGGGCAGCTGGAAGGAGGTGCTCTTGTTCTCCATGGACTTTACAGTATCCCAGAACTTTTTGGAGTTAGAGCTACAGGATGCAAATTTCTGCTTGAAAGAGCTGGCCTTTGCTTCCCTGACTGACTGCGTGTTTTGGTTCCTGACTTCCCTGAACAGTTGCATATCGCGGGGGCTCTTCGAAGCTATTGCAGTTCGCCACAGGATGTTTTTGTGCTGGTCGAGGGCAGTCAGGTCTGGAGTGAACCAAGGGCTATATCTGTTCTTAGTATATCTGTTCTTAGTGAACGGAGCATGCTTGTCTAAATGGTGAGGAAGTAACTTTTAAAGAATGACCAGGCATCCTCAGCTGACGGGATGAGGTCAATATCCTTCCAGGGTACCCGGGCCAGGTCGATTAGAAAGGCCTGCTCGCAGAAGTGTTTTAGGGAGCGTTTGACAGTGATGAGGGGTGGTCGTTTGACCGCGGACCCGTAGCGGATACAGGCAATGAGGCAGTGATCGCTGAGATCTTGATTGAAGACAGCAGAGGTGTATTTGGAGGGCAAGTTGGTCAGGAGTCTTTCAGTAGTTTAGTTGGAAATGACCTTTTCCAACTCCTCTCTAGGTTTCTTCCTAGGTTTTGGCCTTTCTAGGGAGTTTTTCCTAGCCACCGTGCTTCTACACCTGCATTGCTTGCTGTTTGGGGTTTTAGGCTGGGTTTCTGTACAGCACTTCAAGATATTAGCTGATGTACGAAGGGCTATATAAAATAAACTTGATTTGATTTGTATAGGTGTAATGCTAGGCCCCTCACATTTTAGCCTAGAGAGGACACACTAGTGTGTCTTAGGGTGACCGTGGGAGCTGTCTCCTAGAGTATCATAGAGGAAGCACACAAACTCACTTTCAAAACCTCCTCACTCCCCATCCCCTCCTCCAATCACCCCTTCCTCCCATCTCTCCTCAGGTCTTCAACATGCCCTAGGCTGCTCTCAGTTTTCAGCCCCTTACACCCAACCCACTACTAAGTAACAGTTAACTGCCCCCCCCCCCCCCCCCCCCAGACTCATTGTCTGACAATAGATTGCTAATGGAGGCACAGGTACTAGCTCTGCTTTTGCACCTGCTATGAGACATGTCAGTGTTCACCTTCTCAAAAAGACCCTTATCCAGTGCTTGAATTTTTTGAAAGAATAGCCTGGTGTATATGTACATATTCTCATTCACCCCTTTAGATTTGTGTGTATTAGGTAGTTGTTGGGGAATTGTTAGATTACTTGTTAGATATTACTGCACTGTCTTGAACTAGAAGCACAAGCATTTCTCCACACTCACGACGAAATGCTCCGTCTCGGACTTTAATGGATACATATGAGAAAAACATCATAAAGATGGATTTTCAACCGAGTTTGACCAGTTTATTCAACGTTTATTGTGACTTTTGGAATTTTACGTTCCATGCGCCAAGAGATGATGGACACGTGTGCGCCACAATGCTAGCCAAAGTTGCTAATTCGACAGAAGAAATGGACATTCTAAAACAAAACAACGATTTATTGTGGAACCAGGACTCCTTGCACTACATTCTGATGGAAGATCATCAAAGGTAAGAGAATATTTATGATGTTATTTCGTATTTTTGTGGTATATGTTGGCTCCAACCAGGCGCTGTCTCACTATATTGCGTGCTGTACTTTGTACTAAAGTTATTTTTTTAAATCTAACACAGCGGTTGCATTAAGAACCAGTGTATCTTTCATTTGCTGTACAACATGTATTTTTTAGTAAAGTTTATGATGAGTTTTTTGGTTAGATTACGTGACTGTCCAAAATTTCTCCGGACAATTTGGTGCATTATGGCGCCGTATTCACAATGTAAAACCACGATTTGTAGCTATAAATATGCACATTTTCGAACAAACCATAAATGTATTGTATAACATGATGTTATAAGACTGTCATCTGATGAAGTTGTTCAAAGGTTAGTGATTAATTTTATCTCTATTTGTGGGTTTTGTGAAAGCTACCTTTGCGGTGGAAAAATGGCATTGCGTTTTTGGATATTGTGGTGAGCTAACATAAATATATGTTGTGTTTTCGCTGTAAAACACTTAAAAATCGGAAATATTGGCTGGATTCACAAGATGTTTATCTTTCATTTGCTGTACAACATGTATTTTTTATAAATGTTTTATGATGAGTATTTATGTATTTCACGTTGCTCTCTGTAATTGTTCTGGCTGTTTTGGTGCTATTTGTGACGGTGGCTGCAATGTAAAACTACGATTTATACCTATAAATATGCACATTTTCGAACAAAACATAAATGTATTGTATAACATGATGTTATAAGACTGTCATCTGATGAAGTTGTTCAAAGGTTAGTGATTAATTTTATCTCTATTTGTGGGTTTTGTAAAAGCTACCTTTGCGGTGGAAACATGGCGTTGTGTGTTTGGCTATTGTGGTGAGCTAACATAAATATGTATTGTGTTTTCGCTGTAAAACATTTTAAAAATCGGAAATGTTGGCTAGATTCACAAGATGTTTATCTTTAATTTGCTGTATTGGACTTGTGATTTCATGAAATTATATTATATGATATCCCTGTGGCGTTAGGCTAGGCTATGCTAGTCAGCTTTTTTGATGAGGATGATCCCGGATCCGGGATAGGTAGTCCAGAAATTAATATCTGCTCATCATGTGTATGTGACCAATACAATTTCATTTGATTTGACTTGGTATAATCATTTCTTACACCACAAGGGGCAGCAGAGTACACTGCATCCCTCTGCATTTCAACAGGTGGATTTTGTTCTTTTAGCATAGTGTTTACGGAACTTTGATATACACACATGCGTAGACCTCCACACACACACACACACACACACACACCTACCTCCTGGTGAGTAAACAGGCTGTGCACACCTGTCACATTCACTCTGTGGGTTTGCTCTGGGTATTGTCACAGCACAGCGGAGGCTTAGTATTAATCTGCTTTATTAAAGAACACCAGCCACTCATTAGTCAGTAGCATTAGATATGTGCCTGAGTTTGTGTGTGTGTGTGTGTGTGTGTGTGTGTGTGTGTGTGTGTGTGTGTGTGTGTGTGTGTGTGTGTGTGTGTGTGTGTGTGTGTGTGTGTGTGTGTGTGTGTGTGTGTGTGTGTGTGTGTGTGTGTGTGTCTGTGTGTGTGTGTGTGTGAGTGAGTGAGTGAGTGTGAGTGAGTGAGTGAGTGAGTGAGTGAGTGAGTGAGTGAGAGAGAGAGAGAGAGAGAGTGAGAGAGAGTGAGAGAGAGTGAGAGAGAGTGAGAGAGAGAGAGTGAGGAGTAACCCAGGCCTAA
>NC_074697.1:16943416-17214920 GCF_029448725.1 Salvelinus fontinalis | reverse complement strand
CATTTAAAATGTGTTTATTATTTTTGAACTTCTGTGAGTGTAATGTTTACTGTTAATTTTTGATTGTTTATTTCATTTTTGTTAATGATCTATTTCACTTGCTTTGGCAATGTAAACATGTTTCCCATGCCAATAAAGCCCTTAAATTGAATTGAATTGAGAGAGAGAGACAGAGGCAGAGAGGCAGGCAGGCCACTGATCTAATCTGTTCAGTGGGATTCAGTGGGGACTCCCTATAGGCCTGCCTCTCCCCAAGCTGATCACACCCTTCCGGAGAGAAAGAGAGAGGGGAACATAGAACAGAGGTCTTTGTGGAAACAATGACCCCTCATATCTGGAGGCAATGCAGGCCATGGGGTCGATGGCTTGGGGTTAGGCTTCCATTTGCCCTAAGTTTGGACTATTGTGTCATCTAGCAAGGAATTCACTCTACTGATTGTTAATGTACCATTGTCATATCCATTTTGGTTTAAACAGGCTTGGTCAATGTGTTCATTTGTACGTTACTGGCATCACCGCTGTTGGATTGGAAATGCAAACAGGTCACTTGAGATCCAAGGCGATAATCGACGTTCGTCCAGGTCCCCAGGATGTCAGGAGATGCCTTCAAATCCGGCCACTAGGGGCAACGGTGAGCGGTATTACCATCAAGTAGGCTTGATAGGGCATTGACGGCGGATGGGCGTAAACCGCGAGCTCCGGCTTGTTGTTTTAATCCTATCCCAATCCATAACCCTTACCTTAAACATTCGGAATTAATGCCTAAACTGAACTGTCGAAATTTGATGTTTATCCCCTACTGGACAAACGTTCAATATCGAAGTCAAACCAAGTCAAACCGTGAGATCTTGTTGCGAAATGCCCATGCTTTGTGCTTGTTTAGACATTGTTCTAAGCAGACATTGTACTTAGCAGATGCTCATCAGGACATTGATGAGCTGAATCAGGTTATAGCAGGGTTGGAGCAAAAGCCTGCATTCCCAGTAGTTCTCCATGCGGAGAGATGTCCACCACTGTTGTATGCCCTGTTGAGTCATGTTCAGTTAGTGTTTCACCATGGTTACCTGCTAGCAGAACGTTATACCGCAGGCCACTACTCCTCTATTTCCTGTCTGTCCCTCAGACCCCGTTCTGCTTTCTGCTCAGATTTTCCCCTCAGTTCAGAAGCAGTGCACACGCACACAGGCTGATGAGGGAGGAGAGGTTGTGGGGAGGTTGTGGAGAGGTTGTGGATATTGGTATATCTTTTAAATTGTTGTATATAATTCAAGACATAGAGAATAAACACTTAAATGTACAGTTTTCACAACATTTTGAGACTAGTTCCCTAGTATTTAGAGCTATTATGCTTTTACCAACTTCCAACAAACACCACCGTACCCTATCTGAAAACAGTTTGGTGCTCAGTTGGAATTTACCATTCTCAAACACATATCATTTGCTATATTTGCATGTGCTTGGAGGCTGGGAGATGAAAATTGACTGAGCAAGTAGCCATATTACTGCACAGTGGGGGAAAGGATGTGTTATGTTCAGCAAACAAAGGAATAGAGCAGCAATGCCTCTCTCGTGGAGCAAATGTTCCCTCTGAGCCCAGAGAGAAGGCAAATCACACAATCAGAGCAAGAATAGGCGCACATTAGACATAACATAACAAACATACTTATTATGTTTACTAAAGTAGCCTATGAGAAAGATGGACGGTAACTTACGTCTTATTGTGTGGTGTTTGGGATGGTTAGGTATGGCTAGGAGAAATATACTGGACGAAAAGCCCTGTTCAAATACTCAGAGAATGCAGTGATTGCTAATGCTTTAATTTGTAGTCCTGTGCAAGCTTGTACAGTGTCTTTGGAAAGTATTCAGACCCCTTGACTTTTTCCAAATGTTGTTACATTACAGTCTGATTCTAAAATTGATTCAATGGTCCCTCCCTCTCCCCTCATCAATCTACACACAATATCCCATACTGACAAAGCAAAAACAGGTTTAAACCTTTTTTGCTAATTTATAAAAAATATTACATTTACATAAATATTCAGACCCTTTACTCAGTACTTTGTTGAAGCACCTTTGGCAGCGATTATAGCATCAATTATTCTTCGGTATGACGCTACAAGCTTGGGATGATACACCTGTATTTGGGGAGTTTCTCCCATTTTTCTCTGCAGGTCCTCTCAAGCTCTGTCAGGTTGGATGAGGAGCTTTGCTGCACAGCTATTTTCAGGTCTCTCCAGAGATGTTCGATCGGGTTGAAGTCCGGGCTCTGGCTGGGGCACTCAAGGACATTCAGCGACTTGTCCCAAAGCCAATCCTGCGTTGTCTTGGCTGTGTGCTTAAGGTCGATGTCCTGTTGGAAGGTGGACCTTTGCCCCACTCTGAGGTCCTGAGCGCTCTGGAGCAGGTTTTCATCAAGGATCTCTCTGTACTTTGCTCCGTTCAGCTGCGCCTTGATCCTGATTAGTCTCCCAGTCCCTGCCGCTGAAAACATCCCACAGCATGATGCTGCCACCACCATGCTTCCCCGTAAGGATGGTGTGAGGTTTCCTTCAGATGTGACGCTTGGCATTCAGGCCAAAGTGTTCAATATTTGTTTCATAAGACTAGAGAATCTTGTTTCTCATGGTCTGAGAGTCTTTAGATGCCTTTTGGCAAACTCCAAATGGCCTGTCATATGTCTTTTACAGAGGAGTGGCTTCCGTCTGGCCACTCTACCATAAAGGCCTGATTGGTGGAGTGCTACAGAGATGGTGGTCCTTCTGGATGTTTCTCCCATCTCCACAGAGGAACTCTGGAGCTTTGTCAGAGTGACCATCAGGTTCTTGGTCACCTCCCTGACGAAGGCCCTTCTCCCCAGATTGCTCGGTTGGGCCAGGCAGCTAGCTCTAGTAGAGTCTTAGTAGTTACAAACTTCTTCAATTTAAGAATGATGAAGGCCACTGTGTTCTTGGGGACCTTCAATTCTGCATGCATTTTTTTGTACCCTTCCTCAGATCTGTGCCTTGACACAATGCTGTCTCGGAGCTCTATGGACAATTCCTTCGATCCTCATGGCTTGGTTTTTGCTCTGACATGAACTGTCAACTGTGGGACCTTATATAGATGGGTGTGTGCCTTTCCAAATCATGTCCAATTAATTTAATTTACCACAGGTGGACTCCAATCAAGTTGTAGAAACATCTCAAGGATGATCAATGGAAACAGGACGCACCTTAGCTCAATTTTGAATCTCATAATAAAAGGTCTGAATAATTATGTTTATAATGTATTTCTGTTTTGTTTTTTTATACATTTGCAAAAATGTTGAAAACCTTTTTTTTTTGCTTTGTCATTATGGGGTATTGTAGATTGCTGAGGATGTATTTTTAATTTAATCAATTTTAGGATAAGGCTGTAACGTAACAAAATGTGGAAAAAGTCAAGGGGTCTGAATACTTTCCGAAGACACTGTGTGTCCTCAAAATGTGTCTTTCTTCAAACATGGACGTTGTCTAGCCTGCATGTAGATATACGATGGAAGCCATTTTTGCCAGGCTAAGAAGGGTGGTTAAACATCGTTGATTATGACATGATTCACCTCTGTAGTCTGTCTGTCTGTTGTAGGCACCCTGCAGTATCTCACAGTCACCTCTAGGGCCGGCCCAGACCACAGCATGTGTATTAGAAAGTCCGCAATTTCACACATGCTTACTCTTGAGTGAATTTGGCATAAAGGGATTAGGGTGCGAGGGGGCGAGCAGGAGGAAGTGCGAGGGGGAAATGGGATGTTCGACACACTGTTTAATGGCGTGACAGGACGCGCCCCGGTCTGGTGTCTGCTCTATTTCCTCTTTCTCTTCTCACTCCTTCTCCCTCTCCCTCTCTCTCGGTTCTCGACCGCCCTGCTCCACTACTCCCAGCCTCATCCTCTAATCCACACTGCTCGCTCACATGTGGACATCCTCCTGGACAGGGGTGGGTGACGAGGGAGGGTGCAGTGTGTCGGGTGTGTTTCGGTGTGTGCAATGGTGTATGTGGGGTGTGTTGATTGGTGTTGTGCCACCAAACATGGCATGCGTAAGTGTAGCATCTTAGCAGTACATTTTTCAGGTTGTCTTCACCAAAGAAGCTGTGGGACTCTGGGAGAAAGCTTGAACCTGATCAGTTCAAGACCCCTTTGTCTTTTGACAGGTTAACACACCAGAAGTGAGTGAGTGAGTGAGTGAGTGAGTGAGTGAGTGAGTGAGTGAGTGAGTGAGTGAGGGGGAGGGAGGAAGGAAGGAAGGAAGGAGGGAAGGAAGGGAGGGGAAGGTGGCAAGGCGCATTTAGGTAAATCAGTAAGCGTCCTGATGGATGGGTCTCTGTCTACTGAACACCACTAGGTGTGTGGGAACTTCCCAATACAGCAGGACTGGGGTGGCAGAGGATGTGCTCTACCATGGTCCACCATGGTGATCATGCACCCCAGTCCTGCTACCGATGTAGGATCTTAATTTGATCACCTTGCTGCAGGAGAACTTTTCTGCAATGAAATAAATGTAAAACCTGTAGTGTATTTGAGGTTTAAAAAGGCTTCTGAAGTTTGTCATGTCCACTTAGAAATTTCAGACTTGGTTTTCCCTTACAAAAATGTCTATTAATTATAATCCACATAATAGTTCACATTTCCTGTTGCTGCAGGACTATATTCCTGCTGTTGCAAACTAGCTCAAATTAAGATCCTACATCTGTACCACCCCTAGTCCCCACTAACCGCCTCAATCCTGGGCATTGGGCCGTTGAGTCGTGCGGGCCATGACCAGGGAAAGGTTCTGGATGAAGAGCCATGATGGGGAGTGGTTATGTGTGTGTGTTTGTGTGTGGGAAGGAGGGAGGGAGGGAGTCGGGGTGTCTACTGAGAACCATGGGGCTGTTCATGAAGGGACACCAGTCCTACCATTTATCTATCTATAGCTCTGTTTCTATCATTTTCGCTCTGCTGAGTGGGTTAAACTGTCTGGGGGTGTCTATTACAGCGCATGGTTAAATGCAGATTAACACAGTCTGTGTGTGTGTGTGTGTGTGTGTGTGTGTGTGTGTGTGTGTGTGTGTGTGTGTGTGTGTGTGTGTGTGTGTGTGTGTGTGTGTGTGTGTGTGTGTGTGTGTGTGTGTGTGTGTGTGTGTGTGTGTGTGTGTGTGTGTGTGTTCCACTCTGGCCAGGGTATTCACACTGTCTCACCCAAGCTGCAACAGAGGCAGATAAGACACAATCTGAATGTGTGGCCTTTATCTACAGCTACACACTATCTTACACATCAGCAAGAGAGCGTTGAACATTTCACACATCTTAACAATATGCCACAGACACACACACACAGACACACACACACACACACATACACGCACGCACACACACACCCAAGCTCTCCCTGCTCTGTACCATCATACTGCTTTAATCAGTAGGCTAAGACCTGGATTTACTATATATTGTTTATACTATACCCCCATGCATTAGAATGAAATGGCACCCCTAGATCTAGGGTCTGTTTTGCATTTCACCCTACATTTTTGGAAGATGATCTGATCCTAGATCTGTGCCTAAGCCCAACATCTACCCACTGTGTCCCAATACCTCAGAATGATAATACTAGAACTCTGATGGCCCCAAATAGATTCAATTAACAAACAACCATCTATATTTAATTAAGGTTTTAATAATTGTCAATGAGCACTTGTGAACTTCTTGATACTGTCTGTAGCAAGAAAAATGAACTTCGTAAGTAATTATCGCTGTCTATTAGATCCCTTGGAATGGGTTTTCAACAGTCATTTTTAAACATTTGGACAATATTTTAAGTAAGTATCTCTGCAATTTGGTAATTAACATCCTTTCTAATCTGATAATTCGTCACTTAATAAAAAATCTATTAACTTCATGAATGCCAATTAACATTTAGGGAATGCTCCTTTAAAAGTTGACATGGGGAGGAGGGATCCGGTGTCGCATCTCTGGTGAAAAGTCCAACAAAACCCACATAGAGAATGCCCTCAAACGGAGCGCCTTGCTGCATCCGCCAGTTTAGAATGCGATATCTCCAAATAAGATGATGCCTCTGATAAGATAAGACGATTCTTTCAAAATATTTTTTTCACGCAGTTACTCGCTGTATTCAATTAAGATGGCGAGATATGCATGAGATAAATTCGATTTGGTGGGGTGAAGATAATACATTTATACGTTGTTGCTACTTTGAGAACGATTTCCAAGCGTCTTATTGGGCAGATTGTTTGTGGTACTATGGGGTAGCATGACAAAATAAGTCACAAACATGCTGGATAACTCCTAGGACTGTGTTCCACAGATCGTAGTGTTAGACTGTCTATAGAAGGCTAGTCCTGGACCATACTAACGCTTGTTCACCTGTCCTACAGTGAGTACCCTAAGGCTGTGTCTGGGTTGGTGCCGCCCCCAGACACACACACACACACACACACACACACACACACACACACACACACACACACACACACACACACACACACACACACACACACACACACACACACACACACACACACACACACACACACACACACACACACACACACACACACACACACACACACACACACACACACACACACACACACACACAGAGAGCAGACCTAATGAAGAATTCCAGCTGCCAGGCGGGGCGGCGTCTCTCGGACAGTAGGGATCTTTCATCCTGTAATGTGGGCATGGGTCATTAACGACGGCTTGCCATGGGACCAGGGGGCTTGTCATTTGGGTATAGCACATCTATACATCTCCTCCTTTTCCCTCTCCTCTCCTTCGCTCATCCTCATGTCCTCTGGGTCTGTTAGGTCAGGGTGTCTCAGTTGCCTTGGGTGGCGAGGACCAGACCAGGGATCCCCTCCAGAATGATCTGACCCACATCCTCTGTCTAAAACAATGAGCTCCTCCTCTCCCAGTCACTACATGGCCAAGCTGGGATGGACTATATCATTTGAACTCATGTGGAAGTACAAGAGCTATTTGGCCTTAGTCTAATGTTAGGGTTAGGATTAGGATTAGGATTAAGGTTAGGGTTATGATTAACTTTTACTTGGTACTCATCCCGGATCCGGGAGCACCCTCATCTGTAAAAAAGCTGACTAGCATAGCCTAGCATAGCGCCACAAGTAAATACTAGCATCTAAATATCATGAAATCACAAGTCCAAGACACCAGATGAAAGATACACATCTTGTGAATCCAGCCATAATTTCTGATTTTTAAAATGTTTTACAGGGAAGACACAATATGTATTTCTATTAGCTAACCACGATAGCAAAAGACCCAACTTTTTTTCCCCACAATTTTTTTACTGCATAGGTAGCTATCACAAATTCGACCAAATAAAGATATAAATAGTCACTAACCAAGAGACAACTACATCAAATGACAGTCTGATTACATATTTATTGTATAGCATATGTTTTGTTCGAAAAATTTGCATATTTCAGGTATAAATCATAGTTTTACATTGCAGCCACCATCACAAAATCTCACCAAAGCAGCAAGAATAACTACAGAGACCAACGTGAATTACCTAAATACTCATCATAAAACATTTATGAAAAATACACAGTGTACAGCAAATGAAAGACAAACATCTTGTGAATCAGGCCAATATTTCAGATTTTTTAAGTGTTTTATGGCGAAAACACAATATAGCATCATATTAGCTTACTACAATAGCCTACCACACAGCCCCATTCATTCAACATAACGTTAGCGATAGCGAATAAACCAGCAAAAGATATACATTTTTTCACTAACCTTCTCCATTTTTCTCCACATGGAGGTGGAAGGTATATGATAGGCGCCCTCATGAACAAGAGACCCTTCTCCAGGCCATGGATGACGCATGCAATGACATCACGGCAGACCAGTGTCAGGCCTGGATTCGCCATGCCCGAAGATTCTTCCCAAGATGTTTAGCTAATGAAAACATCCATTGTGATGTGGAGGAGAACCTGTGGCCAAATCCACAAGACAGGGTTGATGGAAATATAGAAGTACAGTAATCAACCTTTTGTTTTGCTTCTTACAGTAAGCCAGGTGAGGAACACTGCAGTTTATGTTTTACAGTAAGCCAGGTGAGGAACACTGCAGTTTATGTTTTACAGTAAGCCAGGTGAGGAACACTGCAGTTTATGTTTTACAGTAAGCCAGGTGAGGAACACTGCAGTTTATTGTTTTACATTAAGCCAGGTGAGGAACACTGCAGTTGATGTTTTACAGTAAGCCAGGTGAGGAACACTGCAGTTTATGTTTTACAGTAAGCCAGGTGAGGAACACTGCAGTTGATGTTTTACAGTAAGCCAGGTGAGGAACACTGCAGTTGATGTTTTACAGTAAGCCAGGTGATGAACACTGCAGTTCATGTTTTACAGTAAGCCAGGTGAGGAACACTGCAGTTTATGTTTTACAGTAAGCCAGGTGAGGAACACTGCAGTTGATGTTTTACAGTAAGCCAGGTGAGGAACACTGCAGTTGATGTTTTACAGTAAGCCAGGTGAGGAACACTGCAGTTTATTGTTTTACATTAAGCCAGGTGAGGAACACTGCAGTTGATGTTTTACAGTAAGCCAGGTGAGGAACACTGCAGTTTATGTTTTACAGTAAGCCAGGTGAGGAACACTGCAGTTGATGTTTTACAGTAAGCCAGGTGAGGAACACTGCAGATGATGTTTTACAGTAAGCCAGGTGATGAACACTGCAGTTCATGTTTTACAGTAAGCCAGGTGAGGAACACTGCAGTTTATGTTTTACAGTAAGCCAGGTGAGGAACACTGCAGTTGATGTTTTACAGTAAGCCAGGTGAGGAACACTGCAGTTTATGTTTTACAGTAAGCCAGGTGAGGAACACTGCAGTTTATGTTTTACAGTAAGCCAGGTGAGGAACACTGCAGTTGATGTTTTACAGTAAGCCAGGTGAGGAACACTGCAGTTTATGTTTTACAGTAAGCCAGGTGAGGAACACTGCAGTTGACCTTTAACTGTTTTTTCGTTTTTGTAGCTCATTATTTTTGCTTTGATTCAAAGAAACCTTTGTTGTGATTTTATTGTATTTCATCAATAAATGTAATATTTTGTTCAATGATTCCACTTTGTCTGTAGTATTCTCTCTACTAGTCCTTTTACAGTGATGTATTTCCGTGTAGTAGCATAATGAAACATGTATCACATATTCTGTACTACAATATTTAATGATTGTACGAACAACTACACAGTGAAACTATCGGTATCTTGTGTGTGGGTGATCTAAATGAATGGTCCTATGGTATTTCATGATAAATTAGTTATTTGAACCAATGATTCTGCAAGTGCAAGGTTTCTTTAAAGATATGAATGTGCAATGCAATGTTCTGAACATTGGACAGCCTGTGTTACAAGTGATGACCGTTTTGGGTTTTGTGTCTAGAGTTTTGAAAAAGGACCACAAGGTTCTGAAATTAGTGCCAAAGTGATTGTTAAAAAGTGTAAGAGTGTTATTAGTCACACTGGTTCTAGGTGGGCGTATATGCTTTTGGAAAGTATTCAGACCCCTTGACTTTTCTCACGTTTTGTTACATTACAGCCTTATTCTAAAATAAACGAAATACATTTTTCCTCATCAATTTACACACAATACCCCATCATGACAATTTGTGCAAATGTATTACAAATAAAAAACTGAAATACTTTATTCACATAAGTATTCAGACACTTTGCTATGATGCTCAAAATTGAGCTCAGGTGCATCCTGTTTCCATTTATCCTCGTTGATATGTTTCTACAACTTGATTGGAGTCCACCAGGGACTGGGAGACTAGTCAGGGTTGAGGTAAAGATGAACGGAGCAAAGTACAGAGAGATCCTTGATGAAAACCTCGTCCACCTTCCAACAGGACAACGACCCTAAGCACACAGCCAAGACAACGCAAGAGTGGCTTCGGAACAAGTCTCTGAATGTCCTTGAGTGACCCAGCCAGAGCCCGGACTTGAACCCAATCAAACATCTCTGGAGAGACAAGAAAATAGCTGTGCAGCGACGCTCCCCATCCAACCGGACAGAGCTTGAGAGGATCTGCAAAGAATGGGAGAAACTCAACAAATACAGGTGTGCCAAGCTTGTAGCGTCATACCCAAGAAGACTTGAGGCTGTAATCTCTGTCGAAGGTGCTTCAACAAAGTACTGAGTAAGGGGTCTGAATACTTATGTAAATGTCATATTTCAGTCTTTTCTATTTAATACATTAGCAAACATTTGTAAAAAGTAGTCTTTTCTTTGATATTATGAGGTATTGTGTGTAGATTGAAGAGGAAAAGACAACAACAATGTAAAACATTTTAGAATAAGGCTGTAACGTAACAAAATGCGGAAAAATGGGGTCTGAATACTTTCCAAATGCACTGCATGTGTGAGTGTTTGTTTGTGTGGCATATAATGTGAGTGTTTGTGGTATTGTGTTACTGTGAGGAAGGAAAATGTTAATGTGTGTCTGTGTGTGCGTGCTGTCTAATTCCTGGGCCTGGTCCAGGATCCTTGAGGTTGCCCTCAGGCTCTACTCTTCTCCTAATCCACACCACACTATACCTCCCAGGGTGTGTGTGTGTGTGTGTGTGTGTGTGTGTGTGTGTGTGTGTGTGTGTGTGTGTGTGTGTGTGTGTGTGTGTGTGTGTGTGTGTGTGTGTGTGTGTGTGTGTGTGTGTGTGTGTGTGTGTGCGTGTGTGCGTGTGTGCGTGCGTGTGTGCATGTTTGTGCGTGCATATGTGTGCGTGCGTGCAAGCGTGCGTGTGTGTGTGTGTGCATGCGTGCGTGTGTGTGTCAGTAATGTTAGCAGTGGTGGCCCATGGTAGGGTTGAGTGAAAGGTGTTAATAGGCCCATGCAGTGCCCACAGCTGAGCACTGTGTTCAGTCTCCACTAACACACTCAAGGTCGAGGATTAACCCTCGCACTGCCACCAAACAGACGCTACTGACAAAACACATCACTCCCAGAGAGAGAGGCAGAGAGAAAGAGAGGCAGAGCGAGAGAGAGGCAGAGAGAGAGAGAGAGAGAGAGAGAGGCAGAGAGAGAGAGGCAGAGAGAGAGAGAGGCAGAGAGAGAGAGACAGAGAGAGGCAGAGAGAGAGACAGAGAGAGAGAGAGAAGGCAGAGAGAGAGAAAGAGAGAGAGAGAGAGAGAAACGAGACAGGCAGAGAGAGAGAGAGAGAGAGAGAGGCAGGGAGAGAAAGAGAAAGGCAGAGAGGGCGAGAAAGGCAGAGAGAGAAGCAGGGAGATAAAGAGACAGGCCGAGAGAGAGAAAGGCAGGGAGAGAAAGAGAGAGGCAGGGAGAGAAAGAGAGAGGCAGAGAGAGGCAGAGAGAGGCAGAGAGAGGCAGAGAGAGAGAGAGAGAGAGCGAGAGAGAGAGAGAGAGAGAGAGAGAGAGAGAGAGAGAGAGAGAGAGAGAGAGAGAGAGAGAGAGAGAGAGAGAGAGAGAGAGAGAGAGAGAGAGAGAGAGAGAGAGAGAGATTGAGAGAGAGAGCAGTAGGGAGAGAAAGAGAGAGAGAGAGAGAGAGAGAGAGAAAGACAGGCAGAGAGAGAAAGAGACAGGCAGAGAAAGAGACAGGCAGAGAGAGAAAGAGGGAGGCAGAGAGAGAGAGAGAGAGACATGAAGAAGTCTAGTGTTCTACCATCTACATCATGCTCACCTCTTCTTACCCACACTTTCTCCTCTCTCTCTCTCTCTCTCTCTCTCTCTCTCTCTCTCTCTCTCTCTCTCTCTCTCTCTCATTCTCTCCCTTTCTCTCCTTTTTGTATTCAGATAGTGGGCTCCTGTCCTGTGTGCTAATTCAAATTGCTCGTACATGTTTGGAATGGATAAGTAGCTATGTTGATGATACCTCTCACGAGCCAATTAAGATCCTGGCATCAATACTGACAGCCTATCACAACCTTGCAGCATGCACAATGCTTTCTGTCTCTCTTTTTGCAACAAGTAAAGACTTAGGCGATAAAGAAAAGGGCTCTTAGTTTGAGCATTAGGAAGGTAAAGAGAGAGAGAGAGAAAGAGAGAGAGAGAGGGAGAGCGAGAGGGGGGAGAGAGAGCGAGAGAGCGAGAGAGATGACGGGAAACCTCCGCCAACGATTTCTGCTCTATTTTTTGGTTTGTTGATTTTCATGGTTAATTTGCTGTGAAACAGCAGAGATAATTTCCTGAACAAAACCTGGGTAATTAGTGTGTGGCCAGCCCTAGGAGAGGAGAGGCCGCCCTGCTAACCCTCCTATTGGCTGGCTGGCCTGCCTGCCTGCTCACACTACAGCTGGATCTAAACTACACATTTACTCTCCTGTCCTTTCATTCTCCCTGCCTCTCTTCCTCTGCTTGTCTCTGTCTCTCTGTCTACTCCCCCGTCTTACTCCTCTCCTTTCCTCTCCTCTTTCCCATTTTCTCCATTCATGCCTTAACTGGGGTGGCAGGTAGCCTAGTGGTTAGAGTGTTGGACTAGTAACCGGAAGGTTGCAAGATCAAATCCCAGAGCTGACAAGGTAAAAATCTGTTGTTCTGCTCCTGAACAAGGCAGTTAACCCACTATTCCTAGGCCGTCATTGAAAATAAGAATTTGTTCTTAACTGACTTGCCTAATTAAATAAATATAAAAACGATATTGTTGCTAGCGTACTATTAGTAGACATGGAAAGACACAGATAGAGAGAGCCCTTTAATTGAAAACTGAATTGAATTGAGAAACAAAGTAGTTTACCAGTGGTCGTGGGGGTGAGTGGGTATTTGGTGGGAGTGTTAGTTAGGCCAATAACAGGGGAGGGGGGTCTCTGTGAACATCTACAAGCCGCCTTGGCAGGGGAGACTATTCAACGCTATGAGTAGTCCATCTCCACAGTGGACAATGCAGCAAAAGAGCATTTTATTAGTATTTGCACAGATCCACTGCACATTGCGATAAATTCTCCTCGAGGTTCGCAAGAAAACAAAATGGCACATTAACTGGTGAATGGCTAAAGAGGCACTCTTGAGTTGACCTCCAGGGCTAGCCGGGGGATCGGGGAGTCAGCCATTTGAGAGGCAATCTGTCTGCTTTATCATTCACTGTGACAGTGGGGCTGGAGTGCAGGGCTCCATCGGAGAGCCCGGCGCCAGCTAACAGCCAACAACTATCGGCTCCCACTCTTTCTTTCTGTCACTCTGTCTCTGTCTCTCTCTCTTTTTCTCCTCTTTCTCCCCTTTGGCAAGCCTAAGCTGTTTGTGTCCTGATGAGTCCTCTCTATTTATCTGTTATTACATTGGAATTGGCAGATCCAAAAAGCAAGAGGGGGCCTGTGCTCTGTGCCAGTTATGTTGGCAGTAGTGCCCAGTCTACCCTCCTCCCTCCTGCTCTTCCTATTCTCCTTTCATTAAATAGCTCTCTCTTTCGCTCTTACCCACCTCTTTCTTTCTTCTTCTCCTGTATTTTACTTTCTCCTTCTCTCCATCCCTCAGATCATCCCCACCTGCAGTTTCTCTCCTCTACATCCCTCCGTCCCGACTCTCTCTCCTACCGACTCCCGACTCCCCTCCTCCCACTCTGTCTCTTCTACCCCCTCTCCCCCCCTCCCACTCTGTCTCTCCTACCCCTCTCCCTTCCTCCTCTCTTTCTCACTCACCCCCTCTATTGATCACTCTCAGTGTCGTGGCATTATAACGCCACTCAGTGAGCTTGTGTGTGTGTTTGTGTGTGTTGGGCCCATAGAGAATGATAGAGGACACTTCTTTGTATCTGTCCCATTAAGGCATCTCTTAGCGCACGGGCAGTGCCATTGAGGCCATCTCCATTTTGAAGTAGTCCATTTTCTTCTTCTACGACTTCTACAACTAAGAGTTGGTAAACAAACTTAAAGTGTGTTGTTTGAAAATATAAAGCCAAGGTTGGTGATTTACTGCCACCTGCAGTTTCCTGAGTATAATTAATTGGCTGATCCCTCCTCGTGACCCAGATGGAATTATGTGATCCTTCCTTAACCCATAGGAAGTCCCACCCAGTTGACCACTTCAAAATAGTGAAAGTCTTAAATGGTTCTGCCCATGCTAAAATAGGCTTTTGGGCACTAGAGTCCTCTATCATTCTCTATGGTTTGGCCCTTTTGGTGTTTGTGCTAACTGACTGCTCTCAGTCTCTCTATAGGGGCCCCTCCACCACTGCATCAGAGGGGCTTTATATGGTGCTAATGAGGATGAGCATGTTTGTGTTTGTATGTGTGTCCCATAATCCTTTTAGTAATAAGCCATTTGAGGATAGAGGAAGTAATTTATGCATGGTGTGGGTTACATGGGATTGGAATTAGGGCTGGAATGGTCATTACATTCCCAGAGAGAGGGATGTTTGCTTGGTGTGGGTTACATGGGATTGGAATTAGGGCTGGAATGGTATGGTCATTACATTCCCAGAGAGAGGGATTTCTGCTTGGTGTTTGGACTGATGGCGCCAATATTGGGGAAATGTTAAATGTATTTCAGTGTGTTGGATGAGACACATATGTCTGAACACATATGAGAAATCCTGTGTGTGTTTGTGTCAGTCGTTCGTTCGATCGATCGATGGAAAAATAAAGGAATGAAAATACAGATTAAAAATTGGTGCTATCTGGCCCAGTCTGTCTACTCTGTGGTGCTTAGGGAGTTGAAGAGATGAAGGGGTACTCCAGGCTCAGGGCTGGAACTGTATACTGGTTTGGGATTAGGCCTGGGGCTAGGGTCGTGGTTGGAACTCTACCTTGGTTTATGGCCTGGGGTTGTGGGTAAGAAATTGAGGCCCTGTCTGTGTCAGGTCCTGCCACACTCCCCCTTCTTTCCCTCCTCCCCCTTCTCTTTCCCTCCTATTCCTCTTCTCTTCTGGTCCCTCCTCTTCCTCTTCTCTCCTGGTCCCTCCACTTCCTCTTCTCTCCTGGTCCCTCCTATTCCTCTTCTCTCCTGGTCCCTCCTCCCCCTTCTCTTTCCCTCCTATTCCTCTTCTTTTCTGGTCCCTCCTCTTCCACTTCCTATTCTCTCCTGGTCCCTCCTATTCCTCTTCTCTCCTGGTCCCTCCACCTCCTCTTCTCTCCTGGTCCCTTCTATTCCTCTCCTGGTCCCTCCTCTTCCTCTTCTCTCTTGGTCCCTCCTCTTCCTCTTCTCTCCTAGTCCGTCCTCTTCCACTTCTCTCCATGTCCCTCCTCCCACTTCTCTTTCCCTCCTCTTCCACTTCTCTTCTGGTCCCTTCGCTTCCTCTTCTCTCCTTGTCCCTCCTTTTCTTCTTCTCTACTGGTCCCTCTTCTCCCTCTCTTTCCCTCTCTTTTCGTCCTCCAGCCCGGCAATTCCATCAAAGGGTGATTTTCCAAGCCAGGATGCCAGGCTGAGAGGCTGCGGCCCTGGCCAGGTGGGAGGCGGGAGGAGGGGGGCACCGTGGGGAGAGGTGTGGGCATGCCTGCGTTTGAGCCCAAGGGCATGGGGAGAGCACTGGGCAGAGGCCAGACACTGAACTGAAAATAGGCTTTGACTGACACACACAACCCACGCAGACACAGACAGTGATTGTATATGCACACACACACACACACACACACACACACACACACACACACACACACACACACACACACACACACACACACACACACACACACACACACACACACACACACACACACACACACACACACACACACACACACACACACACTTGTCTAGTTAAATAAAGGTTAAATAAAAAATATTTAAAAAATAAAGTATTGGTTTATGTTTGTGTTTCTAGTTCCAACAGTGCAGTAATACTCAGCAATAAAACATCTAATAAATACACACATAACCCAGAAGAATAGAAAATAAGTTATATAGCAGACACAGTTATCCAGAACGACTTACAGTCAGTGGTCAGAATTGTTTCACATTCTGGCCCTCAATACAACTTGTAAAACAATATTAAGGCAGCAAACACATACAGTACCAGTCTGTAAGAGAGTCAGGCGCAGGACAGAGAGTCAGGCACAGGACAGAGAGTCAGGCACAGGACAGAGAGTCAGGCGCAGGACAGAGAGTCAGGCGCAGGACAGAGAGTCAGGTGCAGGACAGAGAGTCAGGCACAGGACAGAGAGTCAGGCACAGGACAGAGAGTCAGGCGCAGGACAGAGAGTCAGGCGCAGGACAGAGAGTCAGGCACAGGACAGAGAGTCAGGCACAGGACAGAGAGTCAGGCGCAGGACAGAGAGTCAGGCGCAGGACAGAGAGTCAGGCACAGGACAGCAGATATGAGTAATCAACGTACTTTACTCAAAATATACGAAATACTAAGCAATATAGCAAGCCCACTATAACGATCCGATGTACAACGAACAATCACTCACAAACAATGATGGGGAACAGAGGGTTAAATAATAAACAAGTAATTGGGTGAGTGAAACCAGGTGTGTAAGACAAAGACAAAACAAATAGAAAATGAAAAGTGGATTGGCAGTGGCTAGAAGGCCGGTGACGTCGACCGCCGAACGCCGTCCGAACAAGGAGAGGGACCGACTTTGGCGAAAGTTGTGACACAGTCAAAAGTTTGAACACATCTACTCATTCAATGATTTTTCTTTATTTTTACTATTTTCTACATTTTAGAATAATAATGAAGACATCAAAACTATGAAATAACACATGGAATCATGAAGTAACCTAAAAAGTGTTAAACAAATCAAAAAATGTTTTATATTTGAGATTCTTCAAGGTAGCCACCCTTTGCCTTGATGACAGCTTTGCACACTCTTGGCATTCTCTCTACTCTCTTGGCATTGTCACTATTCTCACTGCTGGTTAAGTGTGCCTTGAATTTGAAATAAATCCCCAGAAATGCACTCCCACACATCACACATCCTCCTCCATGCTTCACACATGCAGAGGTCATCCGTTCACCTACTCTGCATCTCACAGAGACACGGCAGTCGAAACCGAAAATCACTAATTTGGACTCATCAAACCAAAGGACAGATTTCCACCGGTCTGATGTCCATTGCTTGTGTTTCTTGGCCCAGGAAAGTCTCTTATTATTATTGGTGTCCTTTAGTAGTAGTTTCTTTGCAACATTTTGACCATGAAGGCCTGATTCACGCAGTTTTCTCTGAACAATTGATGTTGAGCTGTGTCTGTTACTTGAACTCTGTGAAGCACTTTTTTAGGCTGTAATTTCTGAAGCTGGTACAGTAACTCTAATGAACGTATCCTCTGTAGCAGAGGTAACTCTGGGTCTTCCATTCCTGTGGCAGCCCTCATGAGAGCCAGTTTCATCATAGCGCTTGATGGTTTTTGCGACTGCACTTGAAGAAAAGTTCAATGTTCTTAAAATGTTCTCTATTGAATGACCTTCATGTCATAAAGTAATGATGGACTGTTGTTTCTCTTTGCTTTTTGAGCTGTTCTTGCCATAATATGGACTTGGTTTTCCAACAAGGCACACCTGTTAATTGAAATGCATTCCAGGTGACTACCTCATGAAGCTGGTTGAGAGAATGCCAAGAGTGTGCAAAGCTGTCATCAAGGCGAAGGGTTTCTGCTTTGAAGAATCTCAAATATAAAATATTTTATGATTTGTTTAACACTTTTTTTGGTTATTACATGATTCCATATGTGCTATTTCATAGTTTCGATGTCTTCACTATTATTCAACAATGTAGAAAATAATAAAAATGAAGAAAAACCCTGGAATGAGTTGGTGTGTCCAAACTTTTGACTGGTACTGTATGTTAAACAATATTTAGCCTTTTTAGAAATTATACATAAAACTGTTTTGCATAAATTATTCAGACTTCCATCAAAGTTTCCAAAGGGATTAAATTGCAGTATCACTCTTGTCACTCAACTTATTTATTCCATCTCTCTCAGTCCCCCACTTTTATAAAATTTTCCTTGTCTGTTGCATTTTATGGAGGTGTATTTTAGTCTCCTACCGAATCTATAGTTCATCTTTAGAAAGAGATAACTCTCCCGGCCCTGCCATGACGTTGACCCCTCGCAGGCCAGTTCTGGTTCAGCACCCACGCCACACACACACACTTACACACACACACTGACACACACACACTTACACACACACACTTACATACACACACACACACACACACACACACACACACACACACACACACACACACACACACACACACACACACACACACACACACACACACACACACACACACACACACACACACACACACACACACACACACACACACACACACACACACACACACAAGGGCCATGCAGACCCCAGGTGCATGGAGGCAGGCAGTTAAATTTCATCATTACCCTTTGTTCTCCGTGTTGGTCTTTTTATAGGCTCTTTTTACAGCCTGTTCCGAAGGTGCCACTCCCTACGGTACACCCCAGAGATAGAGAGAGGGAGAGGGAGAGGGAGAGGGAGAGGGAGAGGGAGTGGGAGTGGGAGAGGGAGAGGGAGAGGGAGAGGGAGAGGGAGAGGGAGAGGGATGAAAAAAATGGGGAGTGACAGAGTGTTTGAGACTGGGAGAAGAAAAAAAAGGGGGGAGAGAGAGAGAGAGCGAGCGAGAGAGACTGGGATATCAGTTGTCAGGTTGACTGCTGGCTGATATAAAAACAGCGGTGGGGGTGGAGGATAAGGGTGATGATGAATGGGTTGTGCACGTTCATCCATCCCACTGAAGGATTTTCAGCGCAAGAGTTGTGCACAGACAGCCTGATCTGAGAGAGAAAGGGACAGTATGGGAGGGAGGGAGGCGGAGGGGGAGTGTTATGGTGGGGGGGACGTGATTTGTCGGTGGAGGTGAGGGGGAGTGATAGGGAGAGTGAAAGGAAAATAAGAGGCTGTGTGTGTGTGACTGCGTGCATGCACGTGTGGACACTCAGTCAAACAGCCTGTATGACAGGCCTACAGCGCTTCTGCTACAGGAGATCTATGAGCCTGTTGCAGTCTCACTCAATACATGCCCATCCGTATTCCTCACTCCTATCTGCTCTGCTCTGCTCTGTCCAACCATGCTTTATAGCACTGCATCACACATAATGACTGCTGACCTCAAACCATGGAGTAGTATGGGATATAGTGAACACACACACACACACACACACACACATGCATGCATAGTAACACAATGTATACTTAAAAATGTTTTCATCCAATGCTGGTACCTTTTGCATAGTTCGCTAATTGTTCCTAACATCTCTGCAGCAATTGTTTCAGCATCAAAATGTCACCCTATATATGAGTGACTGATCTGAAGGAGTACATCACTTCGCAGTTTCTCCCGGGCCCCTCTGTGTGTGTCCTGTGGTTTGTCAAAGTGGCGGAGACTCAGCAAAGGCTGGGCTCGCTTGTACCCTCACGTCCGCGCCAATGTCAGTTGCCTGCCCGTGCAGGCTCCGCGGGCGCCAGTCCTCAGCTCGCGCCCCAGCCTCCCACCTCTCCACAGAAACCCCTTGCATATGCTCCATATGGTCTAGGCAACGGCGCCAATTTTCCACCATCTGCCGTGGCTCCCGCACTTACGTACGACGTGAAGAGGTCACCGCGGGATATCGAACGCCACCCTTCAACCTCTCCTTACGTGCGAAATGGAGATGTCGCAGAATGTTACCGTCAAACTTGGAGCTGGAGCTCTGTTGCCACTTTCAGGAAGACTCCCTCAAGTTGGATATCAACACTCCTCACTTTCAGGGGCGGGTGCGAACACGCCTCTCGTGGTATGCCTCTCTTTCGTTCCTCTCTTTTCCCGCTCTATCACTTTACCGCTCTCTCTCTCTTTCCCACACTCTCTTCCCACACTCTCTCTGTCTACCTCCCTTTCTCTTTCTCTCCCTTACTTTCTCTTTTTCTCACTCTCTCTTTCTTGCAAATGGCTGACTGCCAGAGGCTGTAAAAGGCAGTCAACACAAAGAAGAGATGTCTGGTGGAGATGTACTGTGTGTGTGTGTGTGGGTGGGTCTGCTTGTGTGTCTGCGCGCGCGTGTGTGTGTGTGTGTGTGTGTGTGTGTGTGTGTGTGTGTGTGTGTGTGTGTGTGTGTGTGTGTGTGTGTGTGTGTGTGTGTGTGTGTGTGTGTCTGTGGAGGTCTACTGTACCATGGGCAGTGGTCCAAGACCGGGGTAATCCTTTAAGAAGGCCTTACTGCTAGGATCCTCAGGAACAAGTCAATCATGATGATGACGCATTATGCTGACAACACTCGCATGTGTCTAAATAATATCAGGGTCTCGCAGATGTGCCAGACCCCTGCTTTGGGGATATCAGGCTGCAGTTTATGATGGGCAGATACACACGCACACACATACATACATACAAACATACACACACACACACACAAACATACACACATGGAGGCAGCACCAGATAAGCAGATTATTTTGGAGGAGGCATTCTTCTGTATATGAATGCAATAATTGGTTTCATTATTTGGAGGGCGTTTTAGACACTAAACAGAGCATTAGATAGTGTTTTGTTCGCAGAGAGTGGTAGAGTTTTGTATTTTACTCACACACAGTGTGTGTTAGCGCCTGTTCAGGAGTGTGTGTGTGTGTGTGTGTGTTTTTTTGTCACTGTCCATGGTCCATCTCTTCACATGACAGTGGATGAGTCTGTTTGTTGATTGAATTATTTAGTTGTAAATTCTTTCAACTAAAAGTGAGATATTTTAAAACCCATTTTGAACTTATATGAGAGAGACCATACATGTGTATGTTGTCTGAGAGACAATCAAGGGGGAGAGTCCGTGGGATGGGAGGTCTGTTGTAACAGCCTTTTGGAAGAGATAAATGGTTTACAGATGGCCCAATCAATATATTCTAATGAGACAGGAAAATAGCAGAGCAGTGATCAGAGTCACACCAGGCCTTAGATATACACACACACCCTGCCTGACTACCACACAGCCAGGTCTATCACAGCAACCATTCAACAACCAACATACAACTTCGAACTACAACCGTTCCACAATAACATAAAGTGCCAACTTAAACCAAAAGACAACCAAACATTTTTGTATGAAATATCATTTTAATCTCCCATGTTCCTAGAACAACTAAGTGTTTTTTCAGTCCTAATGTAATTTTTTATACCTGGGTTCAATATTTTAGAGGAGGATAAGCTTGTAATAATGACATGTGCTGTGCTGCACAGAGTAATATGGTTTCACAAGTAGATAATGAAAGAAGATAACGCAATGCAGATAATCCAACAGAAAATAACATTATACCCTACTGATAAATGTGTCCACTTATGAAAGTTGGTGAAAAATGGTTAAAAAATGGTTTTGGCCAGTACTGAGCTGCACAGAGAGAGGAGGGGGACAGGGGCCCGAAACAGTCAGTCCTCAGGGAAGACTCCTGGGGAAGAAAACAATATGGCTTCTTCTCACCAGACAGAGATAACATCCTCCCTCCTCCACTGTGAAACCCACAAAAATCCACCAAGGCATGTATTTTATCATTTCCTATCAGATCCCATTCTCCCTTATCGCCGTTGCACACACTTAAACACGGATACCCATTTCCACACACATTTCTCATCTTTTACAAACTGATCTGCATCCAGATGTCAAGGTTAACAGGGTTTCTAGCAGTGGCGGTCGGTGCCGTTTAACATGAGGGATGACACTGTTATTCTTCAATGATCAGAGCCTTATTTGTATTACAGCATATTGGATGATTCTCATTCATATTCCATTCACCCAGTTCAATGTAACAGCGATAGGTTTAGGCTACTACATGATACATGATACTCTAATTATCCCTATACCCATCATGAGGTTACTACAACCTAGCCTATGAATGAAAGTTTACAACATAGGTGCACATTGTTCAAGAGAAAAATGTTAGGTGACAGAAGGTGACACATGGACAGACAGTGACACATTCAATACCGCCTTGCTCACTCTTGCCTGCATGTAGCTGATCTAGGGTGTAGATATTAGTCCAACAGTTGCAAAAACTAGTTTTTATTAGACAAATTCAGGTATGTTTATCCCAGTTTCATTTAATTTGGCTTCTGTTTAAGAAATGTTTTCAACAGAATGAATAGCAGCCACGTTGTATTACTTCTTCATTACTTGTAGGACTTCTCGCATCTGTGCACTCTCCCCCTCGCACCCTTTCCCTTTGTTTGAGGACTTCAATGCACAATACATCAGCTGTATTTGACAAGGCAAAAACTTTCCAGCTAAAGTAACGTCATAGTCAACACAGCTAATAGAACTAACGCATTAGTAAACCTGCTACAATCATGCAGTAACTTTACAGTGTACAGTCAGTAAGCAGTTTAGCAGTTACACCGGTGGGCCCTGGTGTCAGTAGATTAGTAAAACAAAAAGTTTACCTTGACTTGGAAGAGTTCCAGTGTTGGATAGTCATAGCCAGCTAGCTAACATAGCATCCTTCTGTTTGAGCAGGGTGTTTAAGTAGGCTAAACTAGCTAGCGGCATTAGCTAGCTTAGTGAAAGAAACTTAAAGTGAAAAAAAATGACACTGTCTTGCTTCTCCTTCATTTTTCAGGAAATTAATTTGTTCAAAAGTATTGTCTTTCTCTGTTTGAGTCAACTACTCACCACATTTTATGCACTGCACTGCTAGCTATCTGTAGCGTGTGCTTTCAGTACTAGATTCATTTTCTGATCCTTTGATTGGGTGGACAACATGTCAGTTCATGCTGCAAGAGCTCTGATAGGTTGGAGGGTGTCCTCCGGAAGTTGTCATAATTACTGTGCAAGTCTATGGAAGGTGGTGAGAACCGTGAGCCTCCTAGGTTTTTGTATTGAAGTCAATGTACCCAGAGGAGGAAGCTAGCTGTCCTTTGGCTACACCATGGTGCTACCCTATAGAATGCTGTGGAGGCTACTTGTAACGGTTTTCTTCCTGGGATGAAGGAGAGGACCAAAACGCAGCGCAGCTAGTGTTCAACATGATTTAATAAAGAATATATTAGAACAATACAAACAACAAAACAAGAAATGTGAAAACCGAAACAGTCCTATCTGGTGCAGAACACAAAAACAGAAGACAACCACCCACAATCCCCAACACAAAACAAGCCACCTATATATGATTCTCAATCAGGGACAATGATTGACAGCTGCCTCTGATTGAGAACCATATTAGGCTGAACACAGAAACAGACAAACTAGACACACAACATAGAATGCCCACCCAGCTCACGTCCTGACCAACACTAAAACAAACAACACACATAAGAATTATGGTCAGGACGTGACACTACTGTAGACCTTCATTACAAAACAGTGTTTAAATAAATGTTTTGCTGATGTGAATATATTTATTATAGTTTTATCTAAAATGGATAACTTTTTAAATGTTTCAAAATTATATGTTTTAGAAAATCTGTGTCAAGGCAATTTATAGACAAAGGCCCATATTGCAGGGCTAGAACACACACACACACACACACACACACACACACACACACACACACACACACACACACACACACACAGGACAAATACACATCCTCCCCTTCCTCCTCTGAGGAGCCTTCACTGGTTTCTAAGATATATTTTTCCAGAGCTTCGTTGTCATTTTGAGTCATGTGTAAATGGTTGTGTACTGTATGGTGCAGGACAGTAAATGGTTGTGTACTGCATGGTGAAGGACAGTAAATGGTTGTGTACTGTATTGTAAAGGACAGTAAATGGTTGTGTACTGCATGGTAAAGGACAGTAAATGGTTGTGTACTGTATGGTGCAGGAAAGTAAATGATTGTGTACTGTATGGTGAAGGACATTAAATGGTTGTGTACTGTATGGTGAAGGACAGCAAATGGTTGTGTACTATATGGTAAAGGAGAGTAAATGGTTGTGTACTGCATGGTGAAGGACAGTAAATGGTTGTGTACTGCATGGTGAAGGACTGTAAGTGGTTGTGTACTGTATTGTAAAGGACAGTAAATGGTTGTGTACTGCATGGTAAAGGACAGTAAATGGTTGTGTACTGTATGGTAAAGGACAGTAAATGGTTGTGTACTGTATTTTAAAGGACAGTAAATGGTTGTGTACTGTATGGTAAAGGACAGTAAATGGTTGTGTACTGTATGGTAAAGGACAGTAAATGGTTGTGTACTGTATGGTAAAGGACAGTAAATGGTTGTGTACTGTATGGTAAAGGACAGTAAATGGTTGTGTACTGCATGGTGAAGGACTGTAAGTGGTTGTGTACTGTATTGTAAAGGACAGTAAATGGTTGTGTACTGTATGGTAAAGGACTGTAAGTGGTTGTGTACTGTATTGTAAAGTACAGTAAATGGTTGTGTACTGCATGGTGAAGGACTGTAAGTGGTTGTGTACTGTATTGTAATGGACAGTAAATGGTTGTGTACTGTATGGTAAAGGACAGTAAATGGTTGTGTACTGTATGGTAAAGGACTGTAAGTGGTTGTGTACTGTATTGTAAAGGACAGTAAATGGTTGTGTACTGTATGGTAAAGGACAATATTTTTTTAAGCCATTCAATGATCTAGGTCAGGTCACTACAGAGACTATAGCTTTCGTTGAGTTCTTTCATATTTCAACGGTGGACCACGTTGATTCAAGGAGGAAAGAGAGACAGATATGGAGTGAGTGGGTGAGAGCCTTGGGAGACGTGTGTGTGTGACTTCTAGCCCTGCAATACGGGCATTGGCCTATTAATTGCCTTGACAGTGATAAAAGAAATAGGAGGGGGTGCTATTTGTCTTTAATGCAGCCCCGTTCATAACCCCAAGACAAATGGAAGCTGTTTTACCACTTGAGCTGCTCTCATTTCCTTAAAAGCCCTATGTGGTTGATGCCCTGCTGTGTTACACTTTTTAACAATCACTTTGGCACTAATTTGTGGTCCTTTTTCGTGGTCCTTTTTCAAAACTCTAGACACAAAACTCAAAACGGTCATCACTTGTAACACAGGCTGTCCAATGTTCAGAACATTGCATTGCGCATTCATATCTTTAAAGAAACCTTGCACTTGCAGAATCATTGGTTCAAATAACTAATTTATCATGAAATACCATAGGACCATTCATTTAGATCACCCACACACAAGATACCGATAGTTTCACTGGGTAGTTGTTCGTACAATAAATATTGTAGTACAAAATATGTGATACATGTTTCATTATGCTACTACACGTAAATACATCACTGTAAAAGGACTAGTAGAGAGAATACTACAGACACAGTGGAATCATTGAACAAAATGTGACATTTATTGATGAAATACAATAAAATCACAACAAAGGTTTCTTTGAATCAAAGCAAAAATAATGAGCTACAAAAATGAAAAAACAGTTAAAGGTCAACTGCGGTGTTCCTCACCTGGCTTACTGTAAAACATAAACTGCAGTGTTCCTCACCTGGCTTACTGTAAAACATCAACTGCAGTGTTCCTCACCTGGCTTACTGTAAAACATCAACTGCAGTGTTCCTCACCTGGCTTACTGTAAAACATCAACTGCAGTGTTCCTCAGCTGGCTTACTGTAAAACATCAACTGCAGTGTTCCTCACTTGGCTTACTGTAAAACATCAACTGCAGTGTTCCTCACCTGGCTTACTGTAAAACATCAACTGCAGTGTTCCTCGCCTGGCTTACTGTAAAACATCAACTGCAGTGTTCCTCACCTGGCTTACTGTAAAACATCAACTGCAGTGTTCCTCACCTGGCTTACTGTAAAACATCAACTGCAGTGTTCCTCACCTGGCTTACTGTAAAACATCAACTGCAGTGTTCCTCACCTGGCTTACTGTAAAACATAAACTGCAGTGTTCCTCACCTGGCTTACTGTAACACATCAACTGCAGTGTTCCTCACCTGTCTTACTGTAACACATCAACTGCGGTGTTCCTCACCTGGCTTACTGTAAAACATCAACTGCAGTGTTCCTCACCTGGCTTACTGTAAAAAGCAAAACAAAAGGTTGATTACTGTACTTCTATATTTCCATCAACCCTGTCTTGTGGATTTGGCCACAGGTTCTCCTCCACATCACAATGGATTTTTTCATTAGCTAAACATCTTGGGAAGAATCTTTGGGCATGGTGAATCCAGGCCTGACACTGGTCTGCCGTGATGTCATTGCATGCGTCATCCATGGCTTGGAGAAGGGTCTCTTGTTCGTGAGGGCGCCTATCATATACCTTCCACCTCCATGTGGAGAAAACCAAGGTGGGCAAAACCACCTTGTTAATGAGAGAGGTCAGAGGAGAATGTCCAGACTCATTCAAGCGAAAAAGAAAGGCCACAAACGCTCAAATAATAGCTGTTTAAAACAGTGGTGTGCAGAAGGGCATTTTTTTTAATTTATTATTATTTCACCTTTATTTAACCAGGTAGGCAAATTGAGAACACGTTCTCATTTACAATTGCGACCTGGCCAAGATAAAGCAAAGCAGTTCGACACACAACAACACATAGTTACACATGGAGTAAAACAAACATACAGTCAATAATAAAATGAAAAATAAGTCTATATACAATGTGAGCAAGTGAGGTGAGATAAGGGAGGCGAGGGCAAACAAAATATATAAACTATATAAATAAATAAAAATATAAAAAAGGCCATGGTGGCGAAGTAAATACAATATAGCAAGTAAAAAAAAACACTGGAATGGTTGGTTTGCAGTGGAAGAAAGTGTAAAGTAGAGATAGAAATAATGGGGTGCAAAGGAGCAAAATAAATAAATAAATACAGTAGATAAAGAGGTAGTTTTTTGGGCTAAATTATAGATGGGCTATGTACAGGTGCAGTAATCTATGAGCTGCTCTGACAGCTGGTGCTTAAAGCTAGTGAGGGAGATAAGTGTTTCCAGTTTCAGAGATTTTTGTAGTTCGTTCCAGTCATTGGCAGCAGAGAACTGGAAGGAGAGGCGGCCAAAGGAAGAATTGGTTTTGGGGGTGACCAGAGAGATATACCTGCTGGAGCGCGTGCTACAGGTAGGTGCTGCTATGGTGACCAGCGAGCTGAGATAAGGGGGGACTTTACCTAGCAGGGTCTTGTAGATGACCTGGAGCCAGTGGGTTTGGCGACGAGTATGAAGCGAGGGCCAGCCAACGAGAGTGTACAGGTCGCAGTGGTGGGTAGTATATGGGGCTTTGGTGACAAAACGGATGGCACTGTGATAGACTGCATCCAATTTATTGAGTAGGGTTTTGGAGGCTATTTTGTAAATGACATCACCGAAGTCGAGGATTGGTAGGATGGTCAGTTTTACAAGGGTATGTTTGGCAGCATGAGTGAAGGATGCTTTGTTGCGGAATAGGAACCCAATTCTAGATTTAACTTTGGATTGGAGATGTTTGATGTGAGTCTGGAAGGAGAGTTTACAGTCTAACCAGACACCTAGGTATTTGTAGTTGTCCACATATTCTAAGTCAGAGCCGTCCAGAGTATTTATGTTGGACAGGCGGGCAGGTGCAGGCAGCGATCGGTTGAAGAGCATGCATTTAGTTTTACTTGTATTTAAGAGCAATTGGAGGCCACGGAAGGAGAGTTGTACGGCATTGAAGCTCGCCTGGAGGGTTGTTAACACAGTGTCAAAAGAAGGGCCAGAAGTATACAGAATAGTGTCGTCTGCGTAGAGGTGGATCAGAGAATCACCAGCAGCAAGAGCGACATCATTGATGTATACAGAGAAGAGTCGGTCCAAGAATTGAACCCTGTGGCACCCCCATAGAGACTGCCAGAGGCCCGGACAACAGACCCTCCGATTTGACACACTGAACTCGATCAGAGAAGTAGTTGGTGAACCAGGCGAGGCAATCATTAGAGAAACCAAGGCTGTCGAGTCTGCCGATGAGGATGTGGTGATTGACAGAGTCAAAAGCCTTGGCCAGGTCAATGAATACGGCTGCACAGTACTGTTTCCTATCGATGGCGGTTAAGATATCGTTTATGACCTTGAGCGTGGCTGAGGTGCACCCATGACCAGCTCTGAAACCAGATTGCATAGCGGAGAAGGTATGGTGGGATTCGAAATGGTCGGTAATCTGTTTGTTGACTTGGCTTTCGAAGACCTTAGAAAGGCAGGGCAGGATAGATATAGGTCTGTAGCTGTTAGGGTCAAGAGTGTCCCCCCCTTTGAAGAGGGGGATAACCGCAGCTGCTTTCCAATCTTTGGGAATCTCAGATGACACGAAAGAGAGGTTGAAAAGGCTAGTAATAGGGGTGGCAACAATTTCAGCAGATAGTTTTAGAAAGAAAGGGTCCAGATTATCTAGCCCGGCTGATTTGGAAGGGTCCAGATTTTGCAGCTCTTTCAGAACATCAGCTGTCTGTATTTGGGAGAAAGAGAAATGGGGAAGGCTTGGGCGAGTAGCAGAGGGGAGGGCAGTGCTGTTGACCGGGGTAGGGGTAGCCAGGTGGAAAGCATGGCCAGCCGTAGAAAAATGCTTGTTGAAATTCTCAATTATAGTGGATTTGTCGGTGGTGACAGTGTTTCCTATCTTCAGTGCAGTTGGAAGCTGGGAGGAGGTGTTCTTATTCTCCATGGACTTTACAGTGTCCCAGAACTTTTTTGAATTTGTGTTGCAGGAAGCAAATTTCTGCTTGAAAAAGCTAGCCTTGGCTTTTCTAACTGCCTGTGTATATTGGTTTCTAGCTTCCCTGAAAAGTTGCATATCACGGGGGCTGTTCGATGGTAATGCAGAACGCCATAGGATGTTTTTCTGTTGGTTAAGGGCAGTCAGGTCAGGAGAGAACCAAGGGCTATATCTGTTCCTGGTTCTAAATTTCTTGAATGGGGCATGCTTATTCAAGATGGTGAGGAAGGCATTTAAAAAAAATATCCAGGCATCCTCTACTGACGGGATGAGATCAATATCCTTCCAGGATACCTCGGCCAGGTCGATTAGAAAGGCCTGCTCGCTGAAGTGTTTCAGGGAGCGTTTGACAGTGATGAGTGGAGGTCGTTTGACCGCTGACCCATTACGGATGCAGGCAATGAGGCGGTGATCGCTGAGATCTTGGTTGAAAACAGCAGAGGTGTATTTGGAGGGCAAGTTGGTTGGGATGATATCTATGAGGGTACCAGTGTTTACGGAATTGGGGTGGTACCTGGTAGGTTCATTGATAATTTGTGTGAGATTGAGGGCATCAAGCTTAGATTGTAGGATGGCTGGGGTGTTAAGCATGTTCCAATTTAGGTCGCCTAGCAGCACGAGCTCTGAAGATAGATGGGGGGCAATCAGTTCACATATGGTGTCCAGAGCACAGCTGGGGGCAGAGGGTGGTCTATAGCAGGCGGCAACGGTGAGAGACTTGTTTTTAGAGAGGTGGATTTTTAAAAGTAGAAGTTCAAATTGTTTGGGAACAGACCTGGATAGTAAAACAGAACTCTGCAGGCAATCTTTGCAGTAGATTCCAACACCGCCCCCTTTGGCCGTTCTATCTTGTCTGAAAACCTTGTAGTTGGGGATGAAAATGTCAGAATTTTTGGTGGTCTTTCTAAGCCAGGATTCAGACACGGCTAAAACATCCGGGTTGGCAGAGTGAGCTAAAGCAGTGAACAAAACAAACTTAGGGAGGAGGCTTCTAATGTTAACATGCATGAAACCAACGCTATTACGGTTACAGAAGTCATCAAAAGAGAGCGCCTGGGGAATAGGAGTGGAGCTAGGTACTGCAGGGCCTGGATTCACCTCTACATCACCAGAGGAACAGAGGAGGAGTAGGATAAGGGTACGGCTAAAAGCTATGAGAATTGGTCGTCTAGAACGTCTTGAACAGAGAGTAAAAGGACGTTTCTGGGGGCGATAAAATAGCTTCAAGGAATAATGTACAGACAAATGTATGGTAGGATGTGAATACAGTGGAGGTAAACCTAGGTATTGAGTGATGATGAGAGAGATATTGTCTCTAGAAACATCATTGAAACCAGGGGATGTCATCGCATATGTGGGTGGTGGAACTGAAAGGTTGGATATGGTATAGTGAGCAGGGCTAGAGGCTTTACAGTGAAATAAGCCAGTAAACACTAACCAGAACAGCAATAGACAAGGCATATTTACATTAAGGAGAGGCATGCTTAATCGAGTGATCAATAAGGGTCCAGTGAGTAGAGGTTGGTTGGGGTCACGGCGATCCAGACAGCTGGCCGGGTAGATGGCTATCGGTAGCAAGATAGCATAGAATGGAGGTCTATTTTTTAGACACCTCGTGCGTTTCCGTCGGTAGATTAGTGGGGTTCCGTGTGGTAGAGGGGATCAATCCAATTGGCAAAATAGATATAGTGACCCAAGAAAAAAATTGTCCGATATACTTATTCAGATAGCAGCCGATAAGACTGCTAACGATTAGCGGGCCCCAGATGAGCGTTCAGGTAACGTCGCGACGGAGGTGCCAGTTGGGTAACTCCCTCGGGCAGATAACGTCGGCAGTCAGTCGTGAAGGCCCGGTGGGGCTCCGTATCTGCAGCAACAACAAAACAAACAAAAAACGGGTCCGTATAGGTGACTATAGCCCAGGAATGGCTGATGGAACTCCTCAGCTGGCTAGCTCCGGAATGATTTAAGTTTGCTCCGGGATCGACGTAAGCCAATAGTCCCACGGTTTGCAGCTAGCTAGCTGCGAAATCAAGGTGCAAATGTCCAGAGCCTGCGGCTGAAATCTGATGATGAAGTAGAAAAAAAAATCCGGTGATGTGGTAGAGAAAAAGCAGTCCTATATGCTCTGGGTTGATATCGCGCTTGCAGACTGGCAGGTATTGGCCCGAGCTAAAGCTGGCTGGTGTCCGAGTTAAGGGTGAAGACCGCAGCAGTGGCTAACTGACTACTACATTTACATTACATTTAAGTCATTTAGCAGACGCTCTTATCCAGAGCGACTTACAAATTGGTGCATTCACCTAATGACATCCAGTGGAACAGCCACTTTACAATAGTGCATCTAAATCTTTTAAGGGGGGGGGGGGGGGGGGGGCAGAAGGATTGCTTTATCCTAGGTATTCCTTGAAGAGGTGGGGTTTCAGGTGTCTCCGGAAGGTGGTGATTGACTCCGCTGTCCTGGCGTCGTGAGGGAGTTTGTTCCACCATTGGGGTGCCAGAGCAGCGAACAGTTTTGACTGGGCTGAGCGGGAACTGTACTTCCTCAGTGGTAGGGAGGCGAGCAGGCCAGAGGTGGATGAACGCAGTGCCCTTGTTTGGGTGTAGGGCCTGATCAGAGCCTGAAGGTACTGAGGTGCCGTTCCCCTCACAGCTCCGTAGGCAAGCACCATGGTCTTGTAGCGGATGCGAGCTTCAACTGGAAGCCAGTGGAGAGAGCGGAGGAGCGGGGTGACGTGAGAGAACTTGGGAAGGTTGAACACCAGACGGGCTGCGGCGTTCTGGATGAGTTGTAGGGGTTTGATGGCACAGGCAGGGAGCCCAGCCAACAGCGAGTTGCAGTAATCCAGACGGGAGATGACAAGTGCCTGGATTAGGACCTGCGCCGCTTCCTGTGTGAGGCAGGGTCGTACTCTGCGGATGTTGTAGAGCATGAACCTACAGGAACGGGCCACCGCCTTGATGTTAGTTGAGAACGACAGGGTGTTGTCCAGGATCACGCCAAGGTTCTTAGCGCTCTGGGAGGAGGACACAATGGAGTTGTCAACCGTGATGGCGAGATCATGGAACGGGCAGTCCTTCCCCGGGAGGAAGAGCAACTCCGTCTTGCCGAGGTTCAGCTTGAGGTGGTGATCCGTCATCCACACTGATATGTCTGCCAGACATGCAGAGATGCGATTCGCCACCTGGTCATCAGAAGGGGGAAAGGAGAAGATTAATTGTGTGTCGTCTGCATAGCAGTGATAGGAGAGACCATGTGAGGTTATGACAGAGCCAAGTGACTTGGTGTATAGCGAGAATAGGAGAGGGCCTAGAACAGAGCCCTGGGGGACACCAGTGGTGAGAGCGCGTGGTGAGGAGACAGATTCTCGCCACGCCACCTGGTAGGAGCGACCTGTCAGGTAGGACGCAATCCAAGCGTGGGCCGCGCCGGAGATGCCCAACTCGGAGAGGGTGGAGAGGAGGATCTGATGGTTCACAGTATCGAAGGCAGCCGATAGGTCTAGAAGGATGAGAGCAGAGGAGAGAGAGTTAGCTTTAGCAGTGCGGAGCGCCTCCGTGATACAGAGAAGAGCAGTCTCAGTTGAGTGACTAGTCTTGAAACCTGACTGATTTGGATCAAGAAGGTCATTCTGAGAGAGATAGCAGGAGAGCTGGCCAAGGACGGCACGTTCAAGAGTTTTGGAGAGAAAAGAAAGAAGGGATACTGGTCTGTAGTTGTTGACATCGGAGGGATCGAGTGTAGGTTTTTTCAGAAGGGGTGCAACTCTCGCTCTCTTGAAGACGGAAGGGACGTAGCCAGCGGTCAAGGATGAGTTGATGAGCGAGGTGAAGTAAGGGAGAAGGTCTCCGGAAATGGTCTGGAGAAGAGAGGAGGGGATAGGGTCAAGCGGGCAGGTTGTTGGGCGGCCGGCCGTCACAAGACGCGAGATTTCATCTGGAGAGAGAGGGGAGAAAGAGGTCAAAGCACAGGGTAGGGCAGTGTGAGCAGAACCAGCGGTGTCGTTTGACTTAGCAAACGAGGATCGGATGTCGTCGACCTTCTTTTCAAAATGGTTGACGAAGTCGTCTGCAGAGAGGGAGGAGGAGGGGGGAGGGGGAGGAGGATTCAGGAGGGAGGAGAAGGTGGCAAAGAGCTTCCTAGGGTTAGAGGCAGATGCTTGGAATTTAGAGTGGTAGAAAGTGGCTTTAGCAGCAGAGACAGAAGAGGAAAATGTAGAGAGGAGGGAGTGAAAGGATGCCAGGTCCGCAGGGAGGCGAGTTTTCCTCCATTTCCGCTCGGAGCCCTGTTCTACTAGCTAGTAGCTAGTTATCTGGCTAGCTTCTGATTGGGGTTACGGTTCTAAAGTATAAAAAATAGCAGATCCGTACCACATTGGGTGAGGCGGAATGTATATTCAGAAATTAAAATATATACGAAAAATACGAGGACTATTTACGCGGGACAAGACGGGACAAGACAAACACACGTCCGACTGCTACGCAATCTTGGAAGAGATCTCTTAACGTACAACACCGTGAATAATTCAGGCTGTTGTGGAGGCAAAAGGGGGTCCTACCCAGTACTAGATAGGTGTACCTAATAAAGTGGCTGGTGAGTGTACAGTAATGTCAAATCTGAAAACATGGTCTGGAAAAGTGATACATGGGACCATAGAAACTGTGTCTGATAAAGAATGATGATGAAATATTACATCCATAGATAAAGAAGTCCAATTGGTTCATGTTCCACGATAATTGGTGTCAATGGATCTCGTTATCCTGAAACTTTCATGATCTAAACATGGAATATTGTTCGTCAGTTATCATTTTGAGCAGTTGTATCAATTGATAGTTAGATCATTGTAATGAAATGAATAGACAGTCATTTCAGATGGAATGTGTGAATTGCATTTTGAAATGGTAATACTTTGATGTTAAGTTGTGTCATTTTGAACAGGTGATTTTAGTTCAATGAACAAATGATCTTAACTTTATGTGTATTGTATCAAAGCAATTGGAAAAAGTGTTAGTTTTGAAAAATTTGCATTTTGATCATTGAAGAGTTTTGTGTCTAGAGTTTTGAAAAATGACATTAAGTTTCCGAAATTAGTGCCAAAGTGATTGTAAAAAACTGTAGTACACACTGCGTGGGGGCAGGATGTGTGTGTGTGTGTGTGTGTGTGTGTGTGTGTGTGTGTGTGTGTGTGTGTGTGTGTGTGTGTGTGTGTGTGTGTGTGTGTGTGTGTGTGTGTGTGTGTGTGTGTGTGTGTGTGTGTGTGTGTGTGTGTGTGTGTGTGTGTGTGTGTGTGTGTGTAAGGAAAAATATAATGCAGGAACAGGGCTGTGAAGAGGCTTGAGAGGTTTCAGAGATTTCAGAGTAAAGGCAGGTGAAGACAGGCCTCAGAAGGAGCCTGTCACTCGCATCTGTATAGGGGTCAACACCTTGGGCACCTGGGGTGTGAGGTCAAGGAGATGCCTCAAGCAGTGTGTGGCCCCGAGGGTGGTGGGGTGGCGGAGGGGTGGGAAGGTTAGGGCCAATGAGGCCAAGGGGGCCAGGAAGGGCCTCTGTTCTTCTGCAGAATGATCATTGTTTATCCTGACTGGGACACGTGGCCCTGTGGCCCCCCCATCATACACACACATGCGTGCCGTGTACACACACACACACACACACACACACACACACACACACACACACACACACACACACACACACACACACACACACACACACACACACACACACACACACACACTTACAAACCTCTCACACATTGTGTTGCTTTAATGAAAGCCCCCTCCCCCTCTCTCTCATCTATTTCTCGTTCCCTCTTTCTCTCTGTCACACACACACACACACACACACACACACACACACACACACACACACACACACACACACACACACACACACACACACACACACACACACACACACACACACACACACACACACACACACACACACCCTGCCCCCACGCAGCAGCAAAAGCACAAAGAGGCCCTGCTCAGCTGCTGACCTTGGCTCCCCCCTGCAGCACAAAAGGCCCCAGAGATGGATGCCTCTTTGGTGAGCGCTCACTGTCATTATGTGAGCCTAAGCTTTTAACCTCTTTCTTTTACTCTCTCTCACACACACACACACGTGCACGCACACAAACACACACACACACACACACACACACACACACACACACACACACACACACACACACACACACACACACACACACACACACACACACACACACACACACACACACACACACACACACACACACACACATAGAGAGAGAGAGAGAGAGAGAGAGAGACACACACATGCACACTTGAAAAGATTGTGAGTCAAATACCTGCATTGAGAATGCAGACACATTGAGAAAAGTCTCATGGTCATTTTGCTAGTGTGCAGCGGTTCACCCATTCCGCTTATGTTCTAATGCAATGTGTCACACACACTTTGTTAACACATTCAAATGAGTCTGATATTCAATCAATGAAGATTAACTTGCTGAAGGTGAAACCTTGTAGTATTTCTTCACCCTGCTTACATTTTAAAGGAAGAAGCCAAATAAGATTATGCATATGGAGAAATTATGCAGAGATGAGTACAGTTTAATATATGGTAATTATTTGACGGGATATACTTACACAGTGATTAGCATATCGAGAGAGAGAAAGAGAGAGAGAGGGGGGAAGTAGAGAGATACAGAGAGAGAAATGAACGAAAGAGCGCTGTCTGATAAGCTTTTTCTCTCTATCTCTCCTGTCCATAGATGAGCAGTGTAGACTGTAGGTTTTGTTAACAAGCTGCCAGCCTGTGTGTTCTCTGACTGATAAACCATCACTACATTCTAGAACACAGGGACGTGCTGAGCAGGCCTAACATACTAAGCATGCCAGACAACATGTCAAATATCTCACTTTCTCACGTGCACGCACACATACACACGCACAAAGAAAGGACGGCTTGAGCATGTGGTGGCATGGAGTGCTAGAATGTTTCCAGACGCTCTCTGTTAAAGGGTCGTGGTGTGTGGTGGAGATGGTATGAAGACCTAACACATGTTCATTAGACTAGACCTAGAATCCTTCCAAATGCCACCACACATCTCTAACACAAATGTAATCCATTTACAGAAGACCCGGAACTCAAATCCACCTTTACAACAGCAACACCTCCACTCCCATGAAGTATCCACATAACTATGGCCCTGTATTTTGTTTGATCATTTGACATGAACTGAATATAAGCTTTATTTTAAGTATTTTCCAGATATTAGAATTAGACAAAAAATGGAAGCAATTGTCCGACGTTGGTGCTGGACCATTTGACATAGAAAGTCAAAGTTGAATGAAAAAGCTTTCAATTAAGGTTACAACCCAGGTTATGTCAGATGATTAACCAAAACACGGGGCCCTACACATAACCACTAATGAACCAAAACACGGGGCCCTACACATAACCACTAATGAACTAAAACACAGGGCACTACACATAACCACTAATGAACCAAAACACAGGGCACTACACATAACCACTAATGAACCAAAACACGGGGCCCTACACATAACCACTAATGAACCAAAACACGGGGCACTACACATAACCACTAATGAACCAAAACACAGGGCCCTACACATGACCACTAGTGAAGCAAAACACAGGGCCCTACACATAACCACTAATGAACCAAAACACGGGGCCCTACACATAACCACTAGTGAAGCAAAACACAGGGCCCTACACATAAGCACTAATGAACCAAAACACAGGGCCCTACACATAACCACTAATGAACCAAAACACGGGGCCCTACACATAACCACTAATTAACCAAAACACAGGGCACTACACATAACCACTAATGAACCAAAACACGGGGCCCTACACATAACCACTAATGAACCAAAACACAGGGCACTACACATAACCACTAATGAACCAAAACACGGGGCCCTACACATAACCACTAATGAACCAAAACACAGGGCACTACACATAACCACTAATGAACCAAAACACGGGGCACTACACATAACCACTAATGAACCAAAACACGGGGCACTACACATAACCACTAATGAACCAAAACACAGGGCACTACACATAACCACTAGTGAAGCAAAACACAGGGCACTACACATAACCACTAATGAACCAAAAAACGGGGCCCTACACATAACCACTAATGAACCAAAACACGGGGCACTACACATAACCACTAGTGAAGCAAAACACGGGGCCCTACACATAACCACTAATGAACCAAAACACGGGGCACTACACATAACCACTAATGAACCAAAACACAGGGCACTACACATAACCACTAATGAACCAAAACACGGGGCACTACACATAACCACTAATGAACCAAAACACGGGGCACTACACATAACCACTAATGAACCAAAACACAGGGCACTACACATAACCACTAATGAACCAAAACACAGGGCACTACACATAACCACTAATGAACCAAAACACAAGGCACTACACATAACAACTAATGAACCAAAACACGGGGCACTACACATAACCACTAATGAACCAAAACACGGGGCACTACACATAACCACTAATGAACCAAAACACGGGGCACTACACATAACCACTAATGAACCAAAACACAGGGCACTACACATAACCACTAATGAACCAAAACACGGGGCACTACACATAACCACTAATGAACCAAAACACAGGGCACTACACATAACAACTAATGAACCAAAACACGGGGCACTACACATAACCACTAATGAACCAAAACACGGGGCACTACACATAACCACTAATGAACCAAAACACGGGGCACTACACATAACCACTAATGAACCAAAACACGGGGCACTATACATAACCACTAATGAACCAAAACACGGGGCACTACACATAACCACTAATGAACCAAAACACGGGGCACTACACATAACCACTAATGAACCAAAACACGGGGCACTACACATAACCACTAATGAACCAAAACACGGGGCACTACACATAACCACTAATGAACCAAAACACGGGGCACTACACATAACCACTAATGAACCAAAACACGGGGCACTACACATAACCACTAATGAACCAAAACACGGGGCACTACACATAACCACTAATGAACCAAAACACGGGGCACTACACATAACCACTAATGAACCAAAACACGGGGCACTACACATAACCACTAATGAACCAAAACACGGGGCACTACACATAACCACTAATGAACCAAAACACGGGGCCCTACACATAACCACTAATGAACCAAAACACGGGGCACTACACATAACCACTAATGAACCAAAACACGGGGCACTACACATAACCACTAATGAACCAAAACACGGGGCACTACACATAACCACTAATGAACCAAAACACGGGGCACTACACATAACCACTAATGAACCAAAACACAGGGCCCTACACATAACCACTAATGAACCAAAACACGGGGCACTACACATAACCACTAATGAACCAAAACACGGGGCACTACACATAACCACTAATGAACCAAAACACGGGGCACTACACATAACCACTAATGAACCAAAACACGGGGCACTACAAATAACCACTAATGAACCAAAACACAGGGCACTACACATAACCACTAATGAACCAAAACACAGGGCACTACACATAACCACTAATGAACCAAAACACGGGGCACTACACATAACCACTAATGACCCAAAACACAGGGCACTACACATAACCACTAATGAACCAAAACACGGGACACTACACATAACCACTAGTGAAGCAAAACACAGGGCACTACACATAACCACTAATGAACCAAAACACGGGGCACTACACATAACCACTAATGAACCAAAACACAGGGCACTACACATAACCACTAATGAACCAAAACACGGGGCACTACACATAACCACTAATGACCCAAAACACAGGGCACTACACATAACCACTAATGAACCAAAACACGGGACACTACACATAACCACTAGTGAAGCAAAACACAGGGCACTACACATAACCACTAATGAACCAAAACACGGGACACTACACATAACCACTAATGAACCAAAACACGGGGCACTACACATAACCACTAATGAACAAAAAAACACAGGGCACTACACATAACCACTAATGAACCAAAACACAGGGCACTACACATAACCACTAATGAACCAAATTACGGGGCACTACACATAACCACTAATGAACCAAAACACGGGGCACTACACATAACCACTAATGAACCAAAACACGGGGCACTACACATAACCACTAATGAACCAAAACACGGGACACTACACATAACCACTAGTGAAGCAAAACACAGGGCACTACACATAACCACTAATGAACCAAAACACGGGGCACTACACATAACCACTAATGAACCAAAACACGGGGCACTACACATAACCACTAATGAACCAAAACACAGGGCACTACACATAACCACTAATGAACCAAAACACAGGGCACTACACATAACCACTAATGAACCAAAGCACGGGGCACTACACATAACCACTAATGAACCAAAGCACGGGGCACTACACATAACCACTAATGAACCAAAACACGGGGCACTACACATAACCACTAATGAACCAAAACACGGGGCACTACACATAACCACTAATGAACCAAAACACGGGGCACTACACATAACCACTAATGAACCAAAACACGGGGCACTACACATAACCACTAATGAACCAAAAAACGGGGCACTACACATAACCACTAGTGAAACAAAACACAGGGCCCTACACATAACCACTAATGAACCAAAACACAGGGCCCTACACATGACCACTAGTGAACCAAAACACAGGGCCCTATAAATGGCAACTAGTGAACCAAAACACAGGGCCCTAGACATGACCACTAGTGAACCAAAACACAGGGCCCTATAAATGACAACTAGTGAACCAAAACACAGGGCCCTAGACATGACCACTAGTGAACCAAAACACAGGGCCCTATAAATGACCACTAGTGAACCAAAGCACAGGGCCCTATAAATGACAACTAGTGAACGAAAAACACAGGGCCCTATAAATGACAACTAGTGAACCAAAACACAGGGCCCTAGACATGACCACTAGTGAACCAAAACACAGGGCCCTATAAATGACAACTAGTGAACCAAAACACATGGCCCTAGACATGACCACTAGTGAACCAAAACACAGGGCCCTAGACTTGACCACTAGTGAACCAAAACACAGGGCCCTACACATGAGCACTAGTGAACCAAAACACAGGGCCCTACAAATAACCACTAGTGAAACAAAATACAGGGCCCTACACATAACCACTAATGAACCAAAACACAGGGCACTACACATGACCACTAATGAACCAAAACACAGGGCCCTACACATGACCACTAGTGAACCAAAACACAGGGCCCTATAAATGACAACTAGTGAACCAAAACACAGGGCCCTACACATGACCACTAGTGAACCAAAACACAGGGCCCTACACATAACCACTAATGAACCAAAACACAGGGCACTACACATAACCACTAATGAACCAAAACACAGGGCCCTACACATAACCACTAGTGAACCAAAACACAGGGCCCTAGAAATGACAACTAGTGAACCAAAACACAGGGCCCTACACATGACCACTAGTGAACCAAAACACAGGGCTCTACACATAACCACTAATGAACCAAAACACAGGGCCCTACACATGACCACTAGTGACCCAAAACACAGGGCGCTACACATAACGACTGGTGAACCAAAACACAGGGCCCTATAAATGACAACTAGTGAACCAAAACACAGGGCCCTAGACATGACCACTAGTGAACCAAAACACAGGGACCTATAAATGACAACTAGTGAACCAAAACACAGGGCCCTAGACATGACCACTAGTGAAACAAAACACAGGGCCCTATAAATGACAACTAGTGAACCAAAACACAGGGCCCTAGACATGACCACTAGTGAACCAAAACACAGGGCCCTATAAATGACCACTAGTGAACCAAAGCACAGGGCCCTATAAATGACAACTAGTGAACGAAAAACACAGGGCCCTATAAATGACAACTAGTGAACCAAAACACAGGGCCCTAGACATGACCACTAGTGAACCAAAACACAGGGCCCTATAAATGACAACTAGTGAACCAAAACACATGGCCCTAGACATGACCACTAGTGAACCAAAACACAGGGCCCTAGACTTGACCACTAGTGAACCAAAACACAGGGCCCTACACATGAGCACTAGTGAACCAAAACACAGGGCCCTACAAATAACCACTAGTGAAACAAAATACAGGGCCCTACACATAACCACTAATGAACCAAAACACAGGGCACTACACATGACCACTAATGAACCAAAACACAGGGCCCTACACATGACCACTAGTGAACCAAAACACAGGGCCCTATAAATGACAACTAGTGAACCAAAACACAGGGCCCTACACATGACCACTAGTGAACCAAAACACAGGGCCCTACACATAACCACTAATGAACCAAAACACAGGGCACTACACATAACCACTAATGAACCAAAACACAGGGCCCTACACATAACCACTAGTGAACCAAAACACAGGGCCCTAGAAATGACAACTAGTGAACCAAAACACAGGGCCCTACACATGACCACTAGTGAACCAAAACACAGGGCTCTACACATAACCACTAATGAACCAAAACACAGGGCCCTACACATGACCACTAGTGACCCAAAACACAGGGCGCTACACATAACGACTGGTGAACCAAAACACAGGGCCCTATAAATGACAACTAGTGAACCAAAACACAGGGCCCTAGACATGACCACTAGTGAACCAAAACACAGGGACCTATAAATGACAACTAGTGAACCAAAACACAGGGCCCTAGACATGACCACTAGTGAAACAAAACACAGGGCCCTATAAATGACAACTAGTGAACCAAAACACAGGGCTCTACACATGACCACTAGTGAAGCAAAACACAGGGCCCTAGAAATAACCACTTGTGAAACAAAACACAGGGCCCTACACATGACCACTAGTGAACCAAAACACAGGGCCCTAGAAATAACCACTTGTTAAACAAAACACAGGGCCCTAGAAATGACCACTAGTGAAGCAAAACACAGGGATCTACACATAACCACTAGTGAACCAAAACACAGGGCCCTAAAAATGACCACTAGTGAACCAAAACACAGGGCTCTACACATAACCACTAATGAACCAAAACACAGGGCCCTACACATGACCACTAGTGACCCAAAACACAGGGCCCTACACATAACAACTGGTGAACCAAAACACAGGGCCCTATAAATGACAACTAGTGAACCAAAACACAGGGCCCTAGACATGACCACTAGTGAACCAAAACACAGGGCCCTATAAATGACAACTAGTGAACCAAAGCACAGGGCCCTAGACATGACCACTAGTGAACCAAAACACAGGGCCCTATAAATGACAACTAGTGAACCAAAACACAGGGCCCTATAAATGACAACTAGTGAACCAAAACACAGGGCCCTATAAATGACAACTAGTGAACCAAAATACAGGGCCCTAGACATGACCACTAGTGAACCAAAACACAGGGCCCTGTAAATGACAACTAGTGAACCAAAACACAGGGCACTAGACATGACCACTAGCGAATCAAAACACAGGGCACTACACATGACCACTAATGAACCAAAACACAGGGCCCTACACATGACCACTAGTGAACCAAAACACAGGGCCCTATAAATGACAACTAGTGAACCAAAACACAGGGCCCTACACATGACCACTGGTGAACCAAAACACAGGGCCCTACACATAACCACTAATGAACCAAAACACAGGGCCCTACACATAACCACTAGTGAACCAAAACACAGGGCCCTAGAAATGACAACTAGTGAACCAAAACACAGGGCCCTACACATGACCACTAGTGAACCAAAACACAGGGCTCTACACATAACCACTAATGAACCAAAACACAGGGCCCTACACATGACCACTAGTGACCCAAAACACAGGGCCCTACACATAACAACTGGTGAACCAAAACACAGGGCCCTATAAATGACAACTAGTGAACCAAAACACAGGGCCCTAGACATGACCACTAGTGAACCAAAACACAGGGCCCTATAAATTAAAACTAGTGAACCAAAACACAGGGCCCTAGACATGACCACTAGTGAAACAAAACACAGGGCCCTATAAATGACAACTAGTGAACCAAAACACAGGGCTCTACACATGACCACTAGTGAAGCAAAACACAGGGCCCTAGAAATAACCACTTGTGAAACAAAACACAGGGCCCTAGAAATGACCACTAGTGAACCAAAACACAGGGCCCTAGAAATAACCACTTGTGAAACAAAACACAGGGCCCTAGAAATGACCACTAGTGAAGCAAAACACAGGGATCTACACATAAACACTAGTGAAACAAAACACAGGGCCCTAAAAATGACCACTAGTGAACCAAAACACAGGGCCCTAGACATGACCACTAGTGAACCAAAACATAGGGCCCTACACATGACCACTAGTGAACCAAAACACAGGGCCCTACAAATAACCACTAGTGAAACAAAACACAGGGCCCTACACATAACAACTAATGAACCAAAACACAGGGCACTACACATGACCACTAATGAACCAAAACATAGGGCCCTACACATGACCAGTAGTGAACCAAAACACAGGGCCCTATAAATGACAACTAGTGAACCAAAACACAGGGCCCTACACATGACCACTAGTGAACCAAAACACAGGGCACTACACATAACCACTAATGAACCAAAACACAGGGCCCTATAAATGACAACTAGTGAACCAAAACACAGGGCCCTACACATAACCACTAATGAACCAAAACACAGGGCACTACACATAACCACTAATGAACCAAAACACAGGGCCCTACACATAACCACTAGTGAACCAAAACACAGGGCCCTAGAAATGACAACTAGTGAACCAAAACACAGGGCCCTACACATGACCACTAGTGAACCAAAACACAGGGCTCTACACATAACCACTAATGAACCAAAACACAGGGCCCTATAAATGACAACTAGTGAACCAAAACACAGGGCCCTAGACATGACCACTAGTGAAACAAAACACAGGGCCCTAGACATGACCACTAGTGAAGCAAAACACAGGGCCCTAGAAATAACCACTCGTGAAACAAAACACAGGGCCCTAGAAATGACCACTAGTGAACCAAAACACAGGGCCCTAGAAATAACCACTTGTGAAACAAAACACAGGGCCCTAGAAATGACCACTAGTGAAGCAAAACACAGGGATCTACACATAAACACTAGTGAAACAAAACACAGGGCCCTAAAAATTACCACTAGTGAACCAAAACACAGGGCCCTAGACATGACCACTAGTGAACCAAAACATAGGGCCCTACACATGACCACTAGTGAACCAAAACACAGGGCCCTACAAATAACCACTAGTGAAACATAACACAGGGCCCTACACATAACCACTAATGAACCAAAACACAGGGCACTACACATGACCACTAATGAACCAAAACACAGGGCCCTACACATGACCAGTAGTGAACCAAAACACAGGGCCCTATAAATGACAACTAGTGAACCAAAACACAGGGCCCTACACATGACCACTAGTGAACCAAAACACAGGGCACTACACATAACCACTAATGAACAAAAACACAGGGCCCTATAAATGACAACTAGTGAACCAAAACACAGGGCCCTAGACATGACCACTAGTGAAACAAAACACAGGGCCCTAGACATGACCACTAGTGAAGCAAAACACAGGGCCCTAGAAATAACCACTTGTGAAACAAAACACAGGGCCCTAGAAATGACCACTAGTGAACCAAAACACAGGGCCCTAGAAATAACCACTTGTGAAACAAAACACAGGGCCCTAGAAATGACCACTAGTGAAGCAAAACACAGGGATCTACACATAAACACTAGTGAAACAAAACACAGGGCCCTAAAAATGACCACTAGTGAACCAAAACACAGGGCCCTAGACATGACCACTAGTGAACCAAAACATAGGGCCCTACACATGACCACTAGTGAACCAAAACACAGGGCCCTACAAATAACCACTAGTGAAACAAAACACAGGGCCCTACACATAACCACTAATGAACCAAAACACAGGGCACTACACATGACCACTAATGAACCAAAACACAGGGCCCTACACATGACCAGTAGTGAACCAAAACACAGGGCCCTATAAATGACAACTAGTGAACCAAAACACAGGGCCCTACACATGACCACTAGTGAACCAAAACACAGGGCACTACACATAACCACTAATGAACCAAAACACAGGGCCCTATAAATGACAACTAGTGAACCAAAACACAGGGCCCTACACATAACCACTAATGAACCAAAACACAGGGCACTACACATAACCACTAATGAACCAAAACACAGGGCCCTACACATAACCACTAGTGAACCAAAACACAGGGCCCTAGAAATGACAACTAGTGAACCAAAACACAGGGCCCTACACATGACCACTAGTGAACCAAAACACAGGGCTCTACACATAACCACTAATGAACCAAAACACAGGGCCCTATAAATGACAACTAGTGAACCAAAACACAGGGCCCTAGACATGACCACTAGTGAAACAAAACACAGGGCCCTAGACATGACCACTAGTGAAGCAAAACACAGGGCCCTAGAAATAACCACTCGTGAAACAAAACACAGGGCCCTAGAAATGACCACTAGTGAACCAAAACACAGGGCCCTAGAAATAACCACTTGTGAAACAAAACACAGGGCCCTAGAAATGACCACTAGTGAAGCAAAACACAGGGATCTACACATGAACACTAGTGAAACAAAACACAGGGCCCTAAAAATTACCACTAGTGAACCAAAACACAGGGCCCTAGACATGACCACTAGTGAACCAAAACATAGGGCCCTACACATGACCACTAGTGAACCAAAACACAGGGCCCTACAAATAACCACTAGTGAAATATAACACAGGGCCCTACACATAACCACTAATGAACCAAAACACAGGGCACTACACATGACCACTAATGAACCAAAACACAGGGCCCAACACATGACCAGTAGTGAACCAAAACACAGGGCCCTATAAATGACAACTAGTGAACCAAAACACAGGGCCCTACACATGACCACTAGTGAACCAAAACACAGGGCACTACACATAACCACTAATGAACAAAAACACAGGGCCCTATAAATGACAACTAGTGAACCAAAACACAGGGCCTTAGACATGACCAATAGTGAAACAAAACACAGGGCCCTAGACATGACCACTAGTGAAGCAAAACACAGGGCCCTATAAATGACAACTAGTGAACCAAAACACAGGGCCCTACACATGACCACTAGTGAACCAAAACACAGGGCACTACACATAACCACTAATGAACAAAAACACAGGGCCCTATAAATGACAACTAGTGAACCAAAACACAGGGCCCTAGACATGACCAATAGTGAAACAAAACACAGGGCCCTAGACATGACCACTAGTGAAGCAAAACACAGGGCCCTAGAAATAACCACTCGTGAAACAAAACACAGGGCCCTAGAAATGACCACTAGTGAACCAAAACACAGGGCCCTAGAAATAACCACTTGTGAAACAAAACACAGGGCCCTAGAAATGACCACTAGTGAAGCAAAACACAGGGATCTACACATCAACACTAGTGAAACAAAACACAGGGCCCTAAAAATGACCACTAGTGAACCAAAACACAGGGCCCTAGACATGTCCACTAGTGAACCAAAACATAGGGCCCTACAAATGACCACTAGTGAACCAAAACACAGGGCCCTACAAATAACCACTAGTGAAACAAAACACAGGGCCCTACACATAACCACTAATGAACCAAAACACAGGGCACTACACATGACCACTAATGAACCAAAACACAGGGCCCTACACATGACCAGTAGTGAACCAAAACACAGGGCCCTATAAATGACAACTAGTGAACCAAAACACAGGGCCCTACACATGACCACTAGTGAACCAAAACACAGGGCACTACACATAACCACTAATGAACCAAAACACAGGGCCCTATAAATGACAACTAGTGAACCAAAACACAGGGCCCTAGACATGACCACTAGTGAAACAAAACACAGGGCCCTAGACATGACCACTAGTGAAGCAAAACACAGGGCCCTAGAAATAACCACTCGTGAAACAAAACACAGGGCCCTAGAAATGACCACTAGTGAACCAAAACACGGGGCCGTAGAAATAACCACTTGTGAAGCAAAACACAGGGCCCTAGAAATGACCACTAGTGAAGCAAAACACAGGGATCTACACATAACCACTAGTGAAACAAAACACAGGGCCCTAAAAATGACCACTAGTGAACCAAAACACGGGGCACTACACATGACCACTAATGAACCAAAACACAGGTCCCTACACATGACCACTAGTGAACCAAAACACAGGGCCCTATAAATGACAACTAGTGAACCAAAACACAGGGCCCTATAAATGACAACTAGTGAACCAAAACACAGGGCCCTAGACATGACCACTAGTGAACCAAAACACAGGGCCCTAAAAATAACCACTTGTGAAACAAAACACAGGGCCCTAGAAATGACCACTAGTGAAGCAAAACACAGGGATCTACACATAACCACTAGTGAAACAAAACACAGGGCCCTAAAAATGACCACTAGTGAACCAAAACACGGGGCACTACACATGACCACTAATGAACCAAAACACAGGTCCCTACACATGACCACTAGTGAACCAAAACACAGGGCCCTATAAATGACAACTAGTGAACCAAAACACAGGGCCCTATAAATGACAACTAGTGAACCAAAACACAGGGCCCTAGACATGACCACTAGTGAACCAAAACACAGGGCCCTATAAATGACCACTAGTGAACCAAAACACAGGGCCCTATAAATGACAACTAGTGAACCAAAACACAGGGCCCTATAAATGACAACTAGTGAACCAAAACACAGGGCCCTAGACATGACCACTAGTGAACCAAAACACAGGGCCCTATAAATGACAACTAGTGAACCAAAACACAGGGCCCTAGACATGACCACTAGTGAACCAAAACACAGGGCACTACACATGACCACTAATGAACCAAAACACAGGGCCCTACACATGACCACTAGTGAACCAAAACACAGGGCCCTATAAATGACAACTAGTGAACCAAAACACAGGGCCCTACACATGACCACTAGTGAACCAAAACACAGGGCCCTACACATAACCACTAATGAACCAAAACGCAGGGCCCTACACATAACCACTAGTGAACCAAAACACAGGGCCCTAGAAATGACAACTAGTGAACCAAAACACAGGGCCCTACACATGACCACTAGTGAACCAAAACACAGGGCTCTACACATAACCACTAATGAACCAAAACACAGGGCCCTATAAATGACAACTAGTGAACCAAAACACAGGGCCCTAGACATGACCACTAGTGAAACAAAACACAGGGCCCTAGACATGACCACTAGTGAAGCAAAACACAGGGCCCTAGAAATAACCACTCGTGAAACAAAACACAGGGCCCTAGAAATGACCACTAGTGAACCAAAACACAGGGCCCTAGAAATAACCACTTGTGAAACAAAACACAGGGCCCTAGAAATGACCACTAGTGAAGCAAAACACAGGGATCTACACATAAACACTAGTGAAACAAAACACAGGGCCCTAAAAATTACCACTAGTGAACCAAAACACAGGGCCCTAGACATGACCACTAGTGAACCAAAACATAGGGCCCTACACATGACCACTAGTGAACCAAAACACAGGGCCCTACAAATAACCACTAGTGAAACATAACACAGGGCCCTACACATAACCACTAATGAACCAAAACACAGGGCACTACACATGACCACTAATGAACCAAAACACAGGGCCCTACACATGACCAGTAGTGAACCAAAACACAGGGCCCTATAAATGACAACTAGTGAACCAAAACACAGGGCCCTACACATGACCACTAGTGAACCAAAACACAGGGCACTACACATAACCACTAATGAACAAAAACACAGGGCCCTATAAATGACAACTAGTGAACCAAAACACAGGGCCCTAGACATGACCACTAGTGAAACAAAACACAGGGCCCTAGACATGACCACTAGTGAAGCAAAACACAGGGCCCTAGAAATAACCACTTGTGAAACAAAACACAGGGCCCTAGAAATGACCACTAGTGAACCAAAACACAGGGCCCTAGAAATAACCACTTGTGAAACAAAACACAGGGCCCTAGAAATGACCACTAGTGAAGCAAAACACAGGGATCTACACATAAACACTAGTGAAACAAAACACAGGGCCCTAAAAATGACCACTAGTGAACCAAAACACAGGGCCCTAGACATGACCACTAGTGAACCAAAACATAGGGCCCTACACATGACCACTAGTGAACCAAAACACAGGGCCCTACAAATAACCACTAGTGAAACAAAACACAGGGCCCTACACATAACCACTAATGAACCAAAACACAGGGCACTACACATGACCACTAATGAACCAAAACACAGGGCCCTACACATGACCAGTAGTGAACCAAAACACAGGGCCCTATAAATGACAACTAGTGAACCAAAACACAGGGCCCTACACATGACCACTAGTGAACCAAAACACAGGGCACTACACATAACCACTAGTGAAACAAAACACAGGGCCCTACACATAACCACTAATGAACCAAAACACAGGGCACTACACATGACCACTAATGAACCAAAACACAGGGCCCTACACATGACCAGTAGTGAACCAAAACACAGGGCCCTATAAATGACAACTAGTGAACCAAAACACAGGGCCCTACACATGACCACTAGTGAACCAAAACACAGGGCACTACACATAACCACTAATGAACCAAAACACAGGGCCCTATAAATGACAACTAGTGAACCAAAACACAGGGCCCTAGACATGACCACTAGTGAAACAAAACACAGGGCCCTAGACATGACCACTAGTGAAGCAAAACACAGGGCCCTAGAAATAACCACTCGTGAAACAAAACACAGGGCCCTAGAAATGACCACTAGTGAACCAAAACACGGGGCCGTAGAAATAACCACTTGTGAAGCAAAACACAGGGCCCTAGAAATGACCACTAGTGAAGCAAAACACAGGGATCTACACATAACCACTAGTGAAACAAAACACAGGGCCCTAAAAATGACCACTAGTGAACCAAAACACGGGGCACTACACATGACCACTAATGAACCAAAACACAGGTCCCTACACATGACCACTAGTGAACCAAAACACAGGGCCCTATAAATGACAACTAGTGAACCAAAACACAGGGCCCTATAAATGACAACTAGTGAACCAAAACACAGGGCCCTAGACATGACCACTAGTGAACCAAAACACAGGGCCCTAAAAATAACCACTTGTGAAACAAAACACAGGGCCCTAGAAATGACCACTAGTGAAGCAAAACACAGGGATCTACACATAACCACTAGTGAAACAAAACACAGGGCCCTAAAAATGACCACTAGTGAACCAAAACACGGGGCACTACACATGACCACTAATGAACCAAAACACAGGTCCCTACACATGACCACTAGTGAACCAAAACACAGGGCCCTATAAATGACAACTAGTGAACCAAAACACAGGGCCCTATAAATGACAACTAGTGAACCAAAACACAGGGCCCTAGACATGACCACTAGTGAACCAAAACACAGGGCCCTATAAATGACCACTAGTGAACCAAAACACAGGGCCCTATAAATGACAACTAGTGAACCAAAACACAGGGCCCTATAAATGACAACTAGTGAACCAAAACACAGGGCCCTAGACATGACCACTAGTGAACCAAAACACAGGGCCCTATAAATGACAACTAGTGAACCAAAACACAGGGCCCTAGACATGACCACTAGTGAACCAAAACACAGGGCACTACACATGACCACTAATGAACCAAAACACAGGGCCCTACACATGACCACTAGTGAACCAAAACACAGGGCCCTATAAATGACAACTAGTGAACCAAAACACAGGGCCCTACACATGACCACTAGTGAACCAAAACACAGGGCCCTACACATAACCACTAATGAACCAAAACGCAGGGCCCTACACATAACCACTAGTGAACCAAAACACAGGGCCCTAGAAATGACAACTAGTGAACCAAAACACAGGGCCCTACACATGACCACTAGTGAACCAAAACACAGGGCTCTACACATAACCACTAATGAACCAAAACACAGGGCCCTATAAATGACAACTAGTGAACCAAAACACAGGGCCCTAGACATGACCACTAGTGAAACAAAACACAGGGCCCTAGACATGACCACTAGTGAAGCAAAACACAGGGCCCTAGAAATAACCACTCGTGAAACAAAACACAGGGCCCTAGAAATGACCACTAGTGAACCAAAACACAGGGCCCTAGAAATAACCACTTGTGAAACAAAACACAGGGCCCTAGAAATGACCACTAGTGAAGCAAAACACAGGGATCTACACATAAACACTAGTGAAACAAAACACAGGGCCCTAAAAATTACCACTAGTGAACCAAAACACAGGGCCCTAGACATGACCACTAGTGAACCAAAACATAGGGCCCTACACATGACCACTAGTGAACCAAAACACAGGGCCCTACAAATAACCACTAGTGAAACATAACACAGGGCCCTACACATAACCACTAATGAACCAAAACACAGGGCACTACACATGACCACTAATGAACCAAAACACAGGGCCCTACACATGACCAGTAGTGAACCAAAACACAGGGCCCTATAAATGACAACTAGTGAACCAAAACACAGGGCCCTACACATGACCACTAGTGAACCAAAACACAGGGCACTACACATAACCACTAATGAACAAAAACACAGGGCCCTATAAATGACAACTAGTGAACCAAAACACAGGGCCCTAGACATGACCACTAGTGAAACAAAACACAGGGCCCTAGACATGACCACTAGTGAAGCAAAACACAGGGCCCTAGAAATAACCACTTGTGAAACAAAACACAGGGCCCTAGAAATGACCACTAGTGAACCAAAACACAGGGCCCTAGAAATAACCACTTGTGAAACAAAACACAGGGCCCTAGAAATGACCACTAGTGAAGCAAAACACAGGGATCTACACATAAACACTAGTGAAACAAAACACAGGGCCCTAAAAATGACCACTAGTGAACCAAAACACAGGGCCCTAGACATGACCACTAGTGAACCAAAACATAGGGCCCTACACATGACCACTAGTGAACCAAAACACAGGGCCCTACAAATAACCACTAGTGAAACAAAACACAGGGCCCTACACATAACCACTAATGAACCAAAACACAGGGCACTACACATGACCACTAATGAACCAAAACACAGGGCCCTACACATGACCAGTAGTGAACCAAAACACAGGGCCCTATAAATGACAACTAGTGAACCAAAACACAGGGCCCTACACATGACCACTAGTGAACCAAAACACAGGGCACTACACATAACCACTAGTGAAACAAAACACAGGAACCTACACATAACCACTAATGAACCAAAACACAGGGCACTACACATGACCACTAATGAACCAAAACACAGGGCCCTACACATGACCAGTAGTGAACCAAAACACAGGGCCCTATAAATGACAACTAGTGAACCAAAACACAGGGCCCTACACATGACCACTAGTGAACCAAAACACAGGGCACTACACATAACCACTAATGAACCAAAACACAGGGCCCTATAAATGACAACTAGTGAACCAAAACACAGGGCCCTAGACATGACCACTAGTGAAACAAAACACAGGGCCCTAGACATGACCACTAGTGAAGCAAAACACAGGGCCCTAGAAATAACCACTCGTGAAACAAAACACAGGGCCCTAGAAATGACCACTAGTGAACCAAAACACAGGGCCCTAGAAATAACCACTTGTGAAACAAAACACAGGGCCCTAGAAATGACCACTAGTGAAGCAAAACACAGGGATCTACACATCAACACTAGTGAAACAAAACACAGGGCCCTAAAAATGACCACTAGTGAACCAAAACACAGGGCCCTAGACATGACCACTAGTGAACCAAAACATAGGGCCCTACAAATGACCACTAGTGAACCAAAACACAGGGCCCTACAAATAACCACTAGTGAAACAAAACACAGGGCCCTACACATAACCACTAATGAACCAAAACACAGGGCACTACACATGACCACTAATGAACCAAAACACAGGGCCCTACACATGACCAGTAGTGAACCAAAACACAGGGCCCTATAAATGACAACTAGTGAACCAAAACACAGGGCCCTACACATGACCACTAGTGAACCAAAACACAGGGCACTACACATAACCACTAATGAACCAAAACACAGGGCCCTATAAATGACAACTAGTGAACCAAAACACAGGGCCCTAGACATGACCACTAGTGAAACAAAACACAGGGCCCTAGACATGACCACTAGTGAAGCAAAACACAGGGCCCTAGAAATAACCACTCGTGAAACAAAACACAGGGCCCTAGAAATGACCACTAGTGAACCAAAACACGGGGCCGTAGAAATAACCACTTGTGAAGCAAAACACAGGGCCCTAGAAATGACCACTAGTGAAGCAAAACACAGGGATCTACACATAACCACTAGTGAAACAAAACACAGGGCCCTAAAAATGACCACTAGTGAACCAAAACACGGGGCACTACACATGACCACTAATGAACCAAAACACAGGTCCCTACACATGACCACTAGTGAACCAAAACACAGGGCCCTATAAATGACAACTAGTGAACCAAAACACAGGGCCCTATAAATGACAACTAGTGAACCAAAACACAGGGCCCTAGACATGACCACTAGTGAACCAAAACACAGGGCCCTAAAAATAACCACTTGTGAAACAAAACACAGGGCCCTAGAAATGACCACTAGTGAAGCAAAACACAGGGATCTACACATAACCACTAGTGAAACAAAACACAGGGCCCTAAAAATGACCACTAGTGAACCAAAACACGGGGCACTACACATGACCACTAATGAACCAAAACACAGGTCCCTACACATGACCACTAGTGAACCAAAACACAGGGCCCTATAAATGACAACTAGTGAACCAAAACACAGGGCCCTATAAATGACAACTAGTGAACCAAAACACAGGGCCCTAGACATGACCACTAGTGAACCAAAACACAGGGCCCTATAAATGACCACTAGTGAACCAAAACACAGGGCCCTATAAATGACAACTAGTGAACCAAAACACAGGGCCCTATAAATGACAACTAGTGAACCAAAACACAGGGCCCTAGACATGACCACTAGTGAACCAAAACACAGGGCCCTATAAATGACAACTAGTGAACCAAAACACAGGGCCCTAGACATGACCACTAGTGAACCAAAACACAGGGCACTACACATGACCACTAATGAACCAAAACACAGGGCCCTACACATGACCACTAGTGAACCAAAACACAGGGCCCTATAAATGACAACTAGTGAACCAAAACACAGGGCCCTACACATGACCACTAGTGAACCAAAACACAGGGCCCTACACATAACCACTAATGAACCAAAACGCAGGGCCCTACACATAACCACTAGTGAACCAAAACACAGGGCCCTAGAAATGACAACTAGTGAACCAAAACACAGGGCCCTACACATTACCACTAGTGAACCAAAACACAGGGCTCTACACATAACCACTAATGAACCAAAACACAGGGCCCTATAAATGACAACTAGTGAACCAAAACACAGGGCCCTAGACATGACCACTAGTGAAACAAAACACAGGGCCCTAGACATGACCACTAGTGAAGCAAAACACAGGGCCCTAGAAATAACCACTCGTGAAACAAAACACAGGGCCCTAGAAATGACCACTAGTGAACCAAAACACAGGGCCCTAGAAATAACCACTTGTGAAACAAAACACAGGGCCCTAGAAATGACCACTAGTGAAGCAAAACACAGGGATCTACACATAAACACTAGTGAAACAAAACACAGGGCCCTAAAAATTACCACTAGTGAACCAAAACACAGGGCCCTAGACATGACCACTAGTGAACCAAAACATAGGGCCCTACACATGACCACTAGTGAACCAAAACACAGGGCCCTACAAATAACCACTAGTGAAACATAACACAGGGCCCTACACATAACCACTAATGAACCAAAACACAGGGCACTACACATGACCACTAATGAACCAAAACACAGGGCCCTACACATGACCAGTAGTGAACCAAAACACAGGGCCCTATAAATGACAACTAGTGAACCAAAACACAGGGCCCTACACATGACCACTAGTGAACCAAAACACAGGGCACTACACATAACCACTAATGAACAAAAACACAGGGCCCTATAAATGACAACTAGTGAACCAAAACACAGGGCCCTAGACATGACCACTAGTGAAACAAAACACAGGGCCCTAGACATGACCACTAGTGAAGCAAAACACAGGGCCCTAGAAATAACCACTTGTGAAACAAAACACAGGGCCCTAGAAATGACCACTAGTGAACCAAAACACAGGGCCCTAGAAATAACCACTTGTGAAACAAAACACAGGGCCCTAGAAATGACCACTAGTGAAGCAAAACACAGGGATCTACACATAAACACTAGTGAAACAAAACACAGGGCCCTAAAAATGACCACTAGTGAACCAAAACACAGGGCCCTAGACATGACCACTAGTGAACCAAAACATAGGGCCCTACACATGACCACTAGTGAACCAAAACACAGGGCCCTACAAATAACCACTAGTGAAACAAAACACAGGGCCCTACACATAACCACTAATGAACCAAAACACAGGGCACTACACATGACCACTAATGAACCAAAACACAGGGCCCTACACATGACCAGTAGTGAACCAAAACACAGGGCCCTATAAATGACAACTAGTGAACCAAAACACAGGGCCCTACACATGACCACTAGTGAACCAAAACACAGGGCACTACACATAACCACTAATGAACCAAAACACAGGGCCCTATAAATGACAACTAGTGAACCAAAACACAGGGCCCTACACATAACCACTAATGAACCAAAACACAGGGCACTACACATAACCACTAATGAACCAAAACACAGGGCCCTACACATAACCACTAGTGAACCAAAACACAGGGCCCTAGAAATGACAACTAGTGAACCAAAACACAGGGCCCTACACATGACCACTAGTGAACCAAAACACAGGGCTCTACACATAACCACTAATGAACCAAAACACAGGGCCCTATAAATGACAACTAGTGAACCAAAACACAGGGCCCTAGACATGACCACTAGTGAAACAAAACACAGGGCCCTAGACATGACCACTAGTGAAGCAAAACACAGGGCCCTAGAAATAACCACTCGTGAAACAAAACACAGGGCCCTAGAAATGACCACTAGTGAACCAAAACACAGGGCCCTAGAAATAACCACTTGTGAAACAAAACACAGGGCCCTAGAAATGACCACTAGTGAAGCAAAACACAGGGATCTACACATGAACACTAGTGAAACAAAACACAGGGCCCTAAAAATTACCACTAGTGAACCAAAACACAGGGCCCTAGACATGACCACTAGTGAACCAAAACATAGGGCCCTACACATGACCACTAGTGAACCAAAACACAGGGCCCTACAAATAACCACTAGTGAAATATAACACAGGGCCCTACACATAACCACTAATGAACCAAAACACAGGGCACTACACATGACCACTAATGAACCAAAACACAGGGCCCAACACATGACCAGTAGTGAACCAAAACACAGGGCCCTATAAATGACAACTAGTGAACCAAAACACAGGGCCCTACACATGACCACTAGTGAACCAAAACACAGGGCACTACACATAACCACTAATGAACAAAAACACAGGGCCCTATAAATGACAACTAGTGAACCAAAACACAGGGCCCTAGACATGACCAATAGTGAAACAAAACACAGGGCCCTAGACATGACCACTAGTGAAGCAAAACACAGGGCCCTATAAATGACAACTAGTGAACCAAAACACAGGGCCCTACACATGACCACTAGTGAACCAAAACACAGGGCACTACACATAACCACTAATGAACAAAAACACAGGGCCCTATAAATGACAACTAGTGAACCAAAACACAGGGCCCTAGACATGACCAATAGTGAAACAAAACACAGGGCCCTAGACATGACCACTAGTGAAGCAAAACACAGGGCCCTAGAAATAACCACTCGTGAAACAAAACACAGGGCCCTAGAAATGACCACTAGTGAACCAAAACACAGGGCCCTAGAAATAACCACTTGTGAAACAAAACACAGGGCCCTAGAAATGACCACTAGTGAAGCAAAACACAGGGATCTACACATCAACACTAGTGAAACAAAACACAGGGCCCTAAAAATGACCACTAGTGAACCAAAACACAGGGCCCTAGACATGACCACTAGTGAACCAAAACATAGGGCCCTACAAATGACCACTAGTGAACCAAAACACAGGGCCCTACAAATAACCACTAGTGAAACAAAACACAGGGCCCTACACATAACCACTAATGAACCAAAACACAGGGCACTACACATGACCACTAATGAACCAAAACACAGGGCCCTACACATGACCAGTAGTGAACCAAAACACAGGGCCCTATAAATGACAACTAGTGAACCAAAACACAGGGCCCTACACATGACCACTAGTGAACCAAAACACAGGGCACTACACATAACCACTAATGAACCAAAACACAGGGCCCTATAAATGACAACTAGTGAACCAAAACACAGGGCCCTAGACATGACCACTAGTGAAACAAAACACAGGGCCCTAGACATGACCACTAGTGAAGCAAAACACAGGGCCCTAGAAATAACCACTCGTGAAACAAAACACAGGGCCCTAGAAATGACCACTAGTGAACCAAAACACGGGGCCGTAGAAATAACCACTTGTGAAGCAAAACACAGGGCCCTAGAAATGACCACTAGTGAAGCAAAACACAGGGATCTACACATAACCACTAGTGAAACAAAACACAGGGCCCTAAAAATGACCACTAGTGAACCAAAACACGGGGCACTACACATGACCACTAATGAACCAAAACACAGGTCCCTACACATGACCACTAGTGAACCAAAACACAGGGCCCTATAAATGACAACTAGTGAACCAAAACACAGGGCCCTATAAATGACAACTAGTGAACCAAAACACAGGGCCCTAGACATGACCACTAGTGAACCAAAACACAGGGCCCTAAAAATAACCACTTGTGAAACAAAACACAGGGCCCTAGAAATGACCACTAGTGAAGCAAAACACAGGGATCTACACATAACCACTAGTGAAACAAAACACAGGGCCCTAAAAATGACCACTAGTGAACCAAAACACGGGGCACTACACATGACCACTAATGAACCAAAACACAGGTCCCTACACATGACCACTAGTGAACCAAAACACAGGGCCCTATAAATGACAACTAGTGAACCAAAACACAGGGCCCTATAAATGACAACTAGTGAACCAAAACACAGGGCCCTAGACATGACCACTAGTGAACCAAAACACAGGGCCCTATAAATGACCACTAGTGAACCAAAACACAGGGCCCTATAAATGACAACTAGTGAACCAAAACATAGGGCCCTATAAATGACAACTAGTGAACCAAAACACAGGGCCCTAGACATGACCACTAGTGAAACAAAACACAGGGCCCTAGACATGACCACTAGTGAAACAAAACACAGGGCCCTATAAATGACAACTAGTGAACCAATACACAGGGCTCTACACATGACCACTAGTGAAGCAAAACACAGGGCCCTAGAAATAACCACTTGTGAAACAAAACACAGGGCCCTAGAAATGACCACTAGTGAACCAAAACACAGGGCTCTAGAAATAACCACTTGTGAAACAAAACACAGGGCCCTAGAAATGACCACTAGTGAAGCAAAACACAGGGATCTACACATAAACACTAGTGAAACAAAACACAGGGCCCTAAAAATGACCACTAGTGAACCAAAACACAGGGCCCTAGACATGACCACTAGTGAACCAAAACATAGGGCCCTACACATGACCACTAGTGAACCAAAACACAGGGCCCTACAAATAACCACTAGTGAAACAAAACACAGGGCCCTACACATAACCACTAATGAACCAAAACACAGGGCACTACACATGACCACTAATGAACCAAAACACAGGGCCCTACACATGACCAGTAGTGAACCAAAACACAGGGCCATATAAATGACAACTAGTGAACCAAAACACAGGGCCCTACACATGACCACTAGTGAACCAAAACACAGGGCACTACAAATAACCACTAACGAACCAAAACACAGGGCCCTACACATAACCATTAGTGAACCAGAACACAGGGCCCTAGAAATGACAAATAGTGAACCAAAACACAGGGCCCTACACATGACCACTAGTGAACCAAAACACAGGGCTCTACACATAACCACTAATGAACCAAAACACAGGGCCCTACACATGACCACTAGTGACCCAAAACACAGGGCCCTACACATAACCACTGGTGAACCAAAACACAGGGCCCTATAAATGACAACTAGTGAACCAAAACACAGGGCCCTAGACATGACCACTAGTGAACCAAAACACAGGGCCCTATAAATGACAACTAGTGAACCAAAACACAGGGCCCTAGACATGACCACTAGTGAAACAAAACACAGGGCCCTATAAATGACAACTTGTGAACCAAAACACAGGGCTCTACACATGACCACTAGTGAAGCAAAACACAGGGCCCTAGAAATAACCACTTATGAAACAAAACACAGGGCCCTAGAAATGACCACTAGTGAACCAAAACACAGGGCCCTAGAAATAACCACTTGTGAAACAAAACACAGGGCCCTAGAAATGACTACTAGTGAAGCAAAACACAGGGATCTACACATAACCACTAGTGAAACAAAACACAGGGCCCTAAAAATGACCACTAGTGAACCAAAACACAGGGCCCTAGACATGACCACTAGTGAACCAAAACATAGGGCCCCACACATGACCACTAGTGAACCAAAACACAGGGCCCTACAAATAACCACTAGTTAAACAAAACACAGGGCCCTACACATAACCACTAATGAACCAAAACACAGGGCACTACACATGACCACTAATGAACCAAAACACAGGGCCCTACACATGACCAGTAGTGAACCAAAACACAGGGCCCTATAAATGACAACTAGTGAACCAAAACACAGGGCCCTACACATGACCACTAGTGAACCAAAACACAGGGCACTACAAATAACCACTAATGAACCAAAACACAGGGCCCTACACATAACCACTAGTGAACCAAAACACAGGGCCCTAAAAATGACAAATAGTGAACCAAAACACAGGGCCCTACTCATGACCACTAGTGAACCAAAACACAGGGCTCTACACATAACCACTAATGAACCAAAACACAGGGCCCTACACATGACCACTAGTGACCCAAAACACAGGGCCCTACACATAACCACTGGTGAACCAAAACACAGGGCCCTATAAATGACAACTAGTGAACCAAAACACAGGGCCCTAGACATGACCACTAGTGAACCAAAACACAGGGCCCTATAAATGACAACTAGTGAACCAAAACACAGGGCCCTAGACATGACCACTAGTGAAACAAAACACAGGGCCCTATAAATGACAACTAGTGAACCAAAACACAGGGCTCTACACATGACCACTAGTGAAGCAAAACACAGGGCCCTAGAAATAACCACTTATGAAACAAAACACAGGGCCCTGTAAATGACCACTAGTGAACCAAAACACAGGGCCCTAGAAATAACCACTGGTGAAACAAAACACAGGGCCCTAGAAATGACCACTAGTGAAGCAAAACACAGGGATCTACACATAACCACTAGTGAAACAAAACACAGGGCCCTAAAAATGACCACTAGTGAACCAAACACAGGGCCCTACAAATAACCACTAGTGTAACAAAACACAGGGCCCTAGAAATGACCACTAGTGAACCAAAACACAGGGCACTACACATAACCACTAATGAACCAAAACACAGGGCCCTACACATGACCACTAGTGAACCAAAACACAGGGCCCTACACATAACCACTAGTGAACCGAAACACAGGGCCCTGCACATGACCACTAGTGAACCAAAACACAGGGCCCTACACATGACCATTAGTGAACCAAAACACAGGGCCCTACACATAACCACTAATGAACCAAAACACAGGGCACTACACATAACCACTAATGAACCAAAACACAGGGCACTACACATAACCACTAATGAACCGAAACACACGGCACTACACATAACCACTAATGAACCAAAACACAGGGCTCTACACATGACCACTAGTGAAGCAAAACACAGGGCCCTACACATGACAACTAAGGAACCAAAACACAGGGCCCTACACATAACCACTAATAAACCAAAACACAGGGCCCTACACATGACCACTAATATACCAAAACACAGGGCCCTACACATGACCACTAGTGAACCAAAACACAGGGCACTACAAATAACCACTAGTGAACCAAGACACAGGGCTCTACACATGACCAATAGTGAACCAAAACACGGGGCCCTACACATAACCACTAGTGAACCAAAACACAGGGGCCTTACACATGACCACTAGTGAACCAAAACGCAGGACCCGACACATAACCACTAGTGAACCAAAACACAGGGCACTACACATAACCACTAATAAACCAAAACACAGGGCCCTACACATGACCACTAATATACCAAAACACAGGGCCCTACACATGACCACTAGTGAACCAAAACACAGGGCCCTACACATGACCACTAGTGAACCAAAACACAGGGCTCTACACATGACCACTAGTGAACCAAAACACAGGGCCCTACACATGACCACTAGTGAACCAAAACACAGGGCCCTACACATGACCACTAATATACCAAAACACAGGGCCCTACACATGACCAGTAGTGAACCAAAACACAGGGCACTACAAATAACCACTAGTGAACCAAGACACAGGGCTCTACACATGACCAATAGTGAACCAAAACACGGGGCCCTACACATAACCACTAGTGAACCAAAACACAGGGGCCTTACACATGACCACTAGTGAACCAAAACGCAGGACCCGACACATAACCACTAGTGAACCAAAACTATTAACTTGATCAGCAGTAGCAACCCTACGTCAGAGCTCAGGGAGGAGACGTAATTTGCATGATGAACTAGGTAGTTTACACCTGCTTCATGCACCACCTACATCTTTCACTATATTCCTGCCTTTCCTCTTCTTATACCCTCACAGGGCTAAAGCATTGAGAGATATCTGCTAATGAATCTGATAGAATGACTGCCGGCAAAGATGTTTGTTTCAGGATTTTCTTTTCTTATATCTCCTTTTGTTGTGTAGTGCATGAATCTTGCTGTCTGTACCCGTGTTTTATCGGCCCTGTCAATACTCCCTGTGTGGAGTGTACCCTTGACTAATGCCTGCTTGCTGGGTGCTTACAGTACATGATTGCTGCTGCAATTCTCATATTGATTCATACACAGAGAATCCTCCATGATTATTCTGCTGTGCCATTGCAAGAGTGAATACACTTGTATGTACACTGGTGTACATAACATTAGGAACTTATTCCATGACATAGACTGACCAGGTGAATCCAGGTGAAAGCTATGATACCTTTTTGGTGTCACCTGTTCATAAATCCACTTCAATCAGTGTAGATGAAGGGGAGTAGACAGGTTAAAGAAGGATTTTTAAGCGTTGAGACAATTGAGACATGGACTGTGTATGAATGCCATTCAGAGGGTGAGTGGGCAAGACAAAACATTTAAGTGCCTTTGAACGGGGTATGGTAGTAGGTGCCAGGCGCACCGGTTTGTGTCAAGAACTGCAATGCCGCTGGGTTTTTCATGTTCAAGAGTTTCCTGTGTGCTCCAAGAATGGTATACCACCCAAAGGACATCCAGCCATCTTGACACAATTGTGGGAAGCATTGGAGTCAACATGGGCCAGCATCCCTGTGGAACGCTTTCAATGCCTTGTAGAGTCCATGCCTTGTAGAGTCCATGCCTTGTAGAGTCCATGCCTTGTAGAGTCCATGCCTTGTAGAGTCCATGCCTTGTAGAGTCCAAGCCAAAACTAATTGAGGCTGTTCTGCGAGCAAAAGAGGGGGATGCAACTCAATATTAGGAAGGTGTTATTCATATTTTTATTACACTCAGTGTACAGTATATAGATATACCATGCATTTCAATGTGCATTTGTAAGCAGTACAGTCATGCTGATAAATAGAGTAATTATCTAGAGTAATTACCTAGAGTAATTATCGGTTAGCTAGCCAGCTATTTTCGTCTGCCGCGCTGCCGTTCTCTTACCTAGTCAACACTGCTAGTCAACACTGCTAACACTGCTAACACTGCTAGCTAGCCAACTTCCACCGAATAGCAGCACTGTAGAAACTATTACATTACAACGGAACAATTTGATTAGTGTAGTGTTAGCTAGCTAGTGTTAGCTAGCTACATAGTTGTCTTTGCTGTCCTTGTATCTAAGACAATTGTGTAGTTTAGACTAACTATCTAACCAGTTACCGAGGTTACCTAGCCAGCTATCGAGGTTACCTAGCCAGCTACACTTTCAAACAAAGTCAACAACGCAGCCACTGCTAGCTAGCCTACTTCAGCAGTACTGTATCATTTTATTCATTTTAGTCAATAAGATTTTTGCAACGTAAGCTTAACTTTCTGAACATTCGAGACGTGTAGTCCACTTGTCATTCCAATCTCCTTTGCATTAGCGTAGCCTCTTCTGTAGCCTGTCAACTATGTGTCTGTCTATCCCTGTTCTCTCCTCTCTGCACAGACCATACAAACGCTTCACACCGCGTGGCCGCCCCTAACCTGGTGGTCCCAGCGCGCACGACCCACGTGGAGTTCCAGGTCTCCGGTAGCCTCTGGAACTGCCGATCTGCGGCCAACAAGGCAGAGTTCATCTCAGCCTATGCTTCCCTCCAGTCCCTCGACTTCTTGGCACTGACAGAAACATGGATCACCACAGATAACACTGCTACTCCTACTGCTCTCTCTTCGTCTGCCCACGTGTTCTCGCACACCCCGAGAGCTTCTGGTCAGCGGGGTGGTGGCACCGGGATCCTCATCTCTCCCAAGTGGTCATTCTCTCTTTCTCCCCTTACCCATCTGTCTATCGCCTCCTTTGAATTCCATGCTGTCACAGTTACCAGCCCTTTCAAGCTTAACATCCTTATCATTTATCGCCCTCCAGGTTCCCTCGGAGAGTTCATCAATGAGCTTGATGCCTTGATAAGCTCCTTTCCTGAGGACGGCTCACCTCTCACAGTTCTGGGTGACTTTAACCTCCCCACGTCTACCTTTGACTCATTCCTCTCTGCCTCCTTCTTTCCACTCCTCTCCTCTTTTGACCTCACCCTCTCACCTTCCCCCCCTACTCACAAGGCAGGCAATACGCTCGACCTCATCTTTACTAGATGCTGTTCTTCCACTAACCTCATTGCAACTCCCCTCCAAGTCTCCGACCACTACCCTGTATCCTTTTCCCTCTCACTCTCATCCAACACTTCCCACACTGCCCCTACTCGGATGGTATCGCGCCGTCCCAACCTTCGCTCTCTCTCCCCCGCTACTCTCTCCTCTTCCATCCTATCATCTCTTCCCTCTGCTCAAACCTTCTCCAACCTATCTCCTGATTCTGCCTCCTCAACCCTCCTCTCCTCCCTTTCTGCATCCTTTGACTCTCTATGTCCCCTATCCTCCAGGCCGGCTCGGTCCTCCCCTCCCGCTCCGTGGCTCGACGACTCATTGCGAGCTCACAGAACAGGGCTCCGGGCAGCCGAGCGGAAATGGAGGAAAACTCGCCTCCCTGCGGACCTGGCATCCTTTCACTCCCTCCTCTCTACATTTTCCTCTTCTGTCTCTGCTGCTAAAGCCACTTTCTACCACTCTAAATTCCAAGCATCTGCCTCAAACCCTAGGAAGCTCTTTGCCACCTTCTCTTCCCTCCTGAATCCTCCTCCCCCTCCCCCCCCTCCTCCCTCTCTGCAGATGACTTCGTCAACCATTTTGAAAAGAAGGTCGACGACATCCGATCCTCGTTTGCTAAGTCAAACGACACCGCTGGTTCTGCTCACACTGCCCTACCCTGTGCTCTGACCTCTTTCTCCCCTCTCTCTCCAGATGAAATCTCGCGTCTTGTGACGGCCGGCCGCCCAACAACCTGCCCGCTTGACCCTATCCCCTCCTCTCTTCTCCAGACCATTTCCGGAGACCTTCTCCCTTACCTCACCTCGCTCATCAACTCATCCTTGACCGCTGGCTACGTCCCTTCCGTCTTCAAGAGAGCGAGAGTTGCACCCCTTCTGAAAAAACCTTCACTCGATCCCTCCGATGTCAACAACTACAGACCGGTATCCCTTCTTTCTTTTCTCTCCAAAACTCTTGAACGTGCCGTCCTTGGCCAGCTCTCCTGCTATCTCTCTCAGAATGACCTTCTTGATCCAAATCAGTCAGGTTTCAAGACTAGTCATTCAACTGAGACTGCTCTTCTCTGTATCACGGAGGCGCTCCGCACTGCTAAAGCTAACTCTCTCTCCTCTGCTCTCATCCTTCTAGACCTATCGGCTGCCTTCGATACTGTGAACCATCAGATCCTCCTCTCCACCCTCTCCGAGTTGGGCATCTCCGGCGCGGCCCACGCTTGGATTGCGTCCTACCTGACAGGTCGCTCCTACCAGGTGGCCTGGCGAGAATCTGTCTCCTCACCACGCGCTCTCACCACTGGTGTCCCCCAGGGCTCTGTTCTAGGCCCTCTCCTATTCTCGCTATACACCAAGTCACTTGGCTCTGTCATAACCTCACATGGTCTCTCCTATCATTGCTATGCAGACGACACACAATTAATCTTCTCCTTTCCCCCTTCTGATGACCAGGTGGCGAATCGCATCTCTGCATGTCTGGCAGACATATCAGTGTGGATGACGGATCACCACCTCAAGCTGAACCTCGGCAAGACGGAGCTGCTCTTCCTCCCGGGGAAGGACTGCCCGTTCCATGATCTCGCCATCACGGTTGACAACTCCATTGTGTCCTCCTCCCAGAGCGCTAAGAACCTTGGCGTGATCCTGGACAACACCCTGTCGTTCTCAACTAACATCAAGGCGGTGGCCCGTTCCTGTAGGTTCATGCTCTACAACATCCGCAGAGTATGACCCTGCCTCACACAGGAAGCGGCGCAGGTCCTAATCCAGGCACTTGTCATCTCCCGTCTGGATTACTGCAACTCGCTGTTGGCTGGGCTCCCTGCCTGTGCCATTAAACCCCTACAACTCATCCAGAACGCCACAGCCCGTCTGGTGTTCAACCTTCCCAAGTTCTCTCACGTCACCCCGCTCCTCCGCTCTCTCCACTGGCTTCCAGTTGAAGCTCGCATCCGCTACAAGACCATGGTGCTTGCCTACGGAGCTGTGAGGGGAACGGCACCTCAGTACCTTCAGGCTCTGATCAGGCCCTACACCCAAACAAGGGCACTGCGTTCATCCACCTCTGGCCTGCTCGCCTCCCTACCACTGAGGAAGTACAGTTCCCGCTCAGCCCAGTCAAAACTGTTCGCTGCTCTGGCACCCCAATGGTGGAACAAACTCCCTCACGACGCCAGGACAGCGGAGTCAATCACCACCTTCCGGAGATACCTGAAACCCCACCTCTTTAAGGAATACCTAGGATAGGATGAAGTAATCCTTCTGACCCCCCCCCCCCCCTTAAAAGATTTAGATGCACTATTGTAAAGTGGCTATTCCACTGGATGTCATAAGGTGAATGCACCAATTTGTAAGTCGCTCTGGATAAGAGCGTCTGCTAAATGACTTAAATGTAAATGTTAAATGATAAATGCAATGAACTGGGACAGTCATTATTGTATGCACATTTTACAATAGTATAAAAATAATGCTATAGTTCAGTAAAATAAACGTGTGCATGATGTAGTCAATCTTTTTTTCCGTTTTTGTTTTTTGTTTATTCCTGCTGTGTAAGACGACTTCCTTCCACTGGGTTTCCCCTCCTCCTCCTCATACCACAACACCATATATCCCCAGTGTGATCAGTACCACTCCAAAGCAGCAGATCATCTTTAATCACGTCTTTTTGTCATGATTGAATATTTATTGGCTTATTTATTCTTAATCACAAACGGCCCACTGTCTGGGACTAACCCTCCATATTTCTGTCCAGCTGAACTCCAGGTCTGCTCTTGGCGGTGCTCTCAGAGCACCATTACCCTCAGCACAACGGTTGCCTGGCACCGCTCAAATCCATCAAGTCTCTGTGATTTTGTCGACTGTGACATCCAGCCTCAGAGAAAAAAGCTACCTCCAACACGGCCCCAGAGGATATTAAGCAAAGACACATGAGCCCATCATTTTCCGGGCCTCCACGTGTGCAATGCCATAATGATCCAAGGAAAATGTCTCTCTAACTGCCAGAGCCATCTCTTTGTGGTTGCTTTGCTCTGCTCCTCTTTGCCCGCTGCACTAATTGAATCACCGTAGAGTCACTGTATCAATTCTAACTTTGGTATTAGGATTTAATCAGGCATGTAGGAGACCAGCTTGGTGAGGTGAGGGGTCCTTTGTGAGGAGCCCATCTGTTGGTGACACAAGGCCCAGTTTGGGCCCTGGTGGGCTAGGCCAAAACAAAAAGAGGGGCAGGCGGGTGGGTAGCTACCCCTCCTCCCTCTCTAGGACGTCTGTCTGCGTCTCTGGGACCTCTTCCCTTTTAAATACATGCACAAGCACACACACATACGGGACACAAACAAACCCATTTACACCCGTCCCCATCTCCTCCTCTTGAATACAGTATACACCCCTCACATCTGTTCCAGACCTGCAACACACAGAGTGTACTGCAGTAATCTCATCTAGATATATTATTATAAGTACATCTTATCATATGCACTTCCCTCTGGCTGCTTGTTGTGATATTTCCCCTGGCTGCTTGTTGTGATATTTCCCCTGGCTGCTTGTTGTAATATTTCCCCCTGGCTGCTTGTTGTAATATTTCCCCTGGCTGCTTGTTGTACTATTTCCCCTGGCTGCTTGTTGTAATATTTCACCTGGCTGCTTGTTGTAATATTTCCCCTGGCTGCTTGTTGTAATATTTCCCCCTGGCTGCTTGTTGTAATATTTCCCCCTGGCTACTTGTTGTAATATTTCCCCTGGCTGCTTGTTGTACTATTTCCCCTGGCTGCTTGTTGTAATATTTCTCCCTGGCTTCTTGTTGTAATATTTCCCCTGGCTGCTTGTTGTAATATTTCCCCCTGGCTGATTGTTGTACTATTTCCCCTGGTTGTTTGTTGTAATATTTTCCCTGGCTGCTTGTTGTAATATTTCCCATGGTTGTTTGTTGTAATATTTCCCCTGGCTGCTTGTTGTTATATTTCTCCTGGCTGCTTGTTGTAATATTTCCCCTGGCTGCTTGTTGTTATATTTCTCCTGGCTGCTTGTTGTAATATTTCCCCTGGCTGCTTGTTGTAATATTTCCCTTGGCTGCTTGTTGTAATATTTCCCCTGGCTACTTGTTGTTATATTTCCCCTGGCTGCTTGTTGTAATATTTCCCCTGGCTGCTTGTTGTAATATTTCCCCTGGCTGCTTGTTGTAATATTTCCCCTGGCTGCTTGTTGTAATATTTCCCCTGGCTGTTTGTTGTAATATTTCCCCTGGCTGCTTGTTGTAATATTCCCCCTGGCTGCTTGTTGTAATATTTCCCCTGGCTGCTTGTTGTAATATTTCCCCTGGCTGCTTGTTGTAATATTTCCCCTGGCTGCTTGTTGTAATATTTCCCCTGGCTGCTTGTTGTACTATTTCCCCTGGCTGCTTGTTGTAATATTTCTCCCTGGCTACTTGTTGTAATATTTCCCCTGGCTGTTTGTTGTAATATTTCCCCTGACTGTTTCTTGTAATATTTCCCCTGGCTGTTTGTTGTAATATTTCCCCTGGCTGCTTGTTGTAATATTTCACCCTGGCTGTTTGTTGTAATATTTCCCCTGGCTGCATGTTGTAATATTTCCCCTGGCTGTTTGTGGTACTATTTCCCCTGGCTGCTTGTTGTAATATTTCTCACTGGCTACTTGTTGTGATATTTCCCCTGGCTGCTTGTTGTAATATTTTCCCTGGCTGCTTGTTGTAATATTTCCCCTGGCTGCTTGTTGTAATATTCCCCCTGGCTGCTTGTTGTAATATTTCCTCTGGCTGCTTGTTGTAATATTTCCCCTGGCTGCTTGTTGTAATATTTCCCCTGGCTGCTTGTTGTAATATTTCCCCTGGCTGCTTGTTGTAATATTCCCCCTGGCTGCTTGTTGTAATATTTCCCCTGGCTTCTTGTTGTAATATTTCCCCCTGGCTGCTTGTTGTAATGTTTCCCCCTGGGTGCTTGTTGTAATATTTCCCCTGGCTGCTTGTTGTAATATTTCTCCCTGGCTGCTTGTTGTAATATTTCCCCCTGGCTGCTTGTTGTAATATTTCCCCCTGGCTGCTTGTTGTAATATTTCCCCTGGCTGCTTGTTGTAATATTTTCCCCTGACTGCTTGTTGTGATATTTCCCCTGGCTGCTTGTTGTAATATTTCCACTGGCTGCTTGTTGTAATATTTCCCCTGGCTGCTTGTTGTAATATTTCCCCCCTGGCTGCTTGTTGTAATAATTCCCCTGGCTGCTTGTTGTAATATTTCCCCTGGCTGCTTGTCGTAATATTTCCCCTGGCTGCTTGTTGTAATATTTCCCCTGGCTGCTTGTTGTAATATTTCCCCTGGCTGCTTGTTGTACTATTTCCCCTGGCTGCTTGTTGTAATATTTCCCATGGCTGTTTGTTGTAATATTTCCCCTGGCTGCTAGTTGTAATATTTCCCCTGGCTGCTTGTTGTAATATTTCCCCTGGCTGCTTGTTGAAATATTCCCCCTGGCTGCTTGTTGTAATATTTTCCCTTTGCTGCTTGTTGTAATATTTCCCCTGGCTGCTTGTTGTAATATTTCCCCTGGCTGCTTGTTGTAATATTTCCCCTGGCTGCTTGTTGTACTATTTCCCCTGGCTGCTTGTTGTAATATTTCTCCCTGGCTACTTGTTGTAATATTTCCCCTGGCTGTTTGTTGTAATATTTCCCCTGGTTGTTTGTTGTAACATTTCCCCTGGCTGCTTGTTGTAATATTTACCCGTGGCTGCTTGTTGTAATATTTCCCCTGACTGTTTGTTGTAATATTTCCCCTGGCTGTTTGTTGTAATATTTCCCCTGGCTGCTTGTTGTAATATTTCCCCTGGCTGTTTGTTGTAATATTTCCCCCTGGCTGCTTGTTGTAATATTTCCCCTGGCTGCTTGTTGTACTATTTCCCCTGGCTGCTTGTTGTAATATTTCACCTGGCTGTTTGTTGTAATATTTCCCCCTGGCTGTTTGTTGTAATATTTCCCCTGGCTGCTTGTTGTAATATTTCCCCTGGCTGCATGTTGTAAAATTTCACCTGGCTGCTTGTTGTAATATTTCCCCTGGCTGCTTGTTGTAATATTTCCCCTGGCTGCTTGTTGAAATATTTCCCCTGGATGCTTGTTGTAATATTTCCCCTGGCTGCTTGTTGCGATATTTCCCTTGGCTGTTTGTTGTAATATTTCACCTGGCTGCTTGTTGTAATATTTCCCCTGGCTGTTTGTTGTAATATTTCTTCTTGGTGCTTGTTGTAATATTCCCCCTGGCTGCTTGTTGTAATACTTCCCCCTGGCTGCTTGTTGTAATATTTCCCCTGGCTGCTTGTTGTAATATTTCCCCTGGCTGCTTGTTGCGATATTTCCCCTGGCTGCTTGTTTTAATATTTCCCCTGGCTGCTTGTTGTGATATTTCCCCTGGCTGTTTGTTGTAATATTTCCCCTGGCTGTTTGTTGTAATATTTCCCCTGGCTGCTTGTTGTAATATTTCCCCTGGCTGTTTGTTGTAATATTTCCCCTTGGCTGCTTGTTGTAATATTTCCCCTGGCTGCTTGTTGTACTATTTCCCCTGGCTGCTTGTTGTAATATTTCACCTGGCTGTTTGTTGTAATATTTCCCCCTGGCTGTTTGTTGTAATATTTCCCCTGGCTGCTTGTTGTAATATTTCCCCTGGCTGCATGTTGTAAAATTTCCCCTGGCTGCTTGTTGTAATATTTCCCCTGGCTGCTTGTTGTAATAATTCCCCTGGCTGCTTGTTGTAATATTTCCCCTGGCTGCTTGTCGTAATATTTCCCCTGGCTGCTTGTTGTAATATTTCCCCTGGCTGCTTGTTGTAATATTTCCCCTGGCTGCTTGTTGTACTATTTCCCCTGGCTGCTTGTTGTAATATTTCCCATGGCTGTTTGTTGTAATATTTCCCCTGGCTGCTAGTTGTAATATTTCCCCTGGCTGCTTGTTGTAATATTTCCCCTGGCTGCTTGTTGAAATATTCCCCCTGGCTGCTTGTTGTAATATTTTCCCTTTGCTGCTTGTTGTAATATTTCCCCTGGCTGCTTGTTGTAATATTTCCCCTGGCTGCTTGTTGTAATATTTCCCCTGGCTGCTTGTTGTACTATTTCCCCTGGCTGCTTGTTGTAATATTTCTCCCTGGCTACTTGTTGTAATATTTCCCCTGGCTGTTTGTTGTAATATTTCCCCTGGTTGTTTGTTGTAACATTTCCCCTGGCTGCTTGTTGTAATATTTACCCGTGGCTGCTTGTTGTAATATTTCCCCTGACTGTTTGTTGTAATATTTCCCCTGGCTGTTTGTTGTAATATTTCCCCTGGCTGCTTGTTGTAATATTTCCCCTGGCTGTTTGTTGTAATATTTCCCCCTGGCTGCTTGTTGTAATATTTCCCCTGGCTGCTTGTTGTACTATTTCCCCTGGCTGCTTGTTGTAATATTTCACCTGGCTGTTTGTTGTAATATTTCCCCCTGGCTGTTTGTTGTAATATTTCCCCTGGCTGCTTGTTGTAATATTTCCCCTGGCTGCATGTTGTAAAATTTCACCTGGCTGCTTGTTGTAATATTTCCCCTGGCTGCTTGTTGTAATATTTCCCCTGGCTGCTTGTTGAAATATTTCCCCTGGATGCTTGTTGTAATATTTCCCCTGGCTGCTTGTTGCGATATTTCCCTTGGCTGTTTGTTGTAATATTTCACCTGGCTGCTTGTTGTAATATTTCCCCTGGCTGTTTGTTGTAATATTTCTTCTTGGTGCTTGTTGTAATATTCCCCCTGGCTGCTTGTTGTAATACTTCCCCCTGGCTGCTTGTTGTAATATTTCCCCTGGCTGCTTGTTGTAATATTTCCCCTGGCTGCTTGTTGCGATATTTCCCCTGGCTGCTTGTTTTAATATTTCCCCTGGCTGCTTGTTGTGATATTTCCCCTGGCTGTTTGTTGTAATATTTCCCCTGGCTGTTTGTTGTAATATTTCCCCTGGCTGCTTGTTGTAATATTTCCCCTGGCTGTTTGTTGTAATATTTCCCCTTGGCTGCTTGTTGTAATATTTCCCCTGGCTGCTTGTTGTACTATTTCCCCTGGCTGCTTGTTGTAATATTTCACCTGGCTGTTTGTTGTAATATTTCCCCCTGGCTGTTTGTTGTAATATTTCCCCTGGCTGCTTGTTGTAATATTTCCCCTGGCTGCATGTTGTAAAATTTCACCTGGCTGCTTGTTGTAATATTTCCCCTGGCTGCTTGTTGTAATATTTCCCCTGGCTGCTTGTTGTAATATTTCCCCTGGCTGCTTGTTGTAATATTTCCCCTGGCTGCTTGTTGCGATATTTCCCTTGGCTGTTTGTTGTAATATTTCACCTGGCTGCTTGTTGTAATATTTCCCCTGGCTGTTTGTTGTAATATTTCTTCTTGGTGCTTGTTGTAATATTCCCCCTGGCTGCTTGTTGTAATACTTCCCCCTGGCTGCTTTTTGTAATATTTCCCCTGGCTGCTTGTTGTAATATTTCCCCTGGCTGCTTGTTGCGATATTTCCCCTGGCTGCTTGTTTTAATATTTTCCCTGGCTGCTTGTTGTGATATTTCCCCTGGCTGTTTGTTGTAATATTTCCCCTGGCTGTTTGTTGTAATATTTCCCCTGGCTGCTTCTTGTAATATTTCCCCTGGCTGTTTGTTGTAATATTTCCCCCTGGCTGCTTGTTGTAATATTTCCATTGGCTGCTTGTTGTATTATTTCCCCTGGCTGCTTGATGTAATATTTCACCTGGCTGTTTGTTGTAATATTTCCCCCTGGCTGTTTGTTGTAATATTTCCCCTGGCTGCTTTTTGTAATATTTCCCCTGGCTGCTTGTTGTATTATTTCACCTGGCTGCTTGTTGTAATATTTCCCCTGGCTGCTTGTTGTAATATTTCCCCCTGGCTTCTTGTTGTATTATTTCCCCTGGCTGCTTGTTGTAATATTTCCCCTGGCTGCTTGTTGTAATATTTCCCCTGGCTGCTTGTTGTAATATTTCACCTGGCTGCTTGTTGTAATATTTCCCCTGGCTGCTTGTTGTAATATTTCCCCTGGCTGCTTGTTGTAATATTTCCACTGGCTGTTTGTTGTAATATTTCCCCTGGCTGTTTGTTGTAATATTTCCCCTGGCTGCTTGTTGTAATATTTCCCCTGGCTGTTTGTTGTAATATTTCCCCCTGGCTGCTTGTTGTAATATTTCCCCTAGCTGCTTGTTGTACTATTTCCCCTGGCTGCTTGTTGTACTATTTCCCTTGGCTGCTTGTTGTAAAATTTCTCCCTGGCTACTTGTTGTAATATTTCCCCTGGCTGCTTGTTGTAATATTTCCCTTGGCTACTTGTTGTAATATTTCCCCTGGCTGCTTGTTGTAATATTCCCCCTGGCTGCTTGTTGTAATAATTCCCCTGGCTGCTTGTTGTAACATTTCCCCTGGCTGCTTGTTGTAATATTTCCCCTGGCTGCTTTTTGTAATATTTCCCCCTGGCTGCTTGTTGTAATATTTCCACTGGCTTCTTGTTGTAATATTTCCCCTGGCTACTTGTTGTAATATTTCCCCTGGCTGATTGTTGTAATATTTCCCCTGGATGCTTGTTGCGATATTTCCCCTGGCTGTTTGTTGTAATATTTCTCCTTGCTGCTTGTTGTAATATTTCCCCTGGCTGTTTGTTGTAATATTTCTCCTAGGTGCTTGTTGTAATATTTCCCCTGGCTGCTTGTTGTAATACTTCCCCCTGGCTGCTTGTTGTAATATTTCCCCTGGCTGCTTGTTGTAATATTTCCCCTGGCTGCTTGTTGCGATATTTCCCCTGGATGTTTGTTGTAATATTTCCCCTGGCTGTTTGTTGTAATATATCCCCTGGCTGCTTGTTGTAATATTTCCCCTGGCAGCTTTTTGTAATATTTCCCCCTGGCTGCTTGTTGTAATATTTCCACTGGCTTCTTGTTGTAATATTTCCCCTGGCTACTTGTTGTAATATTTCCCCTGGCTGATAGTTGTAATATTTCTCCTAGGTGCTTGTTGTAATATTTCCCCTGGCTGCTTGTTGTAATACTTCCCCCTGGCTGCTTGTTGTAATATTTCCCCTGGCTGCTTGTTGTAATATTTCCCCTGGCTGCTTGTTGCGATATTTCCCCTGGCTGTTTGTTGTAATATTTCCCCTGGCTGTTTGTTGTAATATATCCCCTGGCTGCTTGTTGTAATATTTCCCCTGGCTGTTTGTTGTAATATTTCCCCCTGGCTGCTTGTTGTAATATTTCCCCTTGCTGCTTGTTGTACTATTTCCCCTGGCTGCTTGTTGTAATATTTCACCTGGCTGTTTGTTGTAATATTTCCCCCTGGCTCTTTGTTGTAATATTTCCCGCGGCTGCTTGTTGTAATATTTCCCCTGGCTGCTTGTTGTATTATTTCACCTGGCTGCTTGTTGTAATATTTCCCCCTGGCTGCTTGTTGTAATATTTCCCCCTGGCTGCTTGTTGTAATATTTCCCCCTGGCTACTTGTTGTAATATTTCCCCTGGCTGTTTGTTGTAATATTTCCCCTGGCTTCTTGTTGTAATATTTCCCCTGGCTGCTTGTTGTAATATTTCCCCTGGCTGTTTGTTGTAATATTTCCCCTGGCTGCTTGTTGTAATATTTCCCCTGGCTGTTTGTTGTAATATTTCCCCCTGGCTGCTTGTTGTAACATTTCCCCTAGCTGCTTGTTGTACTATTTCCCCTGGCTGCTTGTTGTACTATTTCCCTTGGCTGCTTGTTGTAAAATTTCTCCCTGGCTACTTGTTGTAATATTTCCCCTGGCTGCTTGTTGTAATATTTCCCTTGGCTACTTGTTGTAATATTTCCCCTGGCTGCTTGTTGTAATATTTCCCCCTGGCTGCTTGTTGTAATGTTTCCCCTGGCTGCTTGTTGTAATATTTCCCCTGGTTGCTTGTTGTGATATTTCCCCCTGGCTGCTTGTTGTAATATTTCCCCTGGCTGCTTGTTGTAATATTTCCCCTGGCTGCTTGTTGTAATATTTCCCCTGGCTGCTTGTTGTACTATTTCCCCTGGCTGCTTGTTGTAATATTTCACCTGGCTGCTTGTTGTAATATTTCCCCCTGGCTGCTTGTTGTAATATTTCCCCCTGGCTGCTTGTTGTAATATTTCCCCTGGCTGCTTGTTGTAATATTTTCCCTGGCTGCTTGTTGTAATATTTCCCCTGGCTGCTTGTTGTAATATTCCCCCTGGCTGCTTTTGTAATATTTCCTCTGGCTGCTTGTTGTAATATTTCCCCTGGCTGCTTGTTGTAATATTTCCCCTGGCTGCTTGTTGTAATATTTCCCCTGGCTGCTTGTTGAAATATTCCCCCTGGCTGCTTGTTGTAATATTTTCCCTTTGCTGCTTGTTGTAATATTTCCTCTGGCTGCTTGTTGTAATATTTCTCCCTGGCTACTTGTTGTAATATTTCCCCTGGCTGCTTGTTGTACTATTTCCCCTGGCTGCTTGTTGTAATATTTCTCCCTGGCTACTTGTTGTAATATTTCCCCTGGCTGTTTGTTGTAATATTTCCCCTGGTTGTTTGTTGTAACATTTCCCCTGGCTGCTTGTTGTAATATTTCCCCCTGGCTGCTTGTTGTAATATTTCCCCTGGCTGTTTGTTGTAATATTTCCCCTGGCTGTTTGTTGTAATATTTCCCCTGGCTGCTTGTTGTAATATTTCCCCTGGCTGTTTGTTGTAATATTTCCCCCTGGCTGCTTGTTGTACTATTTCCCCTGGCTGCTTGTTGTACTATTTCCCCTGGCTGCTTGTTGTAATACTCCACCTGGCTGTTTGTTGTAATATTTCCCCCTGGCTGTTTGTTGTAATATTTCCCCTGGCTGCTTGTTATACTATTTCCCCTGGCTGCTTGTTGTAATATTTCACCTGGCTGCTTGTTGTAATATTTCACCTGGCTGCTTGTTGTAATGTTTCCCCTGGCTGCTTGTTGTACTATTTCCCCTGGCTGCTTGTTGTAATATTTCCCCTGGCTGCTTGTTGTAATATTTCCCCCTGGCTGCTTGTTGTAATATTTCCCCCTGGCTGCTTGTTGTAATATTTCCCCTGGCTGCTTGTTGTAATATTTTCCCTGGCTGCTTGTTGTAATATTTCCCCTGGCTGCTTGTTGTAATATTCCCCCTGGCTGCTTGTTGTAATATTTCCTCTGGCAGCTTGTTGTAATATTTCCCCTGGCTGCTTGTTGTAATATTTCCCCTGGCTGCTTGTTGTAATATTTCCCCTGAATGCTTGTTGAAATATTCCCCCTGGCTGCTTGTTGTAATATTTTTCCTTTGCTGCTTGTTGTAATATTTCCCCTGGCTGCTTGTTGTAATATTTACCCTGGCTGCTTGTTGTAATATTTCCCCTGGCTGCTTGTTGTACTATTTCCCCTGGCTGCTTGTTGTAATATTTCTCCCTGGCTACTTGTTGTAATATTTCCCCTGGCTGTTTGTTGTAATATTTCCCCTGGCTGTTTGTTGTAACATTTCCCCTGGCTGCTTGTTGTAATATTTCCCCCTGGCTGCTTGTTGTAATATTTCCCCTGGCTGTTTGTTGTAATATTTCCCCTGGCTGCATGTTGTAATATTTCCCCTGGCTGCTTGTTGTAATATTTCCCATGGCTGTTTGTTGTAATATTTCCCCCTGGCTGCTTGTTGTAATATTTCCCCTGGCTGCTTGTTGTACTATTTCCCCTGGCTGCTTGTTGTAATATTTCACCTGGCTGTTTGTTGTAATATTTCCCCCTGGCTGTTTGTTGTAATATTTCCCCTGGCTGCTTGTTTTAATATTTCCCCTGGCTGCTTGTTGTAAAATTTCACCTGGCTGCTTGTTGTAATATTTCCCCTGGCTGCTTGTTGTAATATTTCCCCTGGCGGCTTGTTGTAATATATCCCCCTGGCTGCTTGTTGTAATATTTCCCCTGGCTGCTTGTTGCGATATTTCCCCTGGCTGTTTGTTGTAATATTTCTCCTGGCTGCTTGTTGTAATATTTCCCCTGGCTGTTTGTTGTAATATTTCTTCTAGGTGCTTGTTGTAATATTCCCCCTGGCTGCTTGTTGTAATACTTCCCCCTGGCTGCTTGTTGTAATATTTCCCCTGGCTGTTTGTTGTAATATTTCTCCTGGCTACTTGTTTTAATATTTCCCATGGCTGCTTGTTGTAATATTTCCCCTGGCTGCTTGTTGTAATATTTTCCCTGGCTGCTTGTTGTAATATTTCCCCTGGCTGCTTGTTGTAATATTCCCCCTGGCTGGTTGTTGTAATATATCCTCTGGCTGGTTGTTGTAATATTTCCCCTGGCTGCTTGTTGTAATATTTCCCCTGGCTGCTTGTTGTAATATTTCACCTGGCTGCTTGTTGTAATATTTCACCTGGCTGCTTGTTGTAATATTTCACCTGGCTGCTTGTTGTAATATTTCCCCTGGCTGTTTGTTGTAATATTTCCCCTGGCTGCTTGTTGTAATATTTCCCCTGGCTGCTTGTTGTAATATTTCCCCTGGCTGTTTGTTGTAATATTTCCCCCTGGCTGCTTGTTGTAATATTTCCCCTGGCTGCTTGTTGTACTATTTCCCCTGGCTGCTTGTTGTACTATTTCCCCTGGCTGCTTGTTGTACTATTTCCCCTGGCTGCTTGTTGTAAAATTTCTCCATGGCTACTTGTTGTAATATTTCCCCTGGCTTCTTGTTGTAATATTTCCCTTGGCTGCTTGTTGTAATATTTCCCCTGGCTGCTTGTTGTAATATTCCCCCTGGCTGCTTGTTGTAATAATTCCCCTGGCTGCTTGTTGTAATATTTCCCCTGGCTGCTTGTTGTAATATTTCCCCTGGCTGCTTGTTGTAATATTTCCCCCTGGCTGCTTGTTGTAATATTTCCACTGGCTTCTTGTTGTAATATTTCCCCTGGCTACTTGTTGTAATATTTCCCCTGGCTGATTGTTGTAATATTTCCCCTGGATGCTTGTTGCGATATTTCCCCTGGCTGTTTGTTGTAATATTTCTCCTGGCTACTTGTTTTAATATTTCCCATGGCTGCTTGTTGTAATATTTCTCCTGGCTACTTGTTTTAATATTTCCCCTGGCTGCTTGTTGTAATGTTTCCCCTGGCTGCTTGTTGTAATATTTCCCCTGGTTGCTTGTTGTGATATTTCCCCCTGGCTGCTTGTTGTAATATTTCCCCTGGCTGCTTGTTGTAATATTTCCCCTGGCTGCTTGTTGTAATATTTCACCTGGCTGCTTGTTGTAGTATTTCACCTGGCTGCTTGTTGTAATATTTCACCTGGCTGCTTGTTGTAATGTTTCCCCTGGCTGCTTGTTGTACTATTTCCCCTGGCTGCTTGTTGTAATATTTCCCCTGGCTGCTTGTTGTAATATTTCCCCCTGGCTGCTTGTTGTAATATTTCCCCTGGCTGCTTGTTGCGATATTTCCCCTGGCTGCTTGTTGTAATATTTCCCCTGGCTGCTTGTTGTGATATTTCCCCTGGCTGTTTGTTGTAATATTTCCCCCTGGCTGCTTGTTGTAATATTTCCCCTGGCTGCTTGTTATACTATTTCCCCTGGCTGCTTGTTATACTATTTCCCCTGGCTGCTTGTTGTAATATTTCACCTGGCTGTTTGTTGTAATATTTCCCCCTGGCTGTTTGTTGTAATATTTCCCCTGGCTGCTTTTTGTAATATTTCCCCTGGCTGCTTGTTGTATTATTTCACCTGGCTGCTTGTTGTAATATTTCCCCTGGCTGCTTGTTGTAATATTTCCCCCTGGCTTCTTGTTGTATTATTTCCCCTGGCTGCTTGTTGTAATATTTCCCCTGGCTGCTTGTTGTAATATTTCCCCTGGCTGCTTGTTGTAATATTTCACCTACCTGCTTGTTGTAATATTTCACCTACCTGCTTGTTGTAATATTTCACCTACCTGCTTGTTGTAATATTTTCCCTGGCTGTTTGTTGTAATATTTCCCCTGGCTTTTTGTTGTAATATTTCCCCTGGCTGCTTGTTGTAATATTTCCCCTGGCTGTTTGTTGTAATATTTCCCCCTGGCTGCTTGTTGTAATATTTCCCCTGGCTGCTTGTTGTACTATTTCCCCTGGCTGCTTGTTGTACTATTTCCCCTGGCTGCTTGTTGTAAAATTTCTCCCTGGCTGCTTGTTGTAATATTTCCCCTGGCTGCTTGTTGTAATATTTCCCTTGGCTGCTTGTTGTAATATTTCCCCTGGCTGCTTGTTGTAATATTCCCCCTGGCTGCTTGTTGTAATAATTCCCCTGGCTGCTTGTTGTAATATTTCCCCTGGCTGCTTGGTGTAATATTTCCCCTGGCTGCTTGTTGTAATATTTCCCCCTGGCTGCTTGTTGTAATATTTCCACTGGCTTCTTGTTGTAATATTTCCCCTGGCTACTTGTTGTAATATTTCCCCTGGCTGATTGTTGTAATATTTCCCCTGGATGCTTGTTGCGATATTTCCCCTGGCTGTTTGTTGTGATATTTCTCCTGGCTACTTGTTTTAATATTTCCCATGGCTGCTTGTTGTAATATTTCCCCTGGCTGCTTGTTGTAATATTTCCCCTGGCTGCTTGTTGTAATATTTCCCCCTGGCTGCTTGTTGTAATATTTCCCCTGGCTGCTTGTTGTACTATTTCCCCTGGCTGCTTGTTGTACTATTTCCCCTGGCTGCTTGTTGTACTATTTCCCCTGGCTGCTTGTTGTAAAATTTCTCCATGGCTACTTGTTGTAATATTTCCCCTGGCTGCTTTTTGTAATATTTCCCCTGGCTGCTTGTTGTAATATTTCCCCTGGCTGCTTGTTGTAATATTTCACCTGGCTGCTTGTTGTAGTATTTCACCTGGCTGCTTGTTGTAATATTTCACCTGGCTGCTTGTTGTAATGTTTCCCCTGGCTGCTTGTTGTACTATTTCCCCTGGCTGCTTGTTGTAATATTTCCCCTGGCTGCTTGTTGTAATATTTCCCCCTGGCTGCTTGTTGTAATATTTCCCCTGGCTGCTTGTTGTAATATTTCCCCTGGCTGCTTGTTGTAATATTTTCCCTGGCTGCTTGTTGTAATATTTCCCCTGGCTGCTTGTTGTAATATTTCCCCTGGCTGCTTGTTGTAATATTTCCTCTGGCTGCTTGTTGTAATATTTCCCCTGGCTGCTTGTTGTAATATTTCCCCTGGCTGCTTGTTGTAATATTTCCCCTGGCTGCTTGTTGAAATATTCCCCCTGGCTGCTTGTTGTAATATTTTCCCTTTGCTGCTTGTTGTAATATTTCCCCTGGCTGCTTGTTGTAATATTTCACCTGGCTGCTTGTTGTAGTATTTCACCTGTCTGCTTGTTGTAATATTTCACCTGGCTGCTTGTTGTAATGTTTCCCCTGGCTGCTTGTTGTACTATTTCCCCTGGCTGCTTGTTGTACTATTTCCCCTGGCTGCTTGTTGTAATATTTCCCCTGGCTGCTTGTTGTAATATTTCCCCCTGGCTGCTTGTTGTAATATTTCCCCTGGCTGCTTGTTGCGATATTTCCCCTGGCTGCTTGTTGTAATATTTCCCCTGGCTGCTTGTTGTGATATTTCCCCTGGCTGTTTGTTGTAATATTTCCCCCTGGCTGCTTGTTGTAATATTTCCCCTGGCTGCTTGTTATACTATTTCCCCTGGCTGCTTGTTGTAATATTTCACCTGGCTGTTTGTTGTAATATTTCCCCCTGGCTGTTTGTTGTAATATTTCCCCTGGCTGCTTGTTGTAATATTTCCCCTGGCTGCTTGTTGTAATATTTCCCCTGGCTGCTTGTTGTAATATTTCCCCTGGCTGTTTGTTGTAATATTTCCCCCTGACTGCTTGTTGTAATATTTCCCCTGGCTGCTTGTTGTAATATTTCCCCTGGCTGCTTGTTGTAATATTTCACCTGGCTGTTTGTTGTAATATTTCCCCTGGCTGCTTGTTGTAACATATCCCCTGGCTGCTTGTTGTAAAGTTTCACCTGGTTGCTTGTTGTAAAATTTCCCCTGGCTGCTTGTTGTAATATTTCCCCTGGCTGCTTGTTGTAATATTTCCCCTGGCTGCTTGTTGTAATATATCCCCCTGGCTGCTTGTTGTAATATTTCCCCTGGCTGCTTGTTGCGATATTTCCCCTGGCTGTTTGTTGCAATATTTCTCCTGGCTGCTTGTTGTAATATTTCCCCTGGCTGTTTGTTTAAATATTTCTTCTAGGTGCTTGTTGTAATATTCCCCCTAGCTGCTTGTTGTAATACTTCCCCCTGGCTGCTTGTTGTAATATCTCCCCTGGCTGCTTGTTGTAATATTTCCCCTGGCTGCTTGTTTCGATATTTCCCCTGGCTGCTTGTTTTAATATTTCCCCTGGCTGCTTGTTGTGATATTTCCCCTGGCTGTTTGTTGTGATATTTCCCCTGGCTGTTTGTTGTAATATTTCCCCTGGCTGCTTGTTGTAATATTTCCCCTGGCTGTTTGTTGTAATATTTCCCCCTGGCTGCTTGTTGTAATATTTCCCCTGGCTGCTTGTTGTTATACTATTTCCCCTGGCTGCTTGTTGTAATATTTCACCTGGCTGTTTGTTGTAATATTTCCCCCTGGCTGTTTGTTGTAATATTTCCCCCTGGCTGCTTTTTGTAATATTTCCCCTGGCTGCTTGTTGTATTATTTCACCTGGCTGCTTGTTGTAATATTTCCCCTGGCTGCTTGTTGTAATATTTCCCCCTGGCTTCTTGTTGTATTATTTCCCCTGGCTGCTTGTTGTAATATTTCCCCTGGCTGCTTGTTGTAATATTTCCCCTGGCTGCTTGTTGTAATATTTCACCTGGCAGCTTGTTGTAATATTTCCCCTGGCTGCTTGTTGTAATAATTCCCCTGGCTGCTTGTTGTAATATTTCCCCTGGCTGCTTGTTGTAATATTTCCCCTGGCTGCTTGTTGTAATATTTCCCCTGGCTGCTTGTTGTAATATTTCCCCTGGCTACTTGTTGTAATATTTCCCCTGGCTGATTGTTGTAATATTTCCCCTGGATGCTTGTTGCGATATTTCCCCTGGCTGTTTGTTGTGATATTTCTCCTGGCTACTTGTTTTAATATTTCCCATGGCTGCTTGTTGTAATATTTCCCCTGGCTGCTTGTTGTAATATTTTCCCTGGCTGCTTGTTGTAATATTTCCCCTGGCTGCTTGTTGTAATATTCCCCCTGTCTGCTTGTTGTAATATTTCCTCTGGCTGCTCGTTGTAATATCTCCCCTGGCTGCTTGTTGTAATATTTCCCCTGGCTGCTTGTTGTAATATTTCCCCTGGCTGCTTGTTGAAATATTCCCCCTGGCTGCTTGTTGTAATATTTTCCCTTTGCTGCTTGTTGTAATATTTCCCCTGGCTGCTTGTTGTAATATTTCCCCTGGCTGCTTGTTGTACTATTTCCCCTGGCTGCTTGTTGTACTATTTCCCCTGGCTGCTTGTTGTAATATTTCTCCCTGGCTACTTGTTGTAATATTTCCCCTGGCTGTTTGTTGTAATATTTCCCCTGGCTGTTTGTTGTAATATTTCCCCTGGCTGTTTGTTGTAATATTTCCCCTGGCTGTTTGTTGTAACATTTCCCCTGGCTGCTTGTTGTAATATTTCCCCGGGCTGTTTGTTTTAATATTTCCCCTGGCTGTTTGTTGTAATATTTCCCCTGGCTGTTTGTTGTAATATTTCCCCCTGGCTGCTTGTTGTAATATTTCCCCTGGCTGCTTGTTGTACTATTCCCCCTGGCTGCTTGTTGTAATATTTCCCCTGGCTGCTTGTTGTGATATTTCCCCTGGCTGTTTGTTGTAATATTTCCCCTGGCTGTTTGTAATATTTCCCCTGGCTGCTTGTTATACTATTTCCCCTGGCTGCTTGTTGTAATATTTCACCTGGCTGTTTGTTGTAATATTTCCCCCTGGCTGTTTGTTGTAATATTTCCCCTGGCTGCTTTTTGTAATATTTCCCCTGGCTGCTTGTTGTATTATTTCACCTGGCTGCTTGTTGTAATATTTCCCCTGGCTGCTTGTTGTAATATTTCCCCCTGGCTTCTTGTTGTATTATTTCCCCTGGCTGCTTGTTGTAATATTTCCCCTGGCTGCTTGTTGTAATATTTCCCCTGGTTGCTTGTTGTAATATTTCACCTGGCTGCTTGTTGTCATATTTCCCCTGGCTGCTTGTTGTAATAATTCCCCTGGCTGCTTGTTGTAATATTTCCCCTGGCTGCTTGTTGTAATATTTCCCCTGGCTGCTTGTTGTAATATTTCCCCTGGCTGCTTGTTGTAATATTTCCCCTGGCTACTTGTTGTAATATTTCCCCTGGCTGATTGTTGTAATATTTCCCCTGATGCTTGTTGCGATATTTCCCCTGGCTGTTTGTTGTGATATTTCTCCTGGCTACTTGTTTTAATATTTCCCATGGCTGCTTGTTGTAATATTTCCCCTGGCTGCTTGTTGTAATATTTTCCCTGGCTGCTTGTTGTAATATTTCCCCTGGCTGCTTGTTGTAATATTCCCCCTGTCTGCTTGTTGTAATATTTCCTCTGGCTGCTCGTTGTAATATCTCCCCTGGCTGCTTGTTGTAATATTTCCCCTGGCTGCTTGTTGTAATATTTCCCCTGGCTGCTTGTTGAAATATTCCCCCTGGCTGCTTGTTGTAATATTTTCCCTTTGCTGCTTGTTGTAATATTTCCCCTGGCTGCTTGTTGTAATATTTCCCCTGGCTGCTTGTTGTAATATTTCCCCTGGCTGCTTGTTGTACTATTTCCCCTGGCTGCTTGTTGTGATATTTCTCCCTGGCTACTTGTTGTAATATTTCCCCTGGCTGTTTGTTGTAATATTTCCCCTGGCTGTTTGTTGTAATATTTCCCCTGGCTGTTTGTTGTAATATTTCCCCTGGCTGTTTGTTGTAACATTTCCCCTGGCTGCTTGTTGTAATATTTCCCCTGGCTGTTTGTTTTAATATTTCCCCTGGCTGTTTGTTGTAATATTTCCCCTGGCTGTTTGTTGTAATATTTCCCCCTGGCTGCTTGTTGTAATATTTCCCCTGGCTGCTTGTTGTACTATTCCCCCTGGCTGCTTGTTGTAATATTTCCCCTGGCTGCTTGTTGTGATATTTCCCCTGGCTGTTTGTTGTAATATTTCCCCTGGCTGTTTGTTGTAATATTTCCCCTGGCTGCTTGTTATACTATTTCCCCTGGCTGCTTGTTGTAATATTTCACCTGGCTGTTTGTTGTAATATTTCCCCCTGGCTGCTTGTTGTAATATTTCCCCTGGCTGCTTTTTGTAATATTTCCCCTGGCTGCTTGTTGTATTATTTCACCTGGCTGCTTGTTGTAATATTTCCCCCTGGCTTCTTGTTGTATTATTTCCCCTGGCTGCTTGTTGTAATATTTCCCCTGGCTGCTTGTTGTAATATTTCCCCTGGCTGCTTGTTGTAATATTTCACCTGGCTGCTTGTTGTCATATTTCCCCTGGCTGCTTGTTGTAATAATTCCCCTGGCTGCTTGTTGTAATATTTCCCCTGGCTGCTTGTTGTAATATTTCCCCTGGCTGCTTGTTGTAATATTTCCCCTGGCTGCTTGTTGTAATATTTCCCCTGGCTACTTGTTGTAATATTTCCCCTGGCTGCTTGTTGTAATATTTCCCCTGGCTACTTGTTGTAATATTTCCCCTGGCTGATTGTTGTAATATTTCCCCTGGATGCTTGTTGCGATATTTCCCCTGGCTGTTTGTTGTAATATTTCTCCTGGCTACTTGTTTTAATATTTCCCATGGCTGCTTGTTGTAATATTTCCCCTGGCTGCTTGTTGTAATATTTCACCTGGCTGCTTGTTGTCATATTTCCCCTGGCTGCTTGTTGTAATAATTCCCCTGGCTGCTTGTTGTAATATTTCCCCTGGCTGCTTGTTGTAATATTTCCCCTGGCTGCTTGTTGTAATATTTCCCCTGGCTGCTTGTTGTAATATTTCCCCTGGCTACTTGTTGTAATATTTCCCCTGGCTGCTTGTTGTAATATTTCCCCTGGCTACTTGTTGTAATATTTCCCCTGGCTGATTGTTGTAATATTTCCCCTGGATGCTTGTTGCGATATTTCCCCTGGCTGTTTGTTGTAATATTTCTCCTGGCTACTTGTTTTAATATTTCCCATGGCTGCTTGTTGTAATATTTCCCCTGGCTGCTTGTTGTAATATTTCCCCCTGGCTTCTTGTTGTATTATTTCCCCTGGCTGCTTGTTGTAATATTTCCCCTGGCTGCTTGTTGTAATATTTCCCCTGGCTGCTTGTTGTAATATTTCACCTGGCTGCTTGTTGTAATATTTCCCCTGGCTGCTTGTTGTAATAATTCCACTGGCTGCTTGTTGTAATATTTCCCCTGGCTGCTTGTTGTAATATTTCCCCTGGCTGCTTGTTGTAATATTTCCCCTGGCTGCTTGTTGTAATATTTCCCCTGGCTACTTGTTGTAATATTTCCCCTGGCTGATTGTTGTAATATTTCCCCTGGATGCTTGTTGCGATATTTCCCCTGGCTGTTTGTTGTGATATTTCTCCTGGCTACTTGTTTTAATATTTCCCATGGCTGCTTGTTGTAATATTTCCCCTGGCTGCTTGTTGTAATATTTTCCCTGGCTGCTTGTTGTAATATTTCCCCTGGCTGCTTGTTGTAATATTCCCCCTGTCTGCTTGTTGTAATATTTCCTCTGGCTGCTCGTTGTAATATCTCCCCTGGCTGCTTGTTGTAATATTTCCCCTGGCTGCTTGTTGTAATATTTCCCCTGGCTGCTTGTTGTAATATTTCCCCTGGCTGTTTGTTTTAATATTTCCCCTGGCTGTTTGTTGTAATATTTCCCCTGGCTGTTTGTTGTAATATTTCCCCTGGCTGTTTGTTGTAATATTTCCCCTGGCTGCTTGTTATACTATTTCCCCTGGCTGCTTGTTGTAATATTTCACCTGGCTGTTTGTTGTAATATTTCCCCTGGCTGTTTGTTGTAATATTTCCCCTGGCTGTTTGTTGTAACATTTCCCCTGGCTGCTTGTTGTAATATTTCCCCTGGCTGCTTGTTTTAATATTTCCCCTGGCTGTTTGTTGTAATATTTCCCCTGGCTGTTTGTTGTAATATTTCCCCCTGGCTGCTTGTTGTAATATTTCCCCTGGCTGCTTGTTGTACTATTCCCCCTGGCTGCTTGTTGTAATATTTCCCCTGGCTGCTTGTTGTGATATTTCCCCTGGCTGTTTGTTGTAATATTTCCCCTGGCTGTTTGTTGTAATATTTCCCCTGGCTGCTTGTTATACTATTTCCCCTGGCTGCTTGTTGTAATATTTCACCTGGCTGTTTGTTGTAATATTTCCCCCTGGCTGTTTGTTGTAATATTTCCCCTGGCTGCTTTTTGTAATATTTCCCCTGGCTGCTTGTTGTATTATTTCACCTGGCTGCTTGTTGTAATATTTCCCCTGGCTGCTTGTTGTAATATTTCCCCCTGGCTTCTTGTTGTATTATTTCCCCTGGCTGCTTGTTGTAATATTTCCCCTGGCTGCTTGTTGTAATATTTCCCCTGGCTGCTTGTTGTAATATTTCACCTGGCTGCTTGTTGTCATATTTCCCCTGGCTGCTTGTTGTCATAATTCCCCTGGCTGCTTGTTGTAATATTTCCCCTGGCTGCTTGTTGTAATATTTCCCCTGGCTGCTTGTTGTAATATTTCCCCTGGCTGCTTGTTGTAATATTTCCCCTGGCTACTTGTTGTAATATTTCCCCTGGCTGCTTGTTGTAATATTTCCCCTGGCTACTTGTTGTAATATTTCCCCTGGCTGATTGTTGTAATATTTCCCCTGGATGCTTGTTGCGATATTTCCCCTGGCTGTTTGTTGTAATATTTCTCCTGGCTACTTGTTTTAATATTTCCCATGGCTGCTTGTTGTAATATTTCCCCTGGCTGCTTGTTGTAATATTTTCCCTGGCCTGCTTGTTGTAATATTTCCCCTGGCTGCTTGTTGTAATATTCCCCCTGTCTGCTTGTTGTAATATTTCCTCTGGCTGCTCGTTGTAATATTTCCCCTGGCTGCTTGTTGTAATAATTCCCCTGGCTGCTTGTTGTAATATTTCCCCTGGCTGCTTGTTGTAATATTTCCCCTGGCTGCTTGTTGTAATATTTCCCCTGGCTGCTTGTTGTAATATTTCCCCTGGCTACTTGTTGTAATATTTCCCCTGGCTGATTGTTGTAATATTTCCCCTGGATGCTTGTTGCGATATTTCCCCTGGCTGTTTGTTGCGATATTTCCCCTGGCTGCTTGTTGTAATATTTCCCCTGGCTGCTTGTTGTAATAGTTCCCCTGGCTGTTTGTTGTAATATTTCCCCCTGACTGCTTGTTGTAATATTTCCCCTGGCTGCTTGTTGTACTATTTCCCCTGGCTGCTTGTTGTAATATTTCACCTGGCTGTTTGTTGTAATATTTCCCCCTGGCTGTTTGTTGTAATATTTCCCCTGGCTGCTTGTTGTAATATTTCCCCTGGCTGCTTGTTGTAAAATTTCACCTGGCTGCTTGTTGTAATATTTCCCCTGGCTGCTTGTTGTAATATTTCCCCTGGCTGCTTGTTGTAATATTTCCCCTGGATGCTTGTTGTAATATATCCCCCTGGCTGCTTGTTGTAATATTTCCCCTGGCTGCTTGTTGCGATATTTCCCCTGGCTGTTTGTTGTAATATTTCTCCTGGCTGCTTGTTGTAATATTTCCCATGGCTGCTTGTTGTAATATTTCCCCTGGCTGCTTGTTGTAATATTTTCCCTGGCCTGCTTGTTGTAATATTTCCCCTGGCTGCTTGTTGTAATATTCCCCCTGTCTGCTTGTTGTAATATTTCCTCTGGCTGCTCGTTGTAATATCTCCCCTGGCTGCTTGTTGTAATATTTCCCCTGGCTGCTTGTTGTAATATTTCCCCTGGCTGCTTGTTGAAATATTCCCCCTGGCTGCTTGTTGTAATATTTTCCCTTTGCTGCTTGTTGTAATATTTCCGCTGGCTGCTTGTTGTAATATTTCCCCTGGCTGCTTGTTGTAATATTTCCCCTGGCTGCTTGTTGTACTATTTCCCCTGGCTGCTTGTTGTAATATTTCTCCCTGGCTACTTGTTGTAATATTTCCCCTGGCTGTTTGTTGTAATATTTCCCCTGGCTGTTTGTTGTAATATTTCCCCTGGCTGTTTGTTGTAATATTTCCCCCTGGCTGCTTGTTGTAATATTTCCCCTGGCTGCTTGTTGTACTATTCCCCCTGGCTGCTTGTTGTAATATTTCCCCTGGCTGCTTGTTGTAATATTTCCCCTGGCTGCTTGTTGTAATATTTCACCTGGCTGCTTGTTGTAATATTTCACCTGGCTGCTTGTTGTAATATTTCACCTGGCTGCTTGTTGTAATGTTTCCCCTGGCTGCTTGTTGTACTATTTCCCCTGGCTGCTTGTTGTAATATTTCCCCTGGCTGCTTGTTGTAATATTTCCCCCTGGCTGCTTGTTGTAATATTTCCCCTGGCTGCTTGTTGTAATATTTCCCCTGGCTGCTTGTTGTAATATTTTCCCTGGCTGCTTGTTGTAATATTTCCCCTGGCTGCTTGTTGTAATATTCCCCCTGGCTGCTTGTTGTAATATTTCCTCTGGCTGCTTGTTGTAATATTTCCCCTGGCTGCTTGTTGTAATATTTCCCCTGGCTGCTTGTTGTAATATTTCCCCTGGCTGCTTGTTGAAATATTCCCCCTGGCTGCTTGTTGTAATATTTTCCCTTTGCTGCTTGTTGTAATATTTCCCCTGGCTGCTTGTTGTAATATTTCCCCTGGCTGCTTGTTGTAATATTTCCCCTGGCTGCTTGTTGTACTATTTCCCCTGGCTGCTTGTTGTAATATTTCTCCCTGGCTACTTGTTGTAATATTTCCCCTGGCTGTTTGTTGTAATATTTCCCCTGGCTGTTTGTTGTAACATTTCCCCTGGCTGCTTGTTGTAATATTTCCCCCTGGCTGCTTGTTGTAATATTTCCCCTGGCTGTTTGTTGTAATATTTCCCCTGGCTGCTTGTTGTAATATTTCCCCTGGCTGCTTGTTGTAATAGTTCCCCTGGCTGTTTGTTGTAATATTTCCCCCTGGCTGTTTGTTGTAATATTTCCCCTGGCTGCTTGTTGTAATATTTCCCCTGGCTGCTTGTTGTAAAATTTCACCTGGCTGCTTGTTGTAATATTTCCCCTGGCTGCTTGTTGTAATATTTCCCCTGGCTGCTTGTTGTAATATTTCCCCTGGATGCTTGTTGTAATATATCCCCCTGGCTGCTTGTTGTAATATTTCCCCTGGCTGCTTGTTGCGATATTTCCCCTGGCTGCTTGTTTTAATATTTCCCCTGGCTGCTTGTTGTGATATTTCCCCTGGCTGTTTGTTGTAATATTTCCCCTGGCTGTTTGTTGTAATATTTCCCATGGCTGCTTGTTGTAATATTTCCCCTGGCTGTTTGTTGTAATGTTTCACCTGGCTGTTTGTTGTAATATTTCCCCCTGGCTGTTTGTTGTAATATTTCCCCTGGCCACTTTTTGTAATTTTTCCCCTGGCTGCTTGTTGTATTATTTCACCTGGCTGCTTGTTGTAATATTTCCCCTGGCTGCTTGTTGTAATATTTCCCCCTGGCTTCTTGTTGTATTATTTCCCCTGGCTGCTTGTTGTAATATTTCCCCTGGCTGCTTGTTGTAATATTTCCCCTGGCTGCTTGTTGTAATATTTCACCTGGCTGCTTGTTGTAATATTTCACCTGGCTGCTTGTTGTAATATTTCCCCTGGCTGCTTGTTGTAATAATTCCCCTGGATGCTTGTTGTAATATTTCCCCTGGCTGCTTGTTGTAATATTTCCCCTGGCTGCTTGTTGTAATATTTCCCCCTGGCTGCTTGTTGTAATATTTCCACTGGCTTCTTGTTGTAATATTTCCCCTGGCTACTTGTTGTAATATTTCCCCTGGCTGATTGTTGTAATATTTCCCCTGGATGCTTGTTGCGATATTTCCCCTGGCTGTTTGTTGTAATATTTCTCCTGGCTACTGGTTTTAATATTTCCCATGGCTGCTTGTTGTAATATTTCCCCTGGCTGCTTGTTGTAATATTTTCCCTGGCAGCTTGTTGTAATATTTCCCCTGGCTGCTTGTTGTAATATTCCCCCTGTCTGCTTGTTGTAATATTTCCTCTGGCTGCTCGTTGTAATATCTCCCCTGGCTGCTTGTTGTAATATTTCCCCTGGCTGCTTGTTGTAATATTTCCCCTGGCTGCTTGTTGAAATATTCCCCCTGGCTGCTTGTTGTAATATTTTCCCTTTGCTGCTTGTTGTAATATTTCCCCTGGCTGCTTGTTGTAATATTTCCCCTGGCTGCTTGTTGTAATATTTCCCCTGGCTGCTTGTTGTACTATTTCCCCTGGCTGCTTGTTGTAATATTTCTCCCTGGCTACTTGTTGTAATATTTCCCCTGGCTGTTTGTTGTAATATTTCCCCTGGCTGTTTGTTGTAATATTTCCCCTGGCTGTTTGTTTTTAATATTTCCCCTGGCTGTTTGTTGTAATATTTCCCCTGGCTGCTTGTTGTAATATTTCCCCTGGCTGTTTGTTGTAATATTTCCCCCTGGCTGCTTGTTGTAATATTTCCCCTGGCTGCTTGTTGTACTATTTCCCCTGGCTGCTTGTTGTAATATTTCACCTGGCTGTTTGTTGTAATATTTCCCCCTGGCTGTTTGTTGTAATATTTCCCCTGGCTGCTTGTTGTAATATTTTCCCTGGCCTGCTTGTTGTAATATTTCCCCTGCCTGCTTGTTGTAATATTCCCCCTGTCTGCTTGTTGTAATATTTCCTCTGGCTGCTCGTTGTAATATTTCCCCTGGCTGCTTGTTGTAATAATTCCCCTGGCTGCTTGTTGTAATATTTCCCCTGGCTGCTTGTTGTAATATTTCCCCTGGCTGCTTGTTGTAATATTTCCCCTGGCTGCTTGTTGTAATATTTCCCCTGGCTACTTGTTGTAATATTTCCCCTGGCTGATTGTTGTAATATTTCCCCTGGATGCTTGTTGCGATATTTCCCCTGGCTGTTTGTTGTAATATTTCTCCTGGCTACTTGTTTTAATATTTCCCATGGCTGCTTGTTGTAATTTTCCCCTGGCTGCTTGTTGTAATATTTCCCCTGGCTGCTTGTTGTAATATTTCCCCTGGCTGCTTGTTGAAATATTCCCCCTGGCTGCTTGTTGTAATATTTTCCCTTTGCTGCTTGTTGTAATATTTCCCCTGGCTGCTTGTTGTAATATTTCCCCTGGCTGCTTGTTGTAATATTTCCCCTGGCTGCTTGTTGTACTATTTCCCCTGGCTGCTTGTTGTAATATTTCTCCCTGGCTACTTGTTGTAATATTTCCCCTGGCTGTTTGTTGTAATATTTCCCCTGGCTGTTTGTTGTAATATTTCCCCTGGCTGTTTGTTGTAATATTTCCCCCTGGCTGCTTGTTGTAATATTTCCCCTGGCTGCTTGTTGTACTATTCCCCCTGGCTGCTTGTTGTAATATTTCCCCTGGCTGCTTGTTGTAATATTTCACCTGGCTGCTTGTTGTAATATTTCACCTGGCTGCTTGTTGTAATATTTCACCTGGCTGCTTGTTGTAATGTTTCCCCTGGCTGCTTGTTGTACTATTTCCCCTGGCTGCTTGTTGTAATATTTCCCCTGGCTGCTTGTTGTACTATTTCCCCTGGCTGCTTGTTGTAATATTTCTCCCTGGCTACTTGTTGTAATATTTCTCCCTGGCTGTTTGTTGTAATATTTCCCCTGGCTGTTTGTTGTAACATTTCCCCTGGCTGCTTGTTGTAATATTTCCCCCTGGCTGCTTGTTGTAATATTTCCCCTGGCTGTTTGTTGTAATATTTCCCCTGGCTGCTTGTTGTAATATTTCCCCTGGCTGCTTGTTGTAATAGTTCCCCTGGCTGCTTGTTGTAATAGTTCCCCTGGCTGTTTGTTGTAATATTTCCCCTGGCTGCTTGTTGTACTATTTCCCCTGGCTGCTTGTTGTAATATTTCACCTGGCTGTTTGTTGTAATATTTCCCCCTGGCTGTTTGTTGTAATATTTCCCCTGGCTGCTTGTTGTAATATTTCCCCTGGCTGTTTGTTGTAATATTTCACCTGGCTGTTTGTTGTAATATTTCCCCCTGGCTGTTTGTTGTAATATTTCCCCTGGCCACTTTTTGTAATTTTTCCCCTGGCTGCTTGTTGTATTATTTCACCTGGCTGCTTGTTGTAATATTTCCCCTGGCTGCTTGTTGTAATATTTCCCCCTGGCTTCTTGTTGTATTATTTCCCCTGGCTGCTTGTTGTAATATTTCCCCTGGCTGCTTGTTGTAATATTTCCCCTGGCTGCTTGTTGTAATAATTCCCCTGGCTGCTTGTTGTAATAATTTCCCTGGATGCTTGTTGTAATATTTCCCCTGGCTGCTTGTTGTACTATTCCCCCTGGCTGCTTGTTGTAATATTTCCCCTGGCTGCTTGTTGTAATATTTCCCCTGGCTGCTTGTTGTAATATTTCACCTGGCTGCTTGTTGTAATATTTCACCTGGCTGCTTGTTGTAATATTTCACCTGGCTGCTTGTTGTAATGTTTCCCCTGGCTGCTTGTTGTACTATTTCCCCTGGCTGCTTGTTGTAATATTTCCCCCTGGCTGCTTGTTGTAATATTTCCCCTGGCTGTTTGTTGTAATATTTCCCCTGGCTGCTTGTTGTAATATTTCCCCTGGCTGCTTGTTGTAATATTTCCCCTGGCTGCTTGTTGTACTATTTCCCCTGGCTGCTTGTTGTAATATTTCTCCCTGGCTACTTGTTGTAATATTTCTCCCTGGCTGTTTGTTGTAATATTTCCCCTGGCTGTTTGTTGTAACATTTCCCCTGGCTGCTTGTTGTAATATTTCCCCCTGGCTGCTTGTTGTAATATTTCCCCTGGCTGTTTGTTGTAATATTTCCCCTGGCTGCTTGTTGTAATATTTCCCCTGGCTGCTTGTTGTAATATTTCCCCTGGCTGCTTGTTGTAATAGTTCCCCTGGCTGCTTGTTGTAATAGTTCCCCTGGCTGTTTGTTGTAATATTTCCCCTGGCTGCTTGTTGTACTATTTCCCCTGGCTGCTTGTTGTACTATTTCCCCTGGCTGCTTGTTGTAATATTTCACCTGGCTGTTTGTTGTAATATTTCCCCCTGGCTGTTTGTTGTAATATTTCCCCTGGCTGCTTGTTGTAATATTTCCCCTGGCTGTTTGTTGTAATATTTCACCTGGCTGTTTGTTGTAATATTTCCCCCTGGCTGTTTGTTGTAATATTTCCCCCTGGCTGTTTGTTGTAATTTTTCCCCTGGCTGCTTGTTGTATTATTTCACCTGGCTGCTTGTTGTAATATTTCCCCTGGCTGCTTGTTGTAATATTTCCCCCTGGCTTCTTGTTGTATTATTTCCCCTGGCTGCTTGTTGTAATATTTCCCCTGGCTGCTTGTTGTAATATTTCCCCTGGCTGCTTGTTGTAATAATTCCCCTGGCTGCTTGTTGTAATAATTTCCCTGGATGCTTGTTGTAATATTTCCCCTGGCTGCTTGTTGTACTATTCCCCCTGGCTGCTTGTTGTAATATTTCCCCTGGCTGCTTGTTGTAATAGTTCCCCTGGCTGCTTGTTGTAATAGTTCCCCTGGCTGTTTGTTGTAATATTTCCCCTGGCTGCTTGTTGTACTATTTCCCCTGGCTGCTTGTTGTAATATTTCACCTGGCTGTTTGTTGTAATATTTCCCCTGGCTGCTTGTTGTAATATTTCCCCTGGCTGTTTGTTGTAATATTTCACCTGGCTGTTTGTTGTAATATTTCCCCCTGGCTGTTTGTTGTAATATTTCCCCTGGCCACTTTTTGTAATTTTTCCCCTGGCTGCTTGTTGTATTATTTCACCTGGCTGCTTGTTGTAATATTTCCCCTGGCTGCTTGTTGTAATATTTCCCCCTGGCTTCTTGTTGTATTATTTCCCCTGGCTGCTTGTTGTAATATTTCCCCTGGCTGCTTGTTGTAATATTTCCCCTGGCTGCTTGTTGTAATAATTCCCCTGGCTGCTTGTTGTAATAATTTCCCTGGATGCTTGTTGTAATATTTCCCCTGGCTGCTTGTTGTACTATTCCCCCTGGCTGCTTGTTGTAATATTTCCCCTGGCTGCTTGTTGTAATATTTCCCCTGGCTGCTTGTTGTAATATTTCACCTGGCTGCTTGTTGTAATATTTCACCTGGCTGCTTGTTGTAATATTTCACCTGGCTGCTTGTTGTAATGTTTCCCCTGGCTGCTTGTTGTACTATTTCCCCTGGCTGCTTGTTGTAATATTTCCCCTGGCTGCTTGTTGTAATATTTCCCCTGGCTGCTTGTTGTAATATTTCCCCTGGCTGCTTGTTGTAATATTTCCTCTGGCTGCTTGTTGTAATATTTCCCCTGGCTGCTTGTTGTAATATTTCCCCTGGCTGCTTGTTGTAATATTTCCCCTGGCTGCTTGTTGAAATATTCCCCCTGGCTGCTTTTTGTAATATTTTCCCTTTGCTGCTTGTTGTAATATTTCCCCTGGCTGCTTGTTGTAATATTTCCCCTGGCTGCTTGTTGTAATATTTCCCCTGGCTGCTTGTTGTACTATTTCCCCTGGCTGCTTGTTGTAATATTTCTCCCTGGCTACTTGTTGTAATATTTCCCCTGGCTGTTTGTTGTAATATTTCCCCTGGCTGTTTGTTGTAACATTTCCCCTGGCTGCTTGTTGTAATATTTCCCCCTGGCTGCTTGTTGTAATATTTCCCCTGGCTGTTTGTTGTAATATTTCCCCTGGCTGCTTGTTGTAATATTTCCCCTGGCTGCTTGTTGTAATAGTTCCCCTGGCTGTTTGTTGTAATATTTCCCCCTGGCTGCTTGTTGTACTATTTCCCCTGGCTGCTTGTTGTACTATTTCCCCTGGCTGCTTGTTGTAATATTTCCCCTGGCTGCTTGTTGTAATATTTCCCCTGGCTGCTTGTTGTACTATTTCCCCTGGCTGCTTGTTGTAATATTTCTCCCTGGCTACTTGTTGTAATATTTCCCCTGGCTGTTTGTTGTAATATTTCCCCTGGCTGTTTGTTGTAACATTTCCCCTGGCTGCTTGTTGTGATATTTCCCCCTGGCTGCTTGTTGTAATATTTCCCCTGGCTGTTTGTGTAACGATAATCCTCCTCCTCTTCTTCAGAAGAGGAGGAGCAGGGATTGAACCAAGGCGCAGCGGATTGTGAAGACATAATGATTTATTAAAGACAAGACGAAAACACGAACTTCACTATAAACTAACAAAATAACAAAACGAAAGTAGACAGTCCTGAACGACGAACTTACATACAACGTGAAGAACGAAATGAACAGACTACATGAAAATGAACAAACCGTATACAGTCCCGTATGGTGCAAACATTGACACGGACACAGGAGACAACCACCCACAAACAAACACTGTGAACCGCCTACCTAAATATGACTCTCAATTAGAGGAACGCCAAACACCTGCCTCCAATTGAGAGCCATACCAGGCAACCCTAAACCAACATAGAAACAGACAACATAGAATGCCCACCCAAACTCACGTCCTGACCAACTAACACACAAAACTAAACAGAAAACAGGTCAGGAACGTGACAGTACCCCCCCCACAAGGTGCGAACTCCGGACGCACCAGCACAAAGTCTAGGGGAGGGTCTGGGTGGGCATCTAACCACGGTGGTGGCTCAGGCTCCGGGCGCGGTTCCCACCCCACCATAATCCATCCTAACTTCCTCCCACAAAGAATGTCCACCCTCTTTCTTCCCCCACACAATTCTCTTAATAATATATTAAATAAAGATAACACCAGGACAGAGAGATAAATCAAGATAGAGGGATAGATAAGACTATAGAGATAGATGAAGATAGAGAGGGAGATTAGGATAGAGGGGCAACTCCGGACTGAAAGGCAGCTCCGGACAGAGAGACAGCTCTGGACTGATGGGCAGTTCTGGGTATCCAGCCTTTTCAGGCTGAAGGGCAGCTCATGGCTGACTGACGACTCTCGATGCTCATGGCTGGCTGACGGCTCTCGACGCTCATGGCAGGCTGACGGCTCTCGACGCTCATGGCAGGCTGACGGCTCTCGACGCTCATGGCAGGCTGACGGCTCTCGACGCTCATGGCAGGCTGACGGCTCTCGACGCTCATGGCAGGCTGACGGCTCACGACGCTCATGGCGCTCTGACGGCTCTGGCTGCTCATGGCTCTCTGACGGCTCTGGCTGCTCATGGCTCACTGACGGCTCTGGCTGCACATGGCTCTTTGACGGCTCTGGCTGCTCATGGCGCTCTGACGGCTCTGGCTGCTCATGGCTCGCTGGCGGCTCTGGCAGATCCTGTCTGGTTGGCGGCTCTGGCAGATCCTGTCTGGTTGGCGGCTCTGGCAGATCCTGTCTGGTTGGCGGCTCTGGCAGATCCTGTCTGGTTGGCGGCTCTGGCAGATCCTGTCTGGCTGACGGCTCTAGCGGCTCCTGTCTGGCTGATGGCTCTAGCGGCTCCTGTCTGGCTGACGGCTCTGTAGGCTCATGGCAGACGGGCGGCTTTGCAGGCTCATGGCAGACGGGCGGCTTTGCAGGCTCCTGGCAGACGGATGGCTCAGATGGCGCTGGGGAGACGGATGGCTCAGATGGCGCTGGGGAGACGGATGGCTCAGATGGCGCTGGTGAGACGGATGGCTCTGGCCGGATATGGCGCACTGTAGACCTGGTGCGTGGTGCCGGAACTGGAGGCACCGTGCTAATGATAAGCACCTTCCTACTAGTGCGGGGAGCAGGGACAGGGCACACTGTATCCTCAAAGCCTACTCTACCCCTGATGCGTGGTACCGGCACTGGTGACGCCGGGCTGAGGACAAGCACATCAGGATTAGTAGGGGGAGAATATATAGTGTGTACAGGGCTCTGGAGACGCACTGGTAGCTTAGTGCGTGGGGCCGGAACTGGAGGCACCGGGCTAGATGCACGCACTACAGGGAGAGTGCGTGGAGGAGGAACAGGGCTCTGGAAATGCACTGGTAGCCTAGTGCGTAATATAGGCACTGTAGGTACTAGGCTGGGGCGGGGAGGTGGCGCCGGAAATACCGGACCGTGCAGGCGTACTGGCTCTCTTGAGCATTGAGCCTGCCCAACCTTACCTGGTTGAATGCTCCCGGTCGCCCTGCCAGTGCGGCGAGGTGGAATAGCCCGCACTGGGCTATGCAGGCGAACCGGGGAAACCATGCGTAAGGCAGGTGCCATGTATGCCGGCCCGAGGAGACGCACTGGAGACCAGACGCGTTGAGCCGGCCTCATGACACCTGGCTCAATGCCCAATCTAGCCCTACCAGTGCGGGGAGGTGGAATAACCCGCACTGGGCTATGCACACGTACAGGAGACACCGTGCGCTCTACTGCGTAACACGGTGTCTGCCCGTACTCCCGCTCTCCACGGTTAGCCTGGGAAGTGGGCGCAGGTCTCCTACCTGCCCTTGGCCCACAACCCCTTAGCCCCCCCCCAAGAAATTTTTGGGAATTACTCACGGGCTTTTCGGGCTTCCGTGCAAGACGCGTCCCCTCATAACTCCGGTTCTTCACTCCAGTAGCCTCTGCTCTCCTCAGTGCCTCCACCTGTTCCCATGGGAGGCGATCCCTTCCAGCCAGGATCTCCTCCCATGTGTAGCAACCTTTACCGTCCAATACATCGTCCCAAGTCCATTCCTCCTTCTTGCGCTGTCCCTTACTCCGTTTAAACCGCTGCTTGGCTCTGGATTGGTGGGTGGTTCTGTAACGATAATCCTCCTCCTCTTCATCAGAAGAGGAGGAGCAGGGATTGAACCAAGGCGCAGCGGATTGTGAAGACATAATGATTTATTAAAGACAAGACGAAAACACGAACTTCACTATAAACTAACAAAATAACAAAACGAAAGTAGACAGTCCTGAACGACGAACTTACATACAACGTGAAGAACGAAATGAACAGACTACATGAAAATGAACAAACCGTATACAGTCCCGTATGGTGCAAACATTGACACGGACACAGGAGACAACCACCCACAAACAAACACTGTGAACCGCCTACCTAAATATGACTCTCAATTAGAGGAACGCCAAACACCTGCCTCCAATTGAGAGCCATACCAGGCAACCCTAAACCAACATAGAAACAGACAACATAGAATGCCCACCCAAACTCACGTCCTGACCAACTAACACACAAAACTAAACAGAAAACAGGTCAGGAACGTGACAGTTTGTTGTAATATTTCCCCTGGCTGCTTGTTGTAATATTTCCCCTGGCTGCTTGTTGTAATAGTTCCCCTGGCTGTTTGTTGTAATATTTCCCCCTGGCTGCTTGTTGTACTATTTCCCCTGGCTGCTTGTTGTACTATTTCCCCTGGCTGCTTGTTGTAATATTTCACCTGGCTGTTTGTTGTAATATTTCCCCTGGCTGCTTGTTGTAATATTTCCCCTGGCTGCTTGTTGTAATATTTCCCCTGGCTGCTTGTTGTAATATTTCCCCTGGATGCTTGTTGTAATATATCCCCCTGGCTGCTTGTTGTAATATTTCCCCTGGCTGCTTGTTGCGATATTTCCCCTGGCTGCTTGTTTTAATATTTCCCCTGGCTATTGTTGTGATATTTCCCCTGGCTGTTTGTTGTAATATTTCCCATGGCTGTTTGTTGTAATATTTCCCATGGCTGCTTGTTGTAATATTTCCCCTGGCTGTTTGTTGTAATATTTCACCTGGCTGTTTGTTGTAATATTTCCCCCTGGCTGTTTGTTGTAATTTTTCCCCTGGCTGCTTGTTGTATTATTTCACCTGGCTGCTTGTTGTAATATTTCCCCTGGCTGCTTGTTGTAATATTTCCCCCTGGCTTCTTGTTGTATTATTTCCCCTGGCTGCTTGTTGTAATATTTCCCCTGGCTGCTTGTTGTAATATTTCCCCTGGCTGCTTGTTGTAATATTTCCCCCTGGCTGTTTGTTGTAATATTTCCCCTGGCCACTTTTTGTAATTTTTCCCCTGGCTGCTTGTTGTATTATTTCACCTGGCTGCTTGTTGTAATATTTCCCCTGGCTGCTTGTTGTAATATTTCCCCCTGGCTTCTTGTTGTATTATTTCCCCTGGCTGCTTGTTGTAATATTTCCCCTGGCTGCTTGTTGTAATATTTCCCCCTGGCTTCTTGTTGTATTATTTCCCCTGGCTGCTTGTTGTAATATTTCCCCTGGCTGCTTGTTGTAATAATTCCCCTGGATGCTTGTTGTAATATTTCCCCTGGCTGCTTGTTGTAATATTTCCAAAGGCTGCTTGTTGTAATATTTCCCCTGGCTGCTTGTTGTAATATTTCCACTGGCTTCTTGTTGTAATATTTCCCCTGGCTACTTGTTGTAATATTTCCCCTGGCTGATTGTTGTAATATTTCCCCTGGATGCTTGTTGCGATATTTCCCCTGGCTGTTTGTTGTAATATTTCTCCTGGCTACTGGTTTTAATATTTCCCATGGCTGCTTGTTGTAATATTTCCCCTGGCTGCTTGTTGTAATATTTTCCCTGGCTGCTTGTTGTAATATTTCCCCTGGCTGCTTGTTGTAATATTCCCCCTGTCTGCTTGTTGTAATATTTCCTCTGGCTGCTCGTTGTAATATCTCCCCTGGCTGCTTGTTGTAATATTTCCCCTGGCTGCTTGTTGTAATATTTCCCCTGGCTGCTTGTTGAAATATTCCCCCTGGCTGCTTGTTGTAATATTTCCCCTGGCTGCTTGTTGTAATATTTCCCCTGGCTGCTTGTTGAAATATTCCCCCTGGCTGCTTGTTGAAATATTTTCCCTTTGCTGCTTGTTGTAATATTTCCCCTGGCTGCTTGTTGTAATATTTCCCCTGGCTGCTTGTTGTAATATTTCCCCTGGCTGCTTGTTGTACTATTTCCCCTGGCTGCTTGTTGTAATATTTCTCCCTGGCTACTTGTTGTAATATTTCCCCTGGCTGTTTGTTGTAATATTTCCCCTGGCTGTTTGTTGTAACATTTCCCCTGGCTGCTTGTTGTAATATTTCCCCCTGGCTGCTTGTTGTAATATTTCCCCTGGCTGTTTGTTGTAATATTTCCCCTGGCTGTTGTTGTAATATTTCCCCTGGCTGCTTGTTGTAATAGTTCCCCTGGCTGTTTGTTGTAATATTTCCCCCTGACTGCTTGTTGTAATATTTCCCCTGGCTGCTTGTTGTACTATTTCCCCTGGCTGCTTGTTGTAATATTTCACCTGGCTGTTTGTTGTAATATTTCCCCCTGGCTGTTTGTTGTAATATTTCCCCTGGCTGCTTGTTGTAATATTTCCCCTGGCTGCTTGTTGTAAAATTTCACCTGGCTGCTTGTTGTAATATTTCCCCTGGCTGCTTGTTGTAATATTTCCCCTGGCTGCTTGTTGTAATATTTCCCCTGGATGCTTGTTGTAATATATCCCCCTGGCTGCTTGTTGTAATATTTCCCCTGGCTGCTTGTTGCGATATTTCCCCTGGCTGTTTGTTGTAATATTTCTCCTGGCTGCTTGTTGTAATATTTCCCCTGGCTGTTTGTTGTAATTTTTCTTCTAGGTGCTTGTTGTAATATTCCCCCTGGCTGCTTGTTGTAATACTTCCCCCTGGCTGCTTGTTGTAATATTTCCCCTGGCTGCTTGTTGTAATATTTCCCCTGGCTGCTTGTTGCGATATTTCCCCTGGCTGCTTGTTTTAATATTTCCCCTGGCTGCTTGTTGTGATATTTCCCCTGGCTGTTTGTTGTAATATTTCACCTGGCTGTTTGTTGTAATATTTCCCATGGCTGCTTGTTGTAATATTTCCCCTGGCTGTTTGTTGTAATATTTCCCCCTGGCTGCTTGTTGTAATATTTCCCCTGGCTGCTTGTTATACTATTTCCCCTGGCTGCTTGTTGTAATATTTCACCTGGCTGTTTGTTGTAATATTTCCCCCTGGCTGTTTGTTGTAATATTTCCCCTGGCCACTTTTTGTAATTTTTCCCCTGGCTGCTTGTTGTATTATTTCACCTGGCTGCTTGTTGTAATATTTCCCCTGGCTGCTTGTTGTAATATTTCCCCCTGGCTTCTTGTTGTATTATTTCCCCTGGCTGCTTGTTGTAATATTTCCCCTGGCTGCTTGTTGTAATATTTCCCCTGGCTGCTTGTTGTAATATTTCACCTGGCTGCTTGTTGTAATATTTCCCCTGGCTGCTTGTTGTAATAATTCCCCTGGATGCTTGTTGTAATATTTCCCCTGGCTGCTTGTTGTAATATTTCCCCTGGCTGCTTGTTGTAATATTTCCCCCTGGCTGCTTGTTGTAATATTTCCACTGGCTTCTTGTTGTAATATTTCCCCTGGCTACTTGTTGTAATATTTCCCCTGGCTGATTGTTGTAATATTTCCCCTGGATGCTTGTTGCGATATTTCCCCTGGCTGTTTGTTGTAATATTTCTCCTGGCTACTGGTTTTAATATTTCCCATGGCTGCTTGTTGTAATATTTCCCCTGGCTGCTTGTTGTAATATTTTCCCTGGCTGCTTGTTGTAATATTTCCCCTGGCTGCTTGTTGTAATATTCCCCCTGTCTGCTTGTTGTAATATTTCCTCTGGCTGCTCGTTGTAATATCTCCCCTGGCTGCTTGTTGTAATATTTCCCCTGGCTGCTTGTTGTAATATTTCCCCTGGCTGCTTGTTGAAATATTCCCCCTGGCTGCTTGTTGTAATATTTTCCCTTTGCTGCTTGTTGTAATATTTCCCCTGGCTGCTTGTTGTAATATTTCCCCTGGCTGCTTGTTGTAATATTTCCCCTGGCTGCTTGTTGTACTATTTCCCCTGGCTGCTTGTTGTAATATTTCTCCCTGGCTACTTGTTGTAATATTTCCCCTGGCTGTTTGTTGTAATATTTCCCCTGGCTGTTTGTTGTAACATTTCCCCTGGCTGCTTGTTGTAATATTTCCCCTGGCTGTTTGTTTTAATATTTCCCCTGGCTTTTTGTTGTAATATTTCCCCTGGCTGCTTGTTGTAATATTTCCCCTGGCTGTTTGTTGTAATATTTCCCCCTGGCTGCTTGTTGTAATATTTCCCCTGGCTGCTTGTTGTACTATTTCCCCTGGCTGCTTGTTGTAATATTTCACCTGGCTGTTTGTTGTAATATTTCCCCCTGGCTGTTTGTTGTAATATTTCCCCTGGCTGCTTGTTGTAATATTTCCCCTGGCTGCTTGTTGTAATATTTCCCCTGGCTGCTTGTTGTAATATTTCCCCTGGCTGCTTGTTGCGATATTTCCCCTGGCTGTTTGTTGTAATATTTCTCCTGGCTGCTTGTTGTAATATTTCCCCTGGCTGTTTGTTGTAATTTTTCTTCTAGGTGCTTGTTGTAATATTCCCCCTGTCTGCTTGTTGTAATACTTCCCCCTGGCTGCTTGTTGTAATATTTCCCCTGGCTGCTTGTTGTAATATTTCCCCTGGCTGCTTGTTGCGATATTTCCCCTGGCTGCTTGTTTTAATATTTCCCCTGGCTGCTTGTTGTGATATTTCCCCTGGCTGTTTGTTGTAATATTTCCTCTGGCTGTTTGTTGTAATATTTCCCATGGCTGCTTGTTGTAATATTTCCCCTGGCTGTTTGTTGTAATATTTCCCCCTGGCTGCTTGTTGTAATATTTCCCCTGGCTGCTTGTTATACTATTTCCCCTGGCTGCTTGTTGTAATATTTCACCTGGCTGTTTGTTGTAATATTTCCCCCTGGCTGTTTGTTGTAATATTTCCCCTGGCCACTTTTTGTAATTTTTCCCCTGGCTGCTTGTTGTATTATTTCACCTGGCTGCTTGTTGTAATATTTCCCCTGGCTGCTTGTTGTAATATTTCCCCCTGGCTTCTTGTTGTATTATTTCCCCTGGCTGCTTGTTGTAATATTTCCCCTGGCTGCTTGTTGTAATATTTCCCCTGGCTGCTTGTTGTAATATTTCACCTGGCTGCTTGTTGTAATATTTCCCCTGGCTGCTTGTTGTAATAATTCCCCTGGATGCTTGTTGTAATATTTCCCCTGGCTGCTTGTTGTAATATTTCCCCTGGCTGCTTGTTGTAATATTTCCCCCTGGCTGCTTGTTGTAATATTTCCACTGGCTTCTTGTTGTAATATTTCCCCTGGCTACTTGTTGTAATATTTCCCCTGGCTGATTGTTGTAATATTTCCCCTGGATGCTTGTTGCGATATTTCCCCTGGCTGTTTGTTGTAATATTTCTCCTGGCTACTGGTTTTAATATTTCCCATGGCTGCTTGTTGTAATATTTCCCCTGGCTGCTTGTTGTAATATTTTCCCTGGCTGCTTGTTGTAATATTTCCCCTGGCTGCTTGTTGTAATATTCCCCCTGTCTGCTTGTTGTAATATTTTCTCTGGCTGCTCGTTGTAATATCTCCCCTGGCTGCTTGTTGTAATATTTCCCCTGGCTGCTTGTTGTAATATTTCCCCTGGCTGCTTGTTGTAATATTTCCCCTGGCTGCTTGTTGCGATATTTCCCCTGGCTGCTTGTTTTAATATTTCCCCTGGCTGCTTGTTGTGATATTTCCCCTGGCTGTTTGTTGTAATATTTCCCCTGGCTGTTTGTTGTAATATTTCCCATGGCTGCTTGTTGTAATATTTCCCCTGGCTGTTTGTTGTAATATTTCCCCCTGGCTGCTTGTTGTAATATTTCCCCTGGCTGCTTGTTATACTATTTCCCCTGGCTGCTTGTTGTAATATTTCACCTGGCTGTTTGTTGTAATATTTCCCCCTGGCTGTTTGTTGTAATATTTCCCCTGGCCACTTTTTGTAATTTTTCCCCTGGCTGCTTGTTGTATTATTTCACCTGGCTGCTTGTTGTAATATTTCCCCTGGCTGCTTGTTGTAATATTTCCCCCTGGCTTCTTGTTGTATTATTTCCCCTGGCTGCTTGTTGTAATATTTCCCCTGGCTGCTTGTTGTAATATTTCCCCTGGCTGCTTGTTGTAATATTTCACCTGGCTGCTTGTTGTAATATTTCCCCTGGCTGCTTGTTGTAATAATTCCCCTGGATGCTTGTTGTAATATTTCCCCTGGCTGCTTGTTGTAATATTTCCCCTGGCTGCTTGTTGTAATATTTCCCCCTGGCTGCTTGTTGTAATATTTCCACTGGCTTCTTGTTGTAATATTTCCCCTGGCTACTTGTTGTAATATTTCCCCTGGCTGATTGTTGTAATATTTCCCCTGGATGCTTGTTGCGATATTTCCCCTGGCTGTTTGTTGTAATATTTCTCCTGGCTACTGGTTTTAATATTTCCCATGGCTGCTTGTTGTAATATTTCCCCTGGCTGCTTGTTGTAATATTTTCCCTGGCTGCTTGTTGTAATATTTCCCCTGGCTGCTTGTTGTAATATTCCCCCTGTCTGCTTGTTGTAATATTTCCTCTGGCTGCTCGTTGTAATATCTCCCCTGGCTGCTTGTTGTAATATTTCCCCTGGCTGCTTGTTGTAATATTTCCCCTGGCTGCTTGTTGAAATATTCCCCCTGGCTGCTTGTTGTAATATTTTCCCTTTGCTGCTTGTTGTAATATTTCCCCTGGCTGCTTGTTGTAATATTTCCCCTGGCTGCTTGTTGTAATATTTCCCCTGGCTGCTTGTTGTACTATTTCCCCTGGCTGCTTGTTGTAATATTTCTCCCTGGCTACTTGTTGTAATATTTCCCCTGGCTGTTTGTTGTAATATTTCCCCTGGCTGTTTGTTGTAACATTTCCCCTGGCTGCTTGTTGTAATATTTCCCCTGGCTGTTTGTTTTAATATTTCCCCTGGCTTTTTGTTGTAATATTTCCCCTGGCTGCTTGTTGTAATATTTCCCCTGGCTGTTTGTTGTAATATTTCCCCCTGGCTGCTTGTTGTAATATTTCCCCTGGCTGCTTGTTGTACTATTTCCCCTGGCTGCTTGTTGTAATATTTCACCTGGCTGTTTGTTGTAATATTTCCCCCTGGCTGTTTGTTGTAATATTTCCCCTGGCTGCTTGTTGTAATATTTCCCCTGGCTGCTTGTTGTAATATTTCCCCTGCCTGCTTGTTGTAATATTTCCCCCTGGCTGCTTGTTGTAATATTTCACCCTGGCTCCTTGTTGTAATATTTCCCCTGGCTGTTTGTTGTAATATTTCCCCTGGCTTCTTGTTGTAATATTTCCCCTGGCTGCTTGTTGTAAGATTTCCCCTGGCTGTTTGTTGTAATATTTCCCCTGGCTTCTTGTTGTAATATTTCCCCTGGCTGCTTGTTGTAATATTTCCCCTGGCTGCTTGTTGTAATATTTCCCCTGGCTTCTTGTTGTAATATTTCCCCCTGGCTGCTTGTTGTAATATTTCCCCTGGCTGCTTGTTGTAATATTTCCCCCTGGCTGCATGTTGTAATGTTTCCCCTGGCTGCTTGTTGTAATATTTCCCCTGGTTGCTTGTTGTGATATTTCCCCCTGGCTGCTTGTTGTAATATTTCCCCTGGCTGCTTGTTGTAATATTTCCCCTGGCTGCTTGTTGTAATATTTCACCTGGCTGCTTGTTGTAATATTTCACCTGGCTGCTTGCTGTAATATTTCACCTGGCTGCTTGTTGTAATGTTTCCCCTGGCTGCTTGTTGTACTATTTCCCCTGGCTGCTTGTTGTAATATTTCCCCTGGCTGCTTGTTGTAATATTTCCCCCTGGCTGCTTGTTGTAATATTTCCCCCTGGCTGCTTGTTGTAATATTTCCCCTGGCTGCTTGTTGTAATATTTTCCCTGGCTGCTTGTTGTAATATTTCCCCTGGCTGCTTGTTGTAATGTTCCCCCTGGCTGCTTGTTGTAATATTTCCTCTGGCTGCTTGTTGTAATATTTCCCCTGGCTGCTTGTTGTAATATTTCCCCTGGCTGTTTGTTGTAATATTTCCCCTGGCTGCTTGTTGTAATATTTCCCCTGGCTGTTTGTTGTAATATTTCCCCCTGGCTGCTTGTTGTAATATTTCCCCTGGCTGCTTGTTATAATATTTCCCCCTGGCTGCTTGTTGTAATATTTCCCCCTGGCTGCTTGTTGTAATATTTCCCCTGGCTGCTTGTTATACTATTTCCCCTGGCTGCTTGTTGTAATATTTCACCTGGCTGTTTGTTGTAATATTTCCCCCTGGCTGTTTGTTGTAATATTTCCCCTGGCCACTTTTTGTAATTTTTCCCCTGGCTGCTTGTTGTATTATTTCACCTGGCTGCTTGTTGTAATATTTCCCCTGGCTGCTTGTTGTAATATTTCCCCCTGGCTTCTTGTTGTATTATTTCCCCTGGCTGCTTGTTGTAATATTTCCCCTGGCTGCTTGTTGTAATATTTCCCCTGGCTGCTTGTTGTAATATTTCACCTGGCTGCTTGTTGTAATATTTCCCCTGGCTGCTTGTTGTAATAATTCCCCTGGCTGCTTGTTGTAATATTTCCCCTGGCTGCTTGTTGTAATATTTCCCCTGGCTGCTTGTTGTAATATTTCCCCCTGGCTGCTTGTTGTAATATTTCCACTGGCTTCTTGTTGTAATATTTCCCCTGGCTACTTGTTGTAATATTTCCCCTGGCTGATTGTTGTAATATTTCCCCTGGATGCTTGTTGCGATATTTCCCCTGGCTGCTTGTTGTAATATTTCTCCTGGCTACTGGTTTTAATATTTCCCATGGCTGCTTGTTGTAATATTTCCCCTGGCTGCTTGTTGTAATATTTTCCCTGGCTGCTTGTTGTAATATTTCCCCTGGCTGCTTGTTGTAATATTCCCCCTGTCTGCTTGTTGTAATATTTCCTCTGGCTGCTCGTTGTAATATCTCCCCTGGCTGCTTGTTGTAATATTTCCCCTGGCTGCTTGTTGTAATATTTCCCCTGGCTGCTTGTTGAAATATTCCCCCTGGCTGCTTGTTGTAATATTTTCCCTTTGCTGCTTGTTGTAATATTTCCCCTGGCTGCTTGTTGTAATATTTCCCCCTGGCTGCTTGTTGTAATATTTCACCCTGGCTCCTTGTTGTAATATTTCCCCTGGCTGTTTGTTGTAATATTTCCCCTGGCTTCTTGTTGTAATATTTCCCCTGGCTGCTTGTTGTAAGATTTCCCCTGGCTGTTTGTTGTAATATTTCCCCTGGCTTCTTGTTGTAATATTTCCCCTGGCTGCTTGTTGTAATATTTCCCCTGGCTGTTTGTTGTAATATTTCCCCTGGCTTCTTGTTGTAATATTTCCTCCTGGCTGCTTGTTGTAATATTTCCCCTGGCTGCTTGTTGTAATATTTCCCCCTGGCTGCATGTTGTAATGTTTCCCCTGGCTGCTTGTTGTAATATTTCCCCTGGTTGCTTGTTGTGATATTTCCCCCTGGCTGCTTGTTGTAATATTTCCCCTGGCTGCTTGTTGTACTATTTCCCCTGGCTGCTTGTTGTAATATTTCACCTGGCTGTTTGTTGTAATATTTCCCCCTGGCTGTTTGTTGTAATATTTCCCCTGGCTGCTTGTTGTAATATTTCCCCTGGCTGCTTGTTGTAATATTTCCCCTGGCTGCTTGTTGTAATATTTCCCCCTGGCTGCTTGTTGTAATATTTCACCCTGGCTCCTTGTTGTAATATTTCCCCTGGCTGTTTGTTGTAATATTTCCCCTGGCTTCTTGTTGTAATATTTCCCCTGGCTGCTTGTTGTAAGATTTCCCCTGGCTGTTTGTTGTAATATTTCCCCTGGCTTCTTGTTGTAATATTTCCCCTGGCTGCTTGTTGTAATATTTCCCCTGGCTTCTTGTTGTAATATTTCCCCTGGCTTCTTGTTGTAATATTTCCCCCTGGCTGCTTGTTGTAATATTTCCCCTGGCTGCTTGTTGTAATATTTCCCCCTGGCTGCATGTTGTAATGTTTCCCCTGGCTGCTTGTTGTAATATTTCCCCTGGTTGCTTGTTGTGATATTTCCCCCTGGCTGCTTGTTGTAATATTTCCCCTGGCTGCTTGTTGTAATATTTCCCCTGGCTGCTTGTTGTAATATTTCACCTGGCTGCTTGTTGTAATATTTCACCTGGCTGCTTGCTGTAATATTTCACCTGGCTGCTTGTTGTAATGTTTCCCCTGGCTGCTTGTTGTACTATTTCCCCTGGCTGCTTGTTGTAATATTTCCCCTGGCTGCTTGTTGTAATATTTCCCCCTGGCTGCTTGTTGTAATATTTCCCCCTGGCTGCTTGTTGTAATATTTCCCCTGGCTGCTTGTTGTAATATTTTCCCTGGCTGCTTGTTGTAATATTTCCCCTGGCTGCTTGTTGTAATATTCCCCCTGGCTGCTTGTTGTAATATTTCCTCTGGCTGCTTGTTGTAATATTTCCCCTGGCTGCTTGTTGTAATATTTCCCCTGGCTGTTTGTTGTAATATTTCCCCTGGCTGCTTGTTGTAATATTTCCCCTGGCTGTTTGTTGTAATATTTCCCCCTGGCTGCTTGTTGTAATATTTCCCCTGGCTGCTTGTTATACTATTTCCCCTGGCTGCTTGTTGTAATATTTCACCTGGCTGTTTTGTTGTAATATTTCCCCCTAGCTGTTTGTTGTAATATTTCCCCTGGCTGCTTTTTGTAATTTTTCCCCTGGCTGCTTGTTGTATTATTTCACCTGGCTGCTTGTTGTAATATTTCCCCTGGCTGCTTGTTGTAATATTTCCCCCTGGCTTCTTGTTGTAATATTTCCCCCTGGCTTCTTGTTGTATTATTTCCCCTTGCTGCTTGTTGTAATATTTCCCCTGGCTGCTTGTTGTAATATTTCACCTGGCTGCTTGTTGTAATATTTCCCCTGGCTGCTTGTTGTAATAATTCCCCTGGCTGCTTGTTGTAATATTTCCCCTGGCTGCTTGTTGTAATATTTCCCCTGGCTGCTTGTTGTAATATTTCCCCCTGGCTGCTTGTTGTAATATTTCCACTGGCTTCTTGTTGTAATATTTTCCCTGGCTACTTGTTGTAATATTTCCCCTGGCTGATTGTTGTAATATTTCCCCTGGATGCTTGTTGCGATATTTCCCCTGGCTGTTTGTTGTGATATTTCTCCTGGCTACTGGTTTTAATATTTCCCATGGCTGCTTGTTGTAATATTTCCCCTGGCTGCTTGTTGTAATATTTTCCCTGGCTGCTTGTTGTAATATTTCCCCTGGCTGCTTGTTGTAATATTCCCCCTGTCTGCTTGTTGTAATATTTCCTCTGGCTGCTCGTTGTAATATCTCCCCTGGCTGCTTGTTGTAATATTTCCCCTGGCTGCTTGTTGTAATATTTCCCCTGGCTGCTTGTTGAAATATTCCCCCTGGCTGCTTGTTGTAATATTTTCCCTTTGCTGCTTGTTGTAATATTTCCCCTGGCTGCTTGTTGTAATATTTCCCCTGGCTGCTTGTTGTAATATTTCCCCTGGCTGCTTGTTGTACTATTTCCCCTGGCTGCTTGTTGTAATATTTCTCCCTGGCTACTTGTTGTAATATTTCCCCTGGCTGTTTGTTGTAATATTTCCCCTGGCTGTTTGTTGTAACATTTCCCCTGGCTGCTTGTTGTAATATTTCCCCTGGCTGTTTGTTTTAATATTTCCCCTGGCTGTTTGTTGTAATATTTCCCCTGGCTGCTTGTTGTAATATTTCCCCTGGCTGTTTGTTGTAATATTTCCCCCTGGCTGCTTGTTGTAATATTTCCCCTGGCTGCTTGTTGTACTATTTCCCCTGGCTGCTTGTTGTAATATTTCACCTGGCTGTTTGTTGTAATATTTCCCCCTGGCTGTTTGTTGTAATATTTCCCCTGGCTGCTTGTTGTAATATTTCCCCTGGCTGCTTGTTGTAATATTTCCCCTGCCTGCTTGTTGTAATATTTCCCCCTGGCTGCTTGTTGTAATATTTCACCCTGGCTCCTTGTTGTAATATTTCCCCTGGCTGTTTGTTGTAATATTTCCCCTGGCTTCTTGTTGTAATATTTCCCCTGGCTGCTTGTTGTAAGATTTCCCCTGGCTGTTTGTTGTAATATTTCCCCTGGCTTCTTGTTGTAATATTTCCCCTGGCTGCTTGTTGTAATATTTCCCCTGGCTGTTTGTTGTAATATTTCCCCTGGCTTCTTGTTGTAATATTTCCCCCTGGCTGCTTGTTGTAATATTTCCCCTGGCTGCTTGTTGTAATATTTCCCCCTGGCTGCATGTTGTAATGTTTCCCCTGGCTGCTTGTTGTAATATTTCCCCTGGTTGCTTGTTGTGATATTTCCCCCTGGCTGCTTGTTGTAATATTTCCCCTGGCTGCTTGTTGTAATATTTCCCCTGGCTGCTTGTTGTAATATTTCACCTGGCTGCTTGTTGTAATATTTCACCTGGCTGCTTGTTGTAATATTTCACCTGGCTGCTTGTTGTAATGTTTCCCCTGGCTGCTTGTTGTACTATTTCCCCTGGCTGCTTGTTGTAATATTTCCCCTGGCTGCTTGTTGTAATATTTCTCCCTGGCTGCTTGTTGTAATATTTCCCCTGGCTGCTTGTTGTAATATTTCCCCTGCCTGCTTGTTGTAATATTTCCCCCTTGCTGCTTGTTGTAATATTTCACCCTGGCTCCTTGTTGTAATATTTCCCCTGGCTTCTTGTTGTAATATTTCCCCTGGCTGCTTGTTGTAAGATTTCCCCTGGCTGTTTGTTGTAATATTTCCCCTGGCTTCTTGTTGTAATATTTCCCCTGGCTGCTTGTTGTAATATTTCCCCTGGCTGTTTGTTGTAATATTTCCCCTGGCTTCTTGTTGTAATATTTCCCCCTGGCTGCTTGTTGTAATATTTCCCCTGGCTGCTTGTTGTAATATTTCCCCCTGGCTGCATGTTGTAATGTTTCCCCTGGCTGCTTGTTGTAATATTTCCCCTGGTTGCTTGTTGTGATATTTCCCCCTGGCTGCTTGTTGTAATATTTCCCCTGGCTGCTTGTTGTAATATTTCCCCTGGCTGCTTGTTGTAATATTTCACCTGGCTGCTTGTTGTAATATTTCACCTGGCTGCTTGTTGTAATATTTCACCTGGCTGCTTGTTGTAATGTTTCCCCTGGCTGCTTGTTGTACTATTTCCCCTGGCTGCTTGTTGTAATATTTCCCCTGGCTGCTTGTTGTAATATTTCTCCCTGGCTGCTTGTTGTAATATTTCCCCCTGGCTGCTTGTTGTAATATTTCCCCTGGCTGCTTGTTGTAATATTTTCCCTGGCTGCTTGTTGTAATATTTCCCCTGGCTGCTTGTTGTAATATTCCCCCTGGCTGCTTGTTGTAATATTTCCTCTGGCTGCTTGTTGTAATATTTCCCCTGGCTGCTTGTTGTAATATTTCCCCTGGCTGCTTGTTGTAATATTTCCCCTGGCTGCTTGTTGTAATATTCCCCCTGTCTGCTTGTTGTAATATTTCCCCTGGCTGCTTGTTGTAATATTTCCCCCTGGCTGCTTGTTGTAATGTTTCCCCCTGGGTGCTTGTTGTAATATTTCCCCTGGCTGCTTGTTGTAATATTTCTCCCTGGCTGCTTGTTGTAATATTTCCCCCTGGCTGCTTGTTGTAATATTTCCCCTGGCTGCTTGTTGTAATATTTCCCCCTGGCTGCTTGTTGTAATATTTTCCCTGGCTTCTTGTTGTAATATTTCCCCTGGCTGCTTGTTGTAATATTTCCACCTGGCAGCTCACAGTGCTGGATATGTAGATATTACACACAGATCATTACAGACCAGGACAAGAGCTGCTTCTGTTACCCTCCAGCTGAAATTGATTGTGACAGTACACACACACACTCACTTGCACGCACGCACATGCAAACACACACACGCACACGCACACGCACACGCACACGCACACGCACACGCACACGCACACGCACACGCACACGCACACGCACACGCACACGCACACGCACACGCACACGCACACGCACACGCACACGCACACGCACACACACACTGCATGGCTCAGTCAGGGTTAGGTGCTCTCTGTAAATGTGCTGATGGCAGGAGGGGGGGTGGCGTGTGTGGAGAGAGTCAGGTGATAGAAGTGGTGTGTGTGTATAGAGACCAATAGGACTGTGTGTGTGTGTGTGTGTGTGTGTGTGTGTGTGTGTGTGTGTGTGTGTGTGTGTGTGTGTGTGTGTGTGTGTGTGTGTGTGTGTGTGTGTTTCAACCTAATACTAAAGCCAGCGGGTGCATCTGTGGAGTAGGTGATTACAAAACCAATGACAGAACTGGGCAGTCGTGACAGAGATGATGGTGATGAAGATGACATTAGCATCATTGGAATATTCCTATAATGGTAATGTGATCTATTTACTTCAGCAGGAACCTTAACCGTAGCCTGAACCCCAACTGTGACCCCAATTCTAACATTTCACAGAAAGTAATCCCTTTTGCAGCCTATTATTTGACATGTGGATGTGTTGTTCCACTGTGAAGTTGTAGATTTAGCATTGGCCTTTGGTCATGGACTCGTAACTGGCATACGGGCCACCACAGATGGAGGAGACTGGCTGCCATGAATGTGGATGTGAACGTTTGATGCCCAGAGCAAAGTGCACCACAGGTCCCACCGTTTCAACACCCAGACCCTCTCTCAGCTCAGCGCCATATGCCGTCCCATACCCTTCAGCACGTCTCGTACCCCAAACCCAGCACACTTGATCCTGCCTGCTCTCCCCTTCCTCCTCTCTTCCATATTTCCATCCATCCATCCATCGACCCATCCCTCCTTCTCTCCTTCAATCTCTCCATCACCCTCCTCACAGCCCCCCATGCAGCCTGCTGTCCCTTCCCTTCCCTCCCTTCTCTCTTTCCCTCTCTCCCTCCCTCCCTCCCTCCCACCCACCCTCCCTCCAATGGCTGCACAAATTAGCACAATGTGCAGGCGGGGCACCTCAGCTGGCCTCCACACCCCACTTGACACAGGCCTGACCTCTGCTGTGTGTGTCTGCCTCCCCGTTTGGCTGGACCAACTCAGGGTGGGCTGTCACTCCCGTCACCCCTGGCTGCCAACAACACAACAGGATGGGGACAGCAGGGAGGGAGGGAGGGAGGGAGGGAGGGAGGGAGGGAGGGAGGGAGGGAGGGAGGGAAGAACAGTCCAGTCTCGTCTGCCTTGGCAAATGGGGGTGGGGGCTTGGGTGTAGCTTCCCAGGGTCACCTGGTCAATTAAATTCACATTGAGGATATACATGATATACAAACAAGTAAATGTCTGACTAGAAGGGCTATCAAGGACTCCTCGGTCATGGGGTGTCGACATACTGTATTGCTGTCCACAAGGACTTATAGAGCTGTCTGTGTTATATTTCAATTCCCATCGGGGAACAACCACATAATAGCTCAAAACATTGCTGGTTGATTTGAACATAATTTATGTTAGTACGTTTACTTCGTTTTTTTGTTTTTGTTTAAACCGAGCAATTTTTCAAACGATAGTAGATAGTAGATCAATATAAGGAGATATCACTTGTGGTTTTACAACTTTACAGATTTTGATTATCTTTTTTTAGGATATTATTTTATTTATGATACTCCCTCATACCGTCAGTTGAAATCAGCTGTATTGCCACTCAACTCAAACACAAACACAGACGTTCCAATGAGCCCGTCTGACCCTATAGGGGTGTGTGTGAGTGAGAGGCATGTAACAGTCCCCCTCTGGCCATCGTTCTCTGAGGAGTGCATGATACTAAAGACACTAAACAGAGTCCCGGCTGTGACGGGGGGTGGTGGGGGGTCCGGGGTCCCCTCTCCCCCTCAACCATTCTGTTCTCTTTACAACTTTACAAAATAGGCTTTTAATTTTGCCGGGCGGCTGGGGCGTGTGTCCTGCCTGCATCAATCATCATCATGAGGTTTCAGGCTGGGGCCTTTCCCTAGGGCCCTCTCACCGCAAATATGTCCCCACGCGCTTGCATGCATGCACACAAACACATACACAAAACCATACACACAGACAAATGTCTGGGTAGCATTAAAAATGGGGGGAAAATAGGAAGAAAGCAAATGTCACAAAATGAAAAAATAAGCATTTTTATGTCGTTCAAGTTTTAGGTTGGACTTATACCAGAGTAAGGACGATACCAGAAATGGTACATTCTACCTCCCCAACCTTCATCCCTTTTTCATCTCTCTCTCACCCTGCTGGGTGGTGTAATCTGATAAACCTTGCCGAGAGGTATGATAAGGCAGGGCACCGGAGCGCTGTGTACCTCCTCCTCCCCCTCCTCACTCCCTTCTCACCCCCAACTCACCCCCTCTCGCCGCCGGTGTGTGTTTAGTATGCATAGAGCTTGGCTATCTGCTCCATTGCACCTTGACTCCCCCACCACCCCAACACCTTCTTCTGATCAACCCCAGTGACAACACCCCTCCACTAGCCCCCATCCCTTCTTACACTCTTCCTACACCCCCCAGACACCAGCAACCAGCACCCAGCACCCCTATACCTTGTCCCTTATCCCCTGAGCATAGTTGAGCCATTGGGGGAGAGAAAATGACAAAATAAGTACTGTTTTCCCCCCACTCACTGTTTCAGCTGGTTCCCCTCTCTCTCAATCCTCTCCCCTTTCCTTCTCTCATCTCTCTGACTCTCTCTCTCTCTCTTTCTCGCCCTCTCCACTCTCTCTCCGACCCCAGAGGCGTGCCGCGCAGTGATAATGGAGCTGGGAGAGCCGAAGGCTGCTATCTATCGGCCCTGCCGCTCAAATGGGATTGTGTGTGTGTGTGTGTGTGTGTGTGTGTGTGTGTGTGTGTGTGTGTGTGTGTGTGTGTGTGTGTGTGTGTGTGTGTGTGTGTGTGTGTGTGTGTGTGTGTGTGTGTGTGTGTGTGTGTGTGTGTGTGTGTGTGTGTGAACTGGGTGGATGCAAGTGGTTATTAGAGATCAGGGGAGCCCAGGATTTTAGACAGGGCAGGATTGGGGGGCTTGAAGGACGGAGAGGAGTGAAGAGATGGAGCGGGGTGGAGAGGAAAGAGAGAGACGGTGACAGTGGGCATGTTTTTAAGCTTCCCCTGCTAACAATGAAGGATAAGACAAAGCGAGTTGTTTACAGTTCCTCTCTGCATAAAGAGCCATTAATAAAGGTGAAGTATGATCTGATGAACGGAACGGTGAGGGGCAGGCTGTGGTTGGTGCGTGTGTGCGTGTGTGCGTGTGTGCGTGTGTGCGTGTGTGCGTGTGTGCGTGTGTGTGTGTGTGTGTGTGTGTGTGTGTGTGTGTGTGTGTGTGTGTGTGTGTGTGTGTGTGTGTGTGTGTGTGTGTGTGTGTGTGTGTGTGTGTGTGTGTGTGTGTGTGTGTGTGTGTGTGTGTGTGTGTGTGTACAAATGTGGGGTGACCTGGCCTCAGACAGAACACCTCTGCCAACACTGCTTTACGTCGCTTTCTGACGATCGCACTCACACCGCTAGACCCCCATTCAGCTAGCTAGCCTTGTGTGAAAGAGACTGATAGAGTACCGGTGTGTGTGTGTGTGTGTGTGTGTGTGTGTGTGTGTGTGTGTGTGTGTGTGTGTGTGTGTGTGTGTGTGTGTGTGTGTGTGTGTGTGTGTGTGTGTGTGTGTGTGTGTGTGTGTGTGTGTGTGTGTGTGTGTGTGTGTGTGTGCGCGTGCGCGTGCGCGTGTGTGTCTGGACGCATTGGAGTGTAGAGGCAGCTAACCCCCTGTTGGATTGTTTTGTGCCTTGCGCTGCGCTGCCTGTTTTGTTTGGGTCCCGATCGAGTGCTCTTCCCAGGCTTATTTCCCTTTATTTTTATTGTTCCATCTGGCTGCTAGTCACACATTAATCAACATTGTGAACGGGGCCTCGCTCCCTCTGCCAGTGGTGTTATCAACTCACAGTTGATGTGAGCGCTGGCCCAGGAGAGAGGGCTCTGGCAAGGGGAGAGGAACAACAACACAGCTGGCATGTGGTTTATTTCTGGTGTGTATGTGCACCAGCGTCATGTCAGTGTGCATGTTGATGCCTTGGTGGACAGCTTTCGACAAATTTAAAGTCTGGCCTCAAACGTCTCACGCAGGTATAACAGTTGCTTAAACACACACAAACCAGAAACCAGGGGCGAGCTAGTCTATGTTTATTGTAGCAGGTTTTAGTGTAAGTTGTACCTCACGCTCCCTATCAGGCCTGTGTCTCAGTTCAAGTTGGACAGACAGAGGTGGGCTTTAACCAGACATGACTAGTGGCACCAGAGAGAGTGAGCAGCATCAGCAGCAGCTGCAGTGTGTCAGGCTTGGCTCTGGTTGTGACTCTCTGGACTGATAAAGAGCTGCTTACAGGGCTCAGCTCAGCTCACGGACAGCCAGAGCCCCTGTCCTGTCCTCCTGGAGGCCCAGGCTCGGCCGGAGCCTAAAGAAAACAGGTAGCCCTGGTTAGAGCCCTAGTGTCAGGCCACGGGATCCGGTATGTAATCTTCAGATTTAGCAGTGGGGGTGTACACACACTTACTCCCACACACACAAACACAAACACACAAACAAACACACTCCTACACATACACAGACAAAAAACAAGCATGCATAAACCAGCACACACACAATGCTCTCTCACTGTCGCTGGTGCTGGCGTGGCTCTGATTCAAGCTTAGCGAACAGGACCACCTCTTCTCTGCATGTCATGGAGCGAGCGCCGCACGCAATGTTTCATTTCACACTTGCTTTGCGCAGACAAACCAGTTGATTTGACAGCCGAGCCAGAGATTGAATTAACCCCATTGTCGCCGACCGAGGCTTTTAAATGCCTTTTTCTTTATTTTTTTGTTTTAATTTGCTCCACTCCTCCCTCCTTATTGTCGTCCCGGTCCAAACAGGGGAATAATTAGCGTCGTATTGAAAAGTAATAATGCTATGGATTAACGTGGGAGAACTTGACGGAGGCACATCATTGAGTGAGACAAATCCATGCTCGGAATTGGCAGACAAAGCAAGAGGCAGTCAATACGGATTATGGCTAAGCCGCCCCACTTTGGCGAGGCTCTTTGGACTGGCATTGATAGGCTCTCGCAGGTCTGCCAGCACCCCCAGCCCACCCCCACACGGTGTTACCAGGCAGGGTGGAGACATTGGGTTGGAGGAGGGCTGGCGGGCGGGCGTTGGCATGGGGGGTGGGGGAGGATAAGGAGGGGGAGGCTGGGCGTCTTGCCACGTCTACCCCTCCCACCCTCCCTCCTTCAACCCCCCCCCCCCCCCTTCTCCTCCACCCAAGCCCTCGATCCCTCTCCCATCGGGCGTGGGGCTGGCACTGCCATGGGCTAGGGTTTGGTGCCAGCTAGGCAAACACTCAAGTCGTTGACAGAATAAACACCTTGCAAATAGAGGCAGAGATGACACCCAGGAAGCTCCAAGTAGGGAAGCAGAGCAACAGAGAAATACATCAGCTAGATTTTGTCTGCTTGCAGATGGTGGTGGATGAAGGAGCATCACCTTAACAACTAATCTGAACAATCTATCCATTCTATCTGGTCTTTTCCATAGCTTTGTATAGGTCTTTAATTGAACTGATATGGGTTTACTACAAAGTATTGTTTCCTGTTGCTAGGCCTCTGTAGACTCCCAGGGTGACCTCATACACTCGTAGAAAAAAAGTGCAATCTAGAACTTCAAAGGGTTTTTAGGCTGTCCCCATAGGAGAACCCTTTGAAGTACCCCTTTTGGTTCCAGGTAGAAACCTTTTGTTTCCAGGTAAAAACCATTTTGAGTTCCATGTAGAACCCTTTACACAGATGGTTCTCCATGGAACCCAAAAGGGTTCTCCTATGGGCACCGCTGAAGATCCCTTTTGGAACCCTTTTTCTAAGAGTGTAGATAGATGAATGAGAATGTGTGTTAATCTTCTGATTGTTTTAGACGGGTGTCTGTGTATGGGTGTGTGCTTATGGGGGTGTATGGGTGTAAGTCTGTGGGTGGTGGTATGTGGGCTTGGGATTGTCTTTGTTGACAGTGTTTGTGTGTACGTGTGTGTTAATATGTATAAGCATGTTTATCTTCATTGTTGTTGTGCAGGTGTTTGTGAGTATGCATGTGTGCATGTGCTCATTATGCGGTTCTTTGAGCAATATCCTCAATGTATTTGTATTATGTCTCAGTACTCTGTACACATTGTGGTCGTGAGTGTGTATGTGTTTTTCTTTACGCATTGGTGTTTTTTGGTATATTTTGTGTGCATCTCTGAATGACGCAATTGTTCCCAAAGCCCTGCTAAACTGGTTAACATAGCTGATCTTACAACCTCTAACACTTACTACGGCACCAATACTCCCCCCTCCCCTTCCCCTTTATCAGTCAGACCCCCAGTAAAGCATCACATTCAACCCTCCACCCATCTTGGAATCTGTTTACACCTCTAAACATGCACAGCTCAAGTGGAGAGAGCACCCACCATGCATCCCCTGGATCCCTTAAGTCAGCAGTCAACATATGTATAGGCCCAAATCAAAACAAATAATCCAATAAGAAGAAGAATCACCCAATTCTCCACTGTTATGTGTGGAGAGAATGGACAGGGACGAGCGTCGAACATCGTCGCAGATATGGACATTTGTGTGTCTGTGGATATTTTGTAATAATTTTATTCATTAGTTCGCTCATTCTTTCGCATATAATTCGTACATTTTTTTGTTAATGACGGCCAGAATGGAGAGAGAAAGTTTTTTTTGATGACATATCTCCATTAGAGATCCTTTGGACGGCTTAACGCCCCGTCCAAAAATAGCGGTGAAATCCGACGGAATAATGCAGAGAGGGGAGGTGGGGGATGAGGACACGGCGGTGGATTTGGTGCAGCTGAGGCTTTGCATTCAAATCGGTGTCCGTCTCGGCAGAGGGCCCCACGCACTACGCTTTATCGTGTCCGTACAGCCAGCCCTGCTTGTTTATGAATAAGAAATGTGGCACGAGACCAGAGAAGTGAGTTGTCTTTGTTTTGTCAAGTGTTCCTCGACAAAATGCTTCCCCCCTCCCCCCTCTCCCCCCTCTCCCCCCTCTCCCCCTCCAGGGACCAAAGAGGGCAGCTCTGAACCCATGTCGCCTGCCTACCTGAAGCACTGTTGCCATGGGAATGGCTGTCCCTCGATGATACCAACACACACACACACACACACACACACACACACACACACACACACACACACACACACACACACACACACACACACACACACACACACACACACACACACACACACACACACACACACACACACACACACACACATACAGACATCCTCTATCTTCTCTCCTCACTCCAACAAGTTCTGTTAAATATTCATGAGGTGTGACTACAGGAGGACCCCTCTCTCTCTCTCTTCTTTCATCTCTCTCTCTCATCTCTCTCTCTTTATTTCTCTGGCTCACTCCCTCTCTCTCCCTCTCTCTGCCTCTCTCTCTCTTTTCCATCTCCTCTCTCTTTCCCATCATCTCTCTCTTTCCCATCTCCTCTCTCTTTCCCATCTCCCCTCTCTCTCTCTCTCTCTCTCTCTCTCTCTCTCTCTCTCTCTCTTGCGTTCTCTCCCTGCTGGCCTTTGTCTTAGACTCCTGTCCTGCCTTTAAAGCTGGAGCGGAGTTGTGAAGTCAGGCAGCCTTTGAAGGATTTATCAGACCCGACCAATTGTCTTTTAAAGACAGGCCTGTGGAAAGTGTGATGCTCTGCATGTCATCTCTGTAGTCAGCATCCACCCCAGCAAACAGTGCAGCCAGGTCACCCGTGATGCAAGTCAGTATTCAACGTCCATCCATGACTGAGGACGATGGGAGAAGATGTGGAAACCAGCCACTAGGGGCAAAAGTAGGTGCAACAGGGAGTGCTGTTACCTTCAAGTAGGTTTCGGTTTTGCCAGGGTGTTGTGAACAGGGATGGCGGGTGGGCGTAAGCATCTGTTTCCAAAGGCTGCAAGTTTGAATCCAGCGATAGAAAGATGTTTTTGAGATTTTTGTTTTAAGACTATCCCAAACCTTAACCCTTACATTAACCATTTTGAGTTAATGCCTAACCTAACGATGGAGATATATTTTTGCTATTCTGGTAGAGTTTAGGCTGTCTGGTGAGCAATATGAAGAGAGATTGTTATGTTCAGTGGATAGTTTGCGGCTGCTTTTCAGGTATTCCAGCAGTATTTTCAGCATGTCCAAAGGCAAGGTGTTCCCCCTGTGTATGTGTGTCTGCCCTAACCCCCATGCTAGGGGCTGAGCAGTGGAGGTGGGGGTGGGTTGCTGTCGGGGTGTTCACCCAGGAGGGTCATCATGGTGTGGGCAGGCTTAGCCCTGCTCCCTCTCCCTCCAGTGGGATCATGGTGGTGCCAGCCTGCCTGCTGAACCATCTGACACACATTCACACCTCGCCCTGGCGGGCACTGCCAGCTTCTGCCACCATGCCTGGGAGCATGTGGCTCTGAGTACACACTCGCCACAGTAGCAGGCTTTACAGTGTCAAAGTCAGTCTCGGTGGCACAGGTGACATTAGGTTTGTAGCCAAGTACAGTCTAGTCTTTCTGTTTTGCTCTTATTCTCTCTCTCCCTCTCTGTTTAATGCGTTCTCTCTCCCCCTCTCTCTCTGTTCAGTTCGCTTTTCTCTCGCTCGACTGGGAATCACCTCGGTCTCTGACGTAGTGTCTTTCTCCAACAGTCTGTCTGCCCATATGCCCAGAGCCTGACACCAAAATATGGCCTGCCCAATGTGTGTCTTTGTTAGCTGTTTAAATGTGGCTAATCTCATTCAGCCACATAGCTCAGCTGCTCTCTGTCTCTCTCTCTTCTCCACACTCCCTCATTTTCAGCTGTCGTCAAGCTTTCTATACCCTCTATCTGTCTCTTTCTCTCATTGTCTATTTCTTTCCCTTATTCCCTTTCCTTTCTGCATCGCCATGGAAACTCTCTTCCTCCCTCTTTTGCTTTTCTGTCTCCTTCCCTCTCTGCCTCTTTTTACTTCCTCTCCTTAAGCTCGCTCCTATCCTTTTAGCAATGCTCTATGTCTTCTCTCCCTCCTGTCTCTTTTTACTTCCTCTCCTTTAGCTCGCTCCTATCCTTTTAGCAATGCTCTATGTCTTCTCTCCCTCCTGTCTCTCTCCCTCCATCTCTCCCTCTCTCTCCCTCAAACTCTCTGCCCCCTCTCTCAGTGGTAAATCCTCTAATCTCTCCTGCTCAGACTGTGTGGCACACGCTGGCCTCTCGCGGGCACACAGATGCCCTCTGTCCGCCGTCATCTCGGGGGTGCTTCCTGCGCAGGTGTGCCATGGGGCGCCGTCAGCACGGGGGCACTGGGCCGGTGGGCATGGATCAGGGAGGGGAGTGGGGGGGCAGTCAACGTTCCCGTTCGTTCCCAAACGCTCTGGAGTGAGAAGAAGAGGGCAGACCAGACAGACAGATGCTACTTGATAGTACTGCCTCCTACCTCAGTCCGTGGCGTTCCCGACATGTGACGTTCCTTTTTTCCTGCTGACTCCATAGGATTCTTTGGGGGTGGTTTGTACTTTTTCCCCATCGCTGGCATCTCTTAATCAATGTTAATTGGCTGTAATTAGTATATGTTAATTAATGATATTTACTACAAATTAAAGGTATGAACAGTCCCAGAGGGTTTCCTGTTCATCTCATTAAAACCAATTAGCTGCAATTAACACGTGTAAATGAGACGCCACTGAGTCCAAAACAAACAGTGTGCAGGCTGCCCGCTTCCCATGCTGTTTAACCTGGCCTGTGTGAGTGTGCGAGGGAGCATTGATGGCTAAGTGGACTTCTTGAAACAAACACTACAGAACAAATAGGAGATGCACACATTTACAAGACATACTGTACATTTACATGACATACTGTACATTTACAAGACATACTGTACATTTACATGATCATATGACTCAAAACATTGTCGTTAGAAACACATACAGTTAAAGTCGGAAGTTAACATACTCTTAGGTTAGAGTCATTAAAACTCGTTTTTCAACCACCCCAGAAATTTCTTGTTAACAAACTATAGTTTTGGCAAGTCGGTTGGGACATCTACTTTGTGCATGACACAAGTCATTTTTCCGACATTTGTTTACAGACAGATTATTTTACTTATAATTCACTGTATCACAATTCCAGTTGGTCAGAAGTTTACATACACTAAGTTGACTGTGCCTTTAAACAGCTTGGAAAATTCCAGAAAATTATGACATGGCTTTAGAAGTTCTGATAGGCTAATTGACATAATTTGAGTCAATTGGAGGTGTACCTGGGGATGTATTTCAAGGCCTACCTTCAAACTCAGTGCCTCTTTGCTTGAAATCATGGGGAAATTAAAAGAAATCAGCCAAGACCTCAGAAAAAAAACTGTAGACCTCCACAAGTCTGGTTCATCCTTGGGAGCTATTTCCAAACGCCTGAAGGTACCACGTTCATCTGTACAAACAATAGTACGCAAGTATAAACACCATGGGACCACGCAGCACCATTCCACTCAGGAAGGAGACGCGTTCTGTCTCCTAGAGAGGAACGTACTGTGGTGCGAAAAGTGCAAATCAATCCTAGAACAACAGCAAAGGACCTTGTGAAGATGCTGGAGGAAACAGGTACAAAAGTATCTATATCCACAGTAAAACGAGTTCTATATCGACATAACCTGAAACACCGCTCAGCAAGGAAGGAGCCACTGCTCCAAAACCGGCATAAGAAAGACAGACTACGGTTTGCAACTGCAAATGGGGACAAAGATCGTACTTTTTGGAGAAATGTCCTCTGGTCTGATGAAAGAAACAAAAATAATGACCATCGTTATGTTTGGAGGAAAAAGGGGGAAACTTGCAAGCCGAAGAACACCATCCCAACTGTGAAGCACGGGGGTGGCAGCATCATGTTGTGTGGGGTGCTTTGCTGCAGGAGGGACTGTTGCACTTCACAAAATAGATGGCTTCATGAGGAAGGAAAGTATGTGGATATATTGAAGCAATATCTCAAGACATCAGTCAGGAAGTTGAAGCTTGGTCGCAAAAAGGTCTTCCAAATTGACAATGACCCCAAGCATACTTCCAAAGCTGTGGCAGAATGGCTTAACGACATTAAACGTGTGCGAGCAAGGAGGCCTACAAACCTGACTCAGTTACACCAGCTCTGTCAGGAGGAATGGGACAAAATTCACCCAACTTATTGTGGGAAGCTTGTGGAAGGCTACCTGAAAATTTTGACCCAAGTTTAACTATTTAAAGGCAATGCTACCAAATACTAATTGAGTGTATGTAAACTTCTGACCCACTGGGAATGTGATGAAACAAATAAAAGCTGAAATAAATAATTCTCTCTACTATTATTCTGACATTTCACATTATTAAAATAAAGTGGTGATCCTAACTGACCTAAGACAGGGAATTTTTCCTAGGATTAAACGTCAGGAATTGTGGAAAAACTGAGTTTAAATGCATTTGGTTAAGGCATATGTAAACTTCCGATTTAGTAACATTTTCCTTACATATTCACAGAATCCCTTATTTTGAACATGTCTTCAGTAGTCTCAGTCCTACAGTATGGGAACCAATATTGTTGTTTTACATCAGACCTCTTCCTCACATAAAATCCAGCGGCTTTATTAATTAAAATTCAGTCGACAACATATCTTGTTTTTGTCTGAGAAACCACCATCCGTACTGAGTAGGGAGAGTAATCCCACGCAGGGAAAATTGCCAGAAAATGAGGTGATGTAAACAAGGAAGGGGAGAGCAAAATAAACAGAACACAGTCAAGCATCTATAGCCTCACAGTATAGCCACTACACACTATTAAATTATGCTACTCTGTTTACATTTAAGGTGACACAGTCATTTCTGGACAGTTTAATATCAAATAAAGAAGCATTTAATCCACATTCTACCATCTCTTTCTCCTTAGCCTATGCAGTCGTTTCTCTCTCACTGCCCTCAGACTTTGTAAGAGAGACAAACAGAGGGAGGAATACATTTCTACATTTCCCCAGACAGACACAACACAGGATCTTAAATTTTACCTCGGTATTAAAACTCTCAATATTCCCATTCCAGGAGCATCCCAAACCTCAGACTTCAATTATCCCCACAACACAGCCCAGCTTTCAATAAAGCACATGAAGTTGACATCAAAAACGCTCAACACCTTTCTAAACGGTAAATAGGTCCACATTATTACTCATTGGAATTTGTATTTTATTTATATTTCCACCCTCTCAAGATTGAATGAAAATAAGAAAATATGTCTTTTGAAATCCCGTTTCAGAGCAAGCCATAATCTGAGTTTTGTGGTTGTGTCAGGCAGCGTTGACAGACATCTCTCTAGGTGTAGGGAGCGTCTATGGGTGTGTGTCGCAGTAGTCCCTAGGTTTAGCAGAGAGAACCGTCGTAAGCAACGCCTGCCGTACTTACCGCTGTAACAATCAGGGGGTTTCAGGGGCTTTGAGGCTGAGAAGATGACGCTTTGTTTGGCGATAAGAGAGAGAGACAATGTGTGTGTGTGTGTGTGTGTGTGTGTGTGTGTGTGTGTGTGTGTGTGTGTGTGTGTGTGTGTGTGTGTGTGTGTGTGTGTGTGCTTGCTTGCGTGCGTGTGTGCGTGCGTGCGTGCGTGCGTGTGTGTGTGTGTGTGTGTGTGTGCGTGCGTGCGTTTGTGTGTGCGTGTGTGTGTGTGTGCGTGATCCTGGGTGATGAACAAATATGTGTGCTCTATTGTGGGATGGTAAACACGGCAGCAGTAAGAGGCACAGGATTTACAGTTTCTTATTTTGATGGGGTGAGAGGAGGGGGCAGGGGGTGCTGTATTTGGAGTGGAGCACAATGAAGAGATGGGGGATTGGGGGCAGAGAGGAAAAATGAGGGAAATAAAGGTGGAGGAAGAATTTCAGGAGTGCCCTGACATAAAACCACGTTGATAAAGGAAGGAATGTACTAGCCAACAAGGAGAGAGAGAGAAAGAAGGAGTGTGTAAGTCGAAGTCGAAGTTCAGCCAGCTCTGAGTCCTCATTACCCTTCAGCCCTCCCCTATAAACTCAAACACAGAGTGTCACCCCCCTCTTCTCTCCCCCCTCCTCTCCCCCCTCTCCAGGCTCAAAGACCCTGGTGGAGCTAGCTTGATGTTCTGTGGTGTCACATAGAAGTTTTTTATCAGGGCCAGACAATCAGTCAATCTTTCTCTCTGTCTTATATTCAGTACTCTTTTTCCTTCAATGTCCCTTCTTGATAGGTTCTCAGAGACAGTCCTACAGGTGGAGCTCCATTTAAAAGAGGGTTATCCATGTCAAACACATGGATTTTTTATTTTCACGTGAACTTATGGGAGTTAAAGGGATAGCTCACCCAAATTACCCTGTTAGCAGTCTATGGACAAGCTATGACAGCAATCGATGCTTTGGTTTAGCTTCACAGGCACTGTTTCCAAATGCTAATATTTTAGCAATTGTGACACAAATCTCATTCAAGTCATGGGACAAATATTAGCATTTTTCGCACATCATGTCCAAATCATCCGAAAGTATAGAAAATGGATTGGGAAGCTCAACAAAGTCACTTATAGTTGATTTGAACATGATGCGTGAAAAGTGCTAATATCGGTCTCATGACTTGAATGGTATTCTTGCCACAAATCCTAAAACATTAGCATTTGGAAACATTATCAGGGAAGCGCATTATAGTGGCTTGGAAACAGAATGACATTTCTAAAGAAGGCACATTTTAGTAGGAAATCCATTTGTCATCATTGTGATGTCGCCAGGTTGACTCTCGATGTACTATAACATTAGCTAGCTAACTAAGAATGAGGGGAGTCAACTGAATTTTAGTTAGCTAATGTAAGCATTGCAAGCTATTTTTGAAACACTTTGCTAGCTAATGACAACATTACTATTTCTCTAAAGTTAATTTGACCACATGATAATGATAGCAAAGTTGTTTCCTACTAATTGTTTGCCTTATTTAGCATTGTCATGGTATTTCCAGGCAACTATAATGTAATTTCAATTAAACAGTCGCTAACCCCCGTTCAGAATGACTGAACACTACTGAACTTTCGATGACCACTATGGCCAGCGTCGTTTTTAGAACATTCATAAAAATGGCATGACGACCGAGTGACGGAGGTGAAACCCATGAATACAGTTTCTACTTTAGAGCACTGTTTCCAAACTCCTCGAGTACACGCAACAGCACACATTTTTGAACATGCACACCTGATTCAACTCATTGAGGGCTTGATGCCTATATGATTAGTTGACAAGTTAAATCAGGTGTGCTTGTCAGGGGATACAATAAACATGTCTACTGTTGGGTGTCCTTCAGGACTGGAGTTGGAAAATACTGTTCGTAGAGAGTAAGAACGAAGCTGGTGCATGACTGTGACATGCAGTGTGACACTAGTGTCATATGTGATCAACAGTTTGGCCTGGGAGCCCACCTCTCCACCCCGCCGGCAAAACTCACACAAGTCATTATTCCGTCATAAGGACTTTCACATTCAAATTGGTAATTTAGCTTTGAAACATGAAAAATGCATCTAATCCTTTTAAAAAGCAGTGAATTAGTGAGAGAGACCTCACACACCGACAGACAGAGGAGAGGAGAAGACATCAGGAGTAGAGTCTGATGCCACTGTGGCTGTCTGTTATCTTCCTCCAGTCTCCAGATCCAGATTAGAGCTAGGGGAGGTCTGGCCAGGCCATGCTGCTGCCTCACTAATGTTCTCTGTGTTTCCCGGGCTTAGGGAGAAGCGACCTCTCACCTGTTCCCTCGGCTGCCTGGGAGAGATATAAGTTAACAGGCGTTTATTTTTTCCTTCTTCTTTATTTCTTTATTTCCCATCCCTCTGTATCTGGGAATTACACAGGGAGTCCGTCCGTCGCTAACACGGCTACAATCAGCCTCTCCTCAGTGAGTAGCGTGTTCTTCTTTCAGTGCTGTCATGGAGGAAAGACAATGCAGCACACCTGTGTGGTCTCAGAGAGGCCTCTCTGTCTTATTGTCAACATGCTTCTATGGGGAGAGGGGATTCTCAAAAAGGATGATGTCTGTGTGTCTGTTCTGCAGAACACACAAATAACTACAGCCATTCCCTCTATGCAGAGCCATGTAAATTCCCCATCCCCATGTAGGATTTGCAGTGGTGTGGCCTACTGGAAGAGAGCCTACTGTAAATCAATCAATTTCTATTTGAAAAGTATCTTTAACGATGTGATTAAGGCAGATGGAACATTTAACAATTCCCTTCAAAGATGTGTCAGTAGTAGGGAGAGATAACAAACTGTTTATCCAGGTGTGTGGACTCTTCAGCCAATCAATTATGTTAATTTATCAATGAAAGTCCAAGGAGGAGCTAAAACCACCGGGGCTGAGGAACTCAGGGGCCAGAGTTGTCCACCCCTGTTCTATACGGCATTATGAAAATGAATACGGCATTATGAGAAATCTTTTGCAGTAATACCAGCTCTTTAAATGGTTCATCTTAAGGGGATCTAAAGTTTGTAGATATAAATTAAATACAGGAAATGGAATTAGTCTATCAGAGACCTTGTTTCTAGCGACCAGTACCACTTACTTTTGTAAGTAAACTAATGTACTTTTTCCTTAAGTTCACTTCTCTTCTCCTTTTCTTTTTCTTCCCTCTTTATCAACTCTAAATGCAATTCATCCTTTCTCTCTGCTTTATACTCCAAGAAAACCTGTGACCTGTGAACATGAAGAACATTGTGCCCCCCAAAAAATCATGAGGATCTTTCGCATTCACAGGCTGATGATTCTGATCATCTAAGTAACAAATACAACTCCTGGATGTCGGGATTTAAATGACATTATATAGAAATTAGATTTCACATCTAAACCAACTAAACCTCCCTATCCCAACCTGCTTTAATTATACTATGCCCCCCTTTCCTCCCTCATCTTCCCATTCTGCTAGCAATTCTTCCACTCTTTTTGTTCATTCTGCTTGAATACAAACTGGTATATTCTTTGCCGGCACAATGCATCTGTTATAATACAAAGTAATCCCGGAGCTGCATATATTCCTAGTGATGGTACCCCAGTGGTTAGCACCCCAGTGGATACCATGTGCCTTGATTCATGGTGGGCCACAGTGGTGTTACAGTGCTTTCTCTTCCTTGCATAATCTATCTAGCCATCTACCTGTACCCTACTATATGTATAGGTCATCTCAATGGGGAGAGTGTGTAGTGGAAAACGATGAATATATAAAGAGCTATGGACGGGACAAATGGATGTGTCCCCACACTAATGGGACATCAGTGGATGTTTCTGAGGTCTTCTTCAATGGGAAGTGTGGATGGGGGGGGTTCTCCAGTGAGGTAATAGATGATCAGATATGGGCTTGTTCGCTAAAGGGACAAATTAGCTGCTTGGTGTAAAGATATCCAACTACTTAATATGCATGGAGTTTAATGGAATGCACTTCCTTTGGATGTGGGTGTGGGTGGGGAGTTAGCACTCGCCACCGCCACCAGCCACAAAACCTTGCTCTCTAATAAATCATGTAATCCCTGATACTGGAAGACAAATATGCCCCTGATCTAATCAGCACTGTAGGATTCCTCTTATCACCCCATCCCAGGGTGATGATCACACCTCCATACCATACTCCTAGAAGGAAGCTGAGCTGGACCGGACCAGGGTGATGATCATACCTCCATATCATACTCCTAGAAGGAAGCTGAGCTGGACCGGGCTAGGGTGATGATCACACCTCCATACCATAATCCTAGAAGGAAACTGAGCTGGACCGGGCCAGGGTGATGATCATACCTCCATATCATAATCCTAGAAGGAAGCTGAGCTGGACCGGGCCAGGGTGATGATCACACCTCCATACCATACTCCTAGAAGGAAGCTGAACTGGTCCGGGCCAGGGTGATGATCACACCTCCATATCATACTCCTAGAAGGAAGCTGAGCTGGACCAGGCCAGGGTGATGATCACACCTCCATATCATACTCCTAGAAGGAAGCTGAGCTGGACCGGGCCAGGGTGATGATCACACACACACATACATCCTCCTTACCATACCCTTAGAAGCTGGACCGGGCCAGGGGAATGGAGGGGGATAGAGCTGGGCTGGGCTGGGTTGGGGTAGATTAGTTTACATCCCTGGTTCTCATCTCCATGCAGTGCAGGCTCAGCTGGGGCCTAAGCACACGGGGTCAAGGTGGGTGCCATTCCCCGAAAGCACTGACCGACCATCAGCCTGCCAGCTCAGCTAATTTACAGCCTCCCCTCCTTCTCCCTGTTTCCCACCTCTGCCCTGTCCTGCCATGCAACTCAAGGGTGTGAAGATGCCAGTGGCACGCTCCGGTGAAGACAAATCAGCCTCCATCCCCCTGTCGTAAAATACCCGGAGGCCACAACTTCCTCACATTTTTAGCTCATCGGCAGGCAGAGCATACAACGAACTGCCCAGGCTCCCCACACCAGCATATGAACGACCTCCACAACAACCCAACCAAGCCACCACCGACCCCCCTCTATGCCTTTCCACCCACCCCACTTCCCCCCTCACCCCAGACCCCTCAGTGTGGCTCCCTGCTGCTCCTACCTGATGGGCCTATCAGGAACAGAACCATACAGGGAACAAATCTCTCTCTTAAATCGCATCACTGAGGCCCCTGGTCTCCTCATCATAGAGAAACAATTTGCGTTCCCACTCACAGTCTCAACTCTAGCATTTGAGCAGGGGATTGGTGTGGGGGGCAACGGCGGGGGGGGGATAAGGAGTCCCACAATCATATCCCTTTCTGAATAATGGCAGTAAGGAGTCCCACATATATATGTATTTGAAACATAGTGCTACCAACATGAACAGTTTGTTGTTGTTGACGTTCTCTTCCATAGGATTAGTGTTCTTCCTCCTCATAGCCATATACAGTATGCTCCTTCTTTAGAGTTTGGCCCTTGTAGGCCCTTGGTCTAGGTGTTGAATATTACCATGAGCCTATATAAAGCACAGCCTTGAGACTTTTGACATTGAGGCTTGTCAAATGGACTCTAGTTCTTGTTGTGAAATGGTTAATGTGAATCGTAACAGACACCATGTTGTCATTATTTCCAAATCCACCTGAGCCCTCTGGACCGGGGTCGCTCCTCTGTCGACCACTTTACATCCCCCGCGCGCCAGGCCTGGAGAGACCTGTGCATGACTGCAATCCCAGTTGGCGGATTTGTGTCCTCCTTGACGAAATTCGGTAAGCACATGCAGACACTTAAAGGTGTTTAGAATTGAGGAATGTGTCTGTCTGGAAGTCATTTCCAAAGTCAATGTCTGATGCCTCTGTCTGTCTGTCTGCGTGTTGGGGGGCTCAACAACCAGCCCCTGACGCGCCAGTCCACTGATATAAAGGTTGTAGCCTATAAAGTTCTAAATGACGTGGATGCTGAAAATGTACAGACTGGTGTAGTTTCAACCAGCGCTGATAATCCATTCTCAGAAATAAATTGTCCCATTAAAATGAAATGTTGCCCATATAGGTTTAATAAATTGAAAACGTTGGTTGGAATCTTGCATAATTTGGACGGAATCACAAGCATGTCGCAAGGCTTGTGCGAAATAACATCATTTGCTGTGTATTATAATACATGCACCGGTTTTATATGGCCAAACAGTGCCAGTGACCCCCCCCATGAAATGTGTGCTTATTTATATGCAGTTATTCAGGTATGCAGTAAATTCCAATTACTTCTTTAGATTTCTATTTAACATGGAGAAAAATATGACAGAGAAGCTCTGTTTTGAGCAGCATTGTAAATCTCGTTAACTCGTTCTCTTCCACCTAATAAAGGAGGAATCTGAATAAATGAATGCCGTGAACAGTGCGTCAGATTTTAAGTGCTAGTGGTCCAAGAAAAGTGTGATGTGTGTGTGTGTGTGTGTGTGTGTGTGTGTGTGTGTGTGTGTGTGTGTGTGTGTGTGTGTGTGTGTGTGTGTGTGTGTGTGTGTGTGTGTGTGTGTGTGTGTGTGTGTGTGTGTGTGTGTGTGTGTGTGTGTGTGTGTGATTGTGTGTGATTGTGTGTGATTGTGTGTGATTGTGTGTGATTGTGTGTGATTGTGTGATTGTGTGATTGTGTGATTGTGTGATTGTGTGATTGTGTGATTGTGTGATTGTGCGTAAATGTGCGTGCGTCCTGGTTTCCATGCGAGTATGAGCGCGTGCGTGTGTGTAACGGGATCGAATACATTATATTCCCAGCCAGCGCTCAATCCCATGCCTGGCTCGGCTCCCACCGGCCTTAAATCCCCGGCTCTCCCCCTGCGAACAGCCGCTGACTTGCAGCATGTCGAGGCAAGGCGTTTTGCCTATGCATTAGCCATCCATTTCCTTCGGCTGACACCTCTCCAACATAAAACCGTAAGGCAGAGGTAAAATATCTCTCTCCTGGCGAAAATAAAGCTTTGTCTCCCTCCTGATCTATAGGATATAAAATAAAGCCACGGCTTTGATGCGGGCTTTACCTTATGCACGGGTTGCTTTTTGTGCACACAAAAGGCAATGAAGATGAATGGAGCGAGATTGCCCGTGGTGCGTCTCCAGCGGTCCAGCAAGATTCTCTCGCTCCCCACTTCCTCTCTTCCTTCTCTCTCCTCTCCTCGCCCCTCTTTTATCCTCTGCATTCATCCACAGAAGTTTGTAAGGAGTGTGTTCTTATTGATCAGTGCTTGTCGATAATAATGCAGCGTTTCCGAGGTAAAAATCGTCTTTGTGAAAGTTCTGATTGGAAATTATTGAGAAAGTCATTCTAAATTCTCTTCGTTTATTTTTCTCTCCATAGGCCTATTTGATTTAATGAGCATTGTCTTCTACTGTGTAGTTTCATGCATAAATTAGTTTATGTTCAAAACTTCAACCAATGGAGTAGTGTAGAAGGGATCTTAACATGTTTTTGAGGTATACATCTATATGTATGTGTCTTTAGATGTTTATACCTTGCATGATACCACTGCTTTCAGTGATCATGTTCCCTGGCAGAACAATGACTCATGTGTTTTATTCAAATACTACCAATTACGCTGCAAGTTGAGACCTGCCTCATATCCCTGCTGTTAAACTTAAGAGATGAAGAATGTTTGAGATTTTTACAGAATCATAGGCTTGCCGTTCTCTGCCTTTTTAAATGAAACAACAAATGTAGGCCTCCCTTGGAGAACATTTCAACTCCATTCTACTTTTTACTTGAGAGCATTTTGTTTTTAACTCTGCACTTTTTTGTATCTTAGATATCCAACATGACCATCTACCTTGTGTGCAAATTTTATAATTTGACAAAAAAACTGATGGAAAAAATAAGTCGCAAAATACATCTTCCGGCTATCATCCAGCCATCCCTGTAGCCTATTTTAAATCAACCCGAGCACTTGATATCAGCTCCGGACAGGGCTGCGGATGCTAGCGGGGTTTTAACGCAGAAATCTGCTCCCGTGCAGCAGCTATCTGCCACTTTTCAGCCTCGCAGGCCGTCCCCAGAGCATTGCCCACTGCGCGATAATATCTCAAAGGGAGTGGTTATCACCACACATTATATTATAATCATTAGTGATCCTAGCCCTTTCACCCGTATTGCAGAATAAGCACGGATAATCATTAATCTAAACTAGAGAAAATGTTCCCAAAGACTAGACCTTTTCTCTATATATTTCATAAGGGAGTCATAATAATATTACTTTCTCTTTTCTGCTGTCCGTATTTTCTGTAACATAAATGCCCTCTGATTTCAATTTCAGTTGAGAATATACTAGAGTAGGCCTATATGTTTGACATATATTTGTTATATATGAGTAAAGCTCTAATGTGGATAAATATGCTATAGCTAGCAGATGTGAATTCGATTAATTATGCTTTTTATTTTTTTTATCTGTCACATCAGCACTTTTGGGATTCAGCAATACTCCAACTACAGGACGCCACATTAAAATCCAGTGCATGGGCCTATAGTAATACATCAGAGTTGGGGTGGGCCTATAATAATACATCAGAGTTGGGGTGGGCCTATAGTAATACATCAGAGTTGGGGTGGGCCCATAATAATATATCAGAGTTGGGGTGGGCCTATAATAATACATCAGAGCTGGGGTGGGCCTATAATAATATATCAGAGTTGGGGTGGGCCTATAATAATACATCAGAGTTGGGGTGGGCCTATAATAATACATCAGAGCTGGGGTGGGCCTATAATAATACATCAGAGTTGGGGTGTGCCTATAATAATATATCAGAGTTGGGGTGGGCCTATAATAATACATCAGAGTTGGGGTGGGCCTATAATACTACATCAGAGTTGGGGTGGGCCTATAATAATATATCAGAGTTGGGGTGGGCCTATAATAATACATCAGAGCTGGGGTGGGCCTATAATAATATATCAGAGTTGGGGTGGGCCTATAATAATACATCAGAGTTGGGGTGGGCCTATAATAATACATCAGAGCTGGGGTGGGCCTATAATAATACATCAGAGTTGGGGTGTGCCTATAATAATATATCAGAGTTGGGGTGGGCCTATAATAATACATCAGAGTTGGGGTGGGCCTATAATACTACATCAGAGTTGGGGTGGGCCTATAATAATACATTAGAGTTGGGGTGGGCCTATAGTAATACATCAGAGTTGGGGTGGGCCTATAATAATACATCAGAGCTGGGGTGGGTCTATAATACTACATCAGAGTTGGGGTGGGCCTATAATAATATATCAGAGCTGGGGTGGGCCTATAGTAATACATCAGAGTTGGGGTGGGTCTATAATAATACATCAGAGTTGGGGTGGGCCTATAATAATATATCAGAGTTGGGGTGGGCCTATAGTAATATATCAGAGTTGGGGTGGGCCTATAATAATACATCAGAGTTGGGGTGGGCCTATAATAATATATCAGAGTTGGGGTGGGCCCATAATAATACATCAGAGTTGGGGTGGGCCTATAGTAATACATCAGAGTTGGGGTGGGCCTATAATAATACATCAGAGTTGGGGTGGGCCTATAATAATACATCAGAGTTGGGGTGGGCCTATAATAATACATCAGAGTGGGGTGGGCCTATAATAATACATCAGAGTTGGGGTGGGCCTATAATAATACATCAGAGTTGGGGTGGGCCTATAATAATATATCAGAGTTGGGGTGGGCCTATAATAATACATCAGAGTTGGGGTGGGCCTATAATAATACATCAGAGTTGGGGTGGGCCTATAATAATACATCAGAGTGGGGTGGGCCTATAATAATATATCAGAGCTGGGGTGGGCCTATAATAATATATCAGAGTTGGGGTGGGCCTATAATAATACATCAGAGCTGGGGTGGGCCTATAATAATACATCAGAGCTGGGGTGGGCCTATAATAATACATCAGAGCTGGGGTGGGCCTATAGTAATACATCAGAGTTGGGGTGGGCCTATAATAATACATCAGAGTTGGGGTGGGCCTATAGTAATACATCAGAGTTGGGGTGGGCCTATAATAATACATCAGAGTTGGGGTGGGCCTATAATAATACATCAGAGTTGGGGTGGGCCTATAGTAATACATCAGAGTTGGGGTGGGCCTATAATAATACATCAGAGTTGGGGTGGGCCTATAGTAATACATCAGAGTTGGGGTGGGCCTATAATAATACATCAGAGTTGGGGTGGGCCTATAATAATACATCAGAGTTGGGGTGGGCCTATAATAATACATAAGAGTTGGGGTGGGCCTATAATAATATATCAGAGTTGGGGTGGGCCTATAATAATATATCAGAGCTGGGGTGGGCCTATAATAATATATCAGAGCTGGGGTGGGCCTATAGTAATATATCAGAGCTGGGGTGGGCCTATAATAATATATCAGAGTTGGGGTGGGCCTATAATAATACATCAGAGTTGGGGTGGGCCTATAATAATACATCAGAGTTGGGGTGGACCTATAATAATACATCAGAGTTGGGGTGGGTCTATAATACTACATCAGAGTTGGGGTGGGTCTATAATACTACATCAGAGTTGGGGTGGGCCTATAATAATACATCAGAGTTGGGGTGGGTCTATAATACTACATCAGAGTTGGGGTGGACCTATAATAATACATCAGAGCTGGGGTGGGTCTATAAAACTACATCAGAGTTGGGGTGGGCCTATAATACTACATCAGAGTTGGGGTGGGCCTATAATAATACATCAGAGTTGGGGTGGGCCTATAATAATACATCAGAGCTGGGGTGGGCCTATAATAATACATCAGATTTGGGGTGGGCCTATAATAATACATTAGAGCTGGGGTGGGCCTATAATACTACATCAGAGTTGGGGTGTGCCTATAATAATACATCAGAGTTGGGGTGGGCCTATAATAATACATCAGAGCTGGGGTGGGCCTATAATAATACATCAGAGTTGGGGTGGGCCTATAATAATACATCAGAGTTGGGGTGGGCCTATAATAATACATCAGAGTTGGGGTGGGCCTATAATAATACATCAGAGTTGGGGTGGGCCTATAGTAATACATCAGAGTTGGGGTGGGCCTATAATAATACATCAGAGTTGGGGTGGGCCTATAATAATACATCAGAGTGGGGTGGGCCTATAATAATACATCAGAGTTGGGGTGGGCCTATAATAATACATTAGAGTTGGGGTGGGCCTATAGTAATACATCAGAGTTGGGGTGGGCCTATAATAATACATCAGAGTTGGGGTGGGCCTATAATAATACATCAGAGTTGGGGTGGGCCTATAATAATACATCAGAGTGGGGTGGGCCTATAATAATACATCAGAGTTGGGGTGGGCCTATAATAATACATTAGAGTTGGGGTGGGCCTATAGTAATACATCAGAGTTGGGGTGGGCCTATAATAATACATCAGAGCTGGGGTGGGCCTATAATACTACATCAGAGTTGGGGTGGGCCTATAATAATACATCAGAGTTGGGGTGGGCCTATAATAATACATCAGAGTTGGGGTGGGCCTATAATAATACATCAGAGTTGGGGTGGGCCTATAATAATATATCAGAGCTGGGGTGGGTCTATAATAATACATCAGAGTTGGGGTGGGTCTATAGTAATACATCAGAGTTGGGGTGGGCCTATAATAATACATCAGAGTTGGGGTGGGCCTATAGTAATACATCAGAGTTGGGGTGGGCCTATAATAATACATCAGAGTTGGGGTGGGCCTATAATAATATATCAGAGCTGGGGTGGGTCTATAATAATACATCAGAGTTGGGGTGGGCCTATAGTAATACATCAGAGTTGGGGTGGGCCTATAATAATACATCAGAGTTGGGGTGGGCCTATAGTAATACATCAGAGTTGGGGTGGGCCTATAATAATATATCAGAGCTGGGGTGGGTCTATAATAATACATCAGAGTTGGGGTGGGCCTATAGTAATACATCAGAGTTGGGGTGGGCCTATAATAATACATCAGAGTTGGGGTGGGCCTATAATAATACATCAGAGTTGGGGTGGGCCCATCTTTACTCAGATTGAATTCGCCCCCTAGTGTTACATGCATTGCCTGCACTCGAAGAAAGGTCAGTGGGATAGCACGTTTTGTGATGTTGTTCAATGAGTAAGAGAGATTGCTTAAATATAGCCTATAATAGGCCTACATAGATCCCACGTCACTGTCTCTCTCTAAATTACTCATAGTTTTAGAACAATGTAATTGCATTCTGCATTCTTGGACGAGGCTGGAAGATGATGACGGGGAGATTCGCCCCATCCGTCTTCCGAATAGAAAGTTGCATTCAGGCCTATTTCACGCTGAGACCGGACCAGTGCCATGGAAGCAGCACAGTGGTCATGTCAGCGTGTTCATTATCGGGTTAGGGAGAGTAGCAGCAGCTGTTCCGGTGATGGGACGGCCAGAGCAGATCTATAAGTTCCATCGAATTTCTCTCTCTGCGATGGAGTTGGAAAGTCAGGAAAATGTTTATGTAGAGTTTCGGGTCAATATTCTGCGAGGTCATCATTGGCAGATGTTTGTGCCGATTCCAAGAAATCCAAAGGAAAATCAACTGGTCCTTGGAGTAGGCCTAGGTAGGCTATTTAGTCTAGATGTGGCCTGTTTACAGTGTATCATTTCAAAGATAGAAAAATAGCCTTATTTATCATTTTGATTCACAATTCAACATTTCGATATATGACATTGGACAGGATCTTTTCACATTTACACATATTGGCCCACGGATACGGTTGAGCCATAGCCTATTATTTTTTAAATCATTTTCTTCATTTTTCTTTGGGGTGGGGGAGAGGGGGGGGGCTGTGTGGAATGATATTGCTGTGCTGTGATTCTGCTCAGACATTGTCTCTATACCCTTCTAATCAGTTTTGGCACGCTGTTGGCTTGAGCTGAGCGGCAGCCCCTCCTCACCTCGCGGACGCGCACGGTGGCCCGGGATCTGTTTGAGCTGTGGTGAGTGACAGCACACACTCTCTCTCTCGCCTGCCTCCTTGTCCACGCGGTGAAAATAAAGCCGTTTTATGAATACGACCCAAATGACATGCTTGATGGTGAACCTATTAGAATGATCCCGCCCTGCCCCTTAGCTCCGTGGTGCATGTGGCACTATAAACACGATATAGGCTATTGATGGTGGCTGCCTTGTCAGAAGTACGTATTTTGCGATCTTCCAATACTATTTATTATTTATTATAATACCAACATATTTTGTGAGGAAATATATTAACTCTCAATGTTAAAAAGAGGGAATTATGGAATTATTGGGTTATGGAATTATTTATTTATGTTTCATTTAGGCCTACTGAATCTGAATGCTTGAATTTGTTCAACTATGCCAACATTGTTAGATGTTTCACACTGTATTCATTATTTTTCTCATGACAGCAACATAGTATTTTTTAAATAAATGTACTAATAATTCTAAACAATTCCAACATGTCGGTCTTGCATTTCGTTTAAAGTGAATGGGAATCAAACAATAATAATCAGTCATTCAAGAGTTAATAACGCATTTGTCATCACAAATGTTTCTTATTTTGCAACATAAGGCATAATTCTAAAAATAGTCCAGTTATAGACCTAGGCCTACTAAAACGAGCATTTCAGTTCTCTTTTGTTTTCAAAATTGTTCATCTGCAATTTGGTTGTACACCCATTTCAGCAATTTATAGTTTTGTCCCAAAGCCAATTTATGTACCTTCAGCATTGTCTATAATTTAATCGAAGGCCTAGTATTAAATTATTTCATTTAGCCTATTCCTTTTTCATATTTAGAACTCAGCTATTTAAAGCTTTCAATTGTAATCCAAACGAATTACATGAGAGTAAAAACAACAACACATTAATTTGTATAAACTCAATTTGTGCTTATGAATGGGACGTGCCTATCCGTGTCCCCTCTGAAGTCCCAACTGGATGCTGATTGCACCCAAACAGGGCTGTGGCGCGGTGGGGGCCATAGAGAAGGCCTGCACGACCCACTGCTCCTCTCTCCCCCCTCCGACAGTGCTCTCGGCGGTCCTCGGTGCGCTCAGCTGATCAAAGCTCCAGTCAGGGGTAATATTTCTCACTTTATTACCGGAGTCACGGCGTGTCTGCACAGCTAGCGATCACAGAGTCCACTGCCCACTCTCAACTCTCTCACTCACCCGGTCACGTATCAGCAGCACACAAACATATCCTATCAGAAGCAACACAATACAACTTATTTTGTTAAATGTATAGGCGTATTTCTCATACGTAGGCCTAGAATAGCCTAAACTAAAATATTGTTTTTGTTGATAAAAAAAAATGCGTTTCAGAAAACGTTTTCATTAGACCTGAAAGTAGGCTAATCATTATCTTAAACGAAATAGCGTTATCATCTGCATCTAGTATGAGTGGCATGGGCATGCTATTTAGAATCAGTAGCGGTGCGTGGTTAAAATCACTGGGGAAGGCCCCAAAAAGCCATATTACAACTTATGAGCTGTGATAATTGCGTTGTTTGCTCTATAACCTGTTAATTCATATGCCTTGTGACCGTGATATATAGGCCTAAAGGCTGAGACAATGAGAAGACACAGTGGCAGAATAAATTCAACCACACCTTTGTTTCATCACAAAACCGGATAACAACCTCTGTCCAGTGAAGTCCACAAAGCATATTGAATGTACAGTAACAGACAGTTACATGACCTACAACATGGTCAAGCAAGTTAATGTTTCCGACATTTTCGGACCTCTAAACAACTATTGATTTTAGAATCACAGATAGTTATCACAAGTCACAAAGAAAACAGGGGCTGCCTCCACTATTCCAGCACCATTTCAACTTCAACATTTCAACATCATCAAATCACCTCTGCTTAGTCTAATCCAGTGACAACTAAAATATACCAAAAATAATTTTGTCCAATTAAAGTAAACTAAATATGATGTGGCTGTCCATGGTTCTGATTTCTCTGTGCGTGTGTGCGTTCGTGCAAGTAGAAAAACATGTTGACTCACCCTACTTGTAGAGAAATGCCAATTCCATCCTCCTCTCTTTCATGTTGAAGAAACTGTCTATCACTCTGTCATACAGTACCCGCTTTTATTTTTTGTTGTCCTAGGCTACCTGGCTAAAATGCTTGCTCGCTAGCATAACTTCTATTCATGGATAACGTTACCTACATCTACCTACATATTACACTTCCATCCTCTCAGGCCAGGGGCCCAACAATGTATGAATTAATGGTTGGATCAGAATTGCCTTTATAATCATTGGCCAGAATGATAAGTCCAAATCCCTATCTCCATCCATGGCTATTTTGGGGCCAAGTTTATCTAGCTGGCTAGCTAGCCACCAGAGGACAACAACAAAACAAGATGCAACAATTCAAGTTTTTCTGTCAATGATGTATGCTCTCAATGGGATTTGATAGGAGTGACGCCAAATCGAAACTGTCTTCCCTTGACACCTTTTTTTAGTGGACCAGGACCATTCACAGTTGAGCTCGCTCAGTTAAGTTCAACGCTGATTGGCAACAAAAAAAATTGTCAATGGAGGCTAGAAACTCACTGGCTTCTCTTGCCTTCAATACTACGGGCGGCAACAATGTCATACTCGTTTGGACCAGACAGCATCAGATAGATGGCCTACACATAGAGAGACAGAGGGGCGCTGTTTCCCTCGCTCGGATAATTTCTCCTGTGAGATACATTCAGCCTCTAGCGAATTGAAGGAACATTATGAAACACGGAGAGACGAAAGATTATTCATATATTATACTTGTGTTTTTTATTGGTACATTTTTTGGTGAAGCCTGGCTTCCATAAATACACTCCATTATTTTGAATATTACTGTATAATTCATTTTAGAAAACAGATTATGATTTAATTTAAAGTGGGCTCTATTTAGGTTTAAAACAATGACACCTGGCCAAGGCCTGTAGAAGCCAGTGTAGGCTACATGACGTTGTTGGCTAAGTTGTATCAGGGGATTGTCTGATTGCATGACAAGTAAGAATATAATAGAATAACGTAGAATAGAAATGCAGACAAAAGTGCTCAAAATAAGAATAGCCTACACGTGTCACATACATTTTTTATATATATCTAGACCTTACCACCGCTGACAGAGTAGGCTATGTATGCAGTTCAGGTCAACACAGACAATAACATATCCTTCAAAAAAAGTAAGTAGCCAATCTGACATATCCTACTCAACAGAGCAGGCCTCATCTTTTGACTGGCAATGATGTGCAATGAGATGCGTTTAGGTCATGCCCTGGTTAGAGCCCGGTTTGGTTTGGTTTTGTGTTGTGCGTTTTTCTATCGATGGCTCCCTCTAGCCTGCCCCGTACGTTGTTCGTTGCATATACTGTAAAAGAGCAGTAGTAAAACCAAGCTCCCCTTGGAGCAGTCTGTCGCTGAGTATGGACATAAAGTGAGGAAATATAGGAAATATACTGAATATAAATAACTGACATGGGGTACCACTCACCGCTGCCCGTCAGTGTGTGTGTGTGTGTTTGCGCGTGCACGTGTGTGTGAGAGAGAAGTGAGATAGTGATGATGTAAGATTAGGTGCAGTGAAGAAATGTAATCTCATAGGCAGGCGAGAGTGAAAGAGGAGGCCTTTATGATGATGCCTCCCTGTTGCGGTGTCACCCGGTGACAAGTGTGAACTTCCAACCGTACATGTGAGTTTATATGTTGGCCTTGGCATCCCTTTCCCTCCCACTGTCTGAAGGTATCCAATCAGTCATGAAGCATTTATTATCAACACTTCACAAATAAAACTATTACAACTGCTTTATAGTTAATACTATATTTATTAAGCTATCATTTTACACATGTTAATTTGTGAAAGAAAGATCTCAAACGATTCAAAGAGGATTCAACTTTCATTGAGCTTTAAAGACAGGTCTATGAAAGATGATTTAAAAACAGTTGCAAAACTAAGAAATGCAAAATTAAGAAATATGATGGCTGGATATTTGAAGTCACCATTAACCTAACTCAAAACGCATCAGTAGTAAGAACATTTAGACATCAGTCCTAAAAAATGAAGAGCAGGCTTGGTCCTGTAAAACACCTGAATATTAGAACCCTTTCAGAGTTTTCAATAGGCCTACATAATGCATAGCCTTAACTATTTTGGAGTCTACAAAATTCAAGGTAATGTTTTTTGGCTCCTCTTCTGGTAAATGGATTGAACGGCCTTAATTAAACGTCCTAAGGTGTTGACGCCATCAGCAACTGTCACAATGATCTAGTTACCTGTAAACCTTTGAGCCTCTTCGTCTTTCACATCCCCCATGCTCCACAAAAGACCAAAGAGAGCACAGCACTGCTGAGATGTATTGGTGGGAAATGTGGATTTAAATAGTGATTAAATAAGGATCATGGAAAATAAATGATAACATACTTAAAAGGTAAGGAGAAGACTGTGCAGCTGTCAGAAAAACATTTCAAGTAAAAGCATATGATGAAGAAAAAACAGCCACCAGGACATAGCCTATACCTCTCTGATTATTTCAAATTGTGAAACTTAATTCCCGTTTTGGGTAAACACTAATGTCCAACCCACATTAACTTCATTTCCCTTAGGTGATGTACACACCATTGAGAATTTGTCTCTAAACTATTATCTAAGATTTGTTCAGCCGCAACCAAGAGAACACTCACTCAAATCGTTCGCCACCACATGCGTCTTGGCGCATTGGAGAGGCTGCACATTCTAACAAAACACATTTGGTCAACTTAATAAGTCTGAAATAAAATGTATGACGTATCTATTGTCATTGATAATATAATAACGTATTGTATGGCAAAAGTCAAGTCACTTCTGTAGCCTGTATACTATATGCTAAAACTTAGTCAAAATGCGATTTTTACCAACAATTATTTTTTTTAACAAAAGCATGCATTCCATCCCATTTTGTTATATGAATATAATACATATTCCAATGTTACTACTACTGTTTTTAATTAAACTAAGACGACCTCTCTCTCGCCCATGGGGAGGGTCCATGCAGGATCAGGAGAGAACGTTAAGATGCCCATATCTACCTTATGAAATGATTCTTCACGTCGATTTCCTCGCCGCAGACAATTGATAAGCTGGTGATTGTGCTGTTTTTACCTCAACGGTCGTCGTCTTTCCGCCCACATACATTCACTAACATATGACAGTTTCTAGGAATATTTGACAATTGGTTTCTTCAGTTCCCCATAAATAGAACAGAATGCACCGGCTGGTCTTTGAAAGGATAGCTAATGGTTACTTGCATGGCGCGCTGCTGATTGGCTTCTCCACTGCCTGACGTCACGAGACTGTGAATAAGGCTGGCTCGTGTGCTTTCAGGAACATGCAGAGTACTGCAGACAACGCGGAGCGTCAATCCTGCACAGAGATGTCACACGCATCCTACCATCACTAGCATCATTTACCAAAAGAGAACTCGAGGGGACAGATAGCTAACAGAGCCGGAGGAAACACACTTTTTCCTTGAAATATTTTGATAGTTAATTATTTCGATTCTCATCGGGTCCTAAACAGTGGATAAGCGGTCATGTCAAAGAACATTGAATTATTTATAGGCACGCGCGTCTTGCTGTGTGACAGTATTGCCCCAAAACCATTTTGTTAGATGTGCGTCTTCAACAGTGACTGGCACACGTTGCTTTTTCGGCCAATGCTTCACTTTGATGACTACGGATACTTGCTGATAGGCTATGGTTCTCACATTATAGCCAATCTTCAGAGGTGGCTTGATATTTTTTGCCATTTGATTGGCTTCATTTAAGCCGATGTGTGTTTGGTGTATGGAAGAGGGTCCGAAGGACTGACTTTCGAAGCGTCTAAGGCTTTGACACTACCTCACCTGGGAGGACGCATCCTGGCTAACGGTCGACATCCTGTACTTGGATCCTATAAACCTCCATGCTGACCACTTCAGAGGAGAGAATAAGAGGTAGGATAGTGACCAGGCTACCCATCGACTGTTTATGTGAACACATTGATCCAGGACGTCCGAGCGAAAAAGGAACCAAATACTCCAAATACAAACATCCAATAATCGGTGTGTGTTGTTGATTTGTTTCCTGCTCAAGTCAGAGTGTGAGTGAGACGACCACAACCTCAGGAGGCTGAACAGACCACGGTTGCAGAGTGGGTGCAAATCCAAAGACGATGGTCCACTGTGCCGGGTGCGAGAGGCCTATACTGGACAGGTTTCTCCTCAATGTTCTGGACAGAGCTTGGCACGTCAAGTGCGTACAGTGCTGCGAGTGTAAATGCAATTTAACAGAGAAATGCTTTTCTCGAGAGGGGAAACTATATTGCAAAAACGACTTCTTTAGGTAAGCTTGACTGGTGGGTGCTTGCTCCCTGTCATTCGTCCTTTACTACAGTAATTATTATTTCAGTTGTGTAGTCTTGGATAAGCATTTCCGTGTTTCTGTGAAGTTAACAATACTATCCTAATGTTCTCAGTCAAATGCATATTTTTCTTTAAAAAAGACTCATAAGGATATTGCAAATACGAAACATTTTCAATATGATGTTATATAGGCTAATAATGAACATATAAACTCTGTCATTTGTTTAGTGTAAAAAACAAAACAAAAAAGGCGACTCTCTAACTTCTGAACTAATGAACACAAAAGTAGAGCCTGCAATAAATTGCAAAACTATCTAAAGACATACAATAATTACACCTTATATCTTCAAATTGTACTTTAGAAAACGGTTAAGCCAATAATGTTCAGCCTTATGCTCTCAAAACATTTACCATTATAATTTGCTTATAACAAAATGATAGTTATATTCAAGGCTAAATGCTTAATGGAATGTATTATATATGGCACATATTAATACATTAACCACTCTAAATATTATCTGTACTCATTTCTAATATGGCTAAAAGATAAATAAGATTGCATCCAATTCCTTCAGAATTTCTAAGTGCTAGGTGTGAAGGAGGATTTGGAGGTGGTACTTCAGAAGCTTTGATTAGTAGAGCCAGTAATTAAATGCTTGTTCATTTGTATTGTTATGCTAAAAGCTGGACAGCAACATTAAACGCGTGTGTACTCGTCCTCGGTATGGGGTATGAAGGAAATCAATCACACGTTGTTTATTAGGCGTAGAGGTGCAGAGAAGCGGCTAGAATCAATACTTCATCGGGGTAGTGTGGAGGAAGTGTGTATCTCGGCCCAGTGGCAAAGCTATCTGTCCAGGCCCCTGTGTTTGCACGGCTCCAGTGAGAAGGACGTGATACGTGGATTTAAATAATAAACCTCTTTAAAAGATCAAACAAGCAGACAATGCAATCACAGACTTGCAGTCAACAATCAGTGTACATCATCTCAATACACAATAGTTTCCGTTACAATCAGCAAAAAGAGGATCATCACACATATTAAAGTACTAACTTGTATGTTGCAATGTGTATTATTGTGCATAAGTCTTTATTATCCCAAAACCACAGACAACATTATTGCCTAATTGTATTACACATTTAGGGTTGTTGTTTTGTGTTATAAATTATGTATTATTTTTCATAATGATCAGCTACATTTCAGGATGGACAACACTAACATGTATTTTCATTAGGTCTAAATAGGCCTAAAATGCGATTCTATTCAGTTCTCTACACAAAAACGTGTTTATAATGGAACAAATATTTTTTGATTCGGTAAAGTAAGAAAATGTGTCCGTTGACAATGAATGCAGAAATATAATAGAAGTACAGGGCCTACTACAGTTAACAATAATTATAAAGAACAGGACCACATATGGCAATTATGGAATCATTCTCACCGTGAACCATTGCAACCGAGAGGCAGAGATTAGGGTTACACTCTTAGAAGAAAATGTTCCAAAAGGGGTATTCTACAGTTCCCATAGGAGAACCCTGTTTGGTTCTAGGTAGAACCATTTTTGGTTCCAGGTAGAACTATTTTGGGTTCCATCTAGAACCCTCTGTGGGAAGGGTTCTACATTGAACCCAAAACGGTTCTTCCTGCAACCAAATAGGTTATTCAATGGGTTCTCCTATGGGGAAAGCCGAACAACCCTTTTAGGTTCTAGATAGCAATTTTTTTCTGAGACTAAGCAGTGACCTATATTTTTTTTTAAGTATGTATTTATTCACACTCTCAATATGCAATCGTTGTATACTAACATATACTGTTTGGTTTTGCGCCTAAACGCATTTGAATAATCATGCATTATTCCTGTGTCCCCTCGCAGGAGGTTCGGGACAAAGTGCGCGGGCTGTTCTCAGGGCATCTCGCCGAACGACTTGGTCCGGAGGGCAAGGAGCAAAGTGTTTCATCTCAACTGCTTCACCTGCATGATGTGTAACAAACAGCTGTCCACGGGAGAGGAGCTCTACATCATAGACGAAAACAAATTTGTCTGCAAAGAAGATTATCTTACCCACAGCAATGGGAAAGACACAAGCCTTCTCTCAGGTAGGCCTATACGGCCAAATTGGCTTCATCATTTTGGGCGCATGGCTACTAATAGGGCGGCAGGTAGCCTAGTGGTTAGAGCGTTGGCCCTCTAACCGAAAGGTGTCTAGATCGAATCCCCGACCTGACAAGGTACAATTCTGTCGTTCTGCCCCTGAACAAGGCACTGTTCCTAGGCCGTCATTGCAAATATGAATGTTTTCTTACCTAACTTGCGTGGAGGTAAAGGTAAAATAAAAAAAACGAAATTGTGACCCATGTGACTTGTTCCACCCACAGTTTGTTGTTGAATAATCATGCATGTCCTATGCCTAAACTATTTTATTTTATGGTAAAAACAGAAATAACGATTGCCTATATTTTCACACGATTGCTGGAGATTTCATTGGATTTGTAAGCCAAAATATCCAATTATATTTGCATAGATATTCATTATCGGGTTGTATGACTATTGTAGTCTATTGATATTATCGTAGGCCCATTTTTTGACACATTTAATGAATTCGGCGCTAAAAGGTAATATATAACAGAAATAGTGTTCTTCAAAATAATTTAAATCTGCATAGGTTATTATTTCAGGTAGGCCTATTGTTTAATACTATATCAATTTGTAATTTTTTTAAAATATATTTTAGTAAGGCTATAAAGGCCTACACAAATAGGCCAATAGTAATCATTCATATTCCTCATTGTTTTGAAATTATAGGTCTACAAATGGACTAAGCGTTTTCTGTCCTTTTTCGTTTTCACAGTAACAGCATGTAGCGACCCAAGTTTATCCCCGGATTCTCAAGATCAGTTACAGGACGATGTGAAGGACTCTGAAATAGCCAATCTGTCGGACAAAGAAACGGGTAGTAATGAGAACGATGGCGAGAACCTTGGCGGTAAACGACGTGGACCGCGAACCACCATCAAAGCAAAGCAACTGGAGACCCTAAAAGCGGCATTCGCTGCCACCCCCAAACCCACGAGACACATCAGGGAGCAGCTCGCGCAGGAGACGGGGCTGAACATGAGAGTCATTCAGGTAATGGCAAAGACAAATGCACTATAATGACATGAATGTAATTCCTGATGCAGCTCATGTGGTATTGGTATGGGAGTGAATGAGAACCGTATAAGGGGGGGGGGGGGGGACCTCACCTTGTGCGTTTTCAGGGTTACACACTTCTTAAAGCGTGTGATATAGCAGCTTCTATTTTATTGAAAGTACCTCCATGTTGGGCACCGTGTCAACAGTTCGCCACAAACAGAGCCCTGATCACAATCACTCCGCTCCTTTCTCATACGCCTTCCCGCTTAAAGACGGGGTTGCCTAGAAATTGCATGGTCACATTGACTGTAAAGAGCGAAAGATTGGCTGTCATCGAGGTTTATTTGGAAAGCGTAATTTATATGGGTATTTTTTATTCTTGGCGTGTAGGATGGGTAAACACGCCAACTGGCGTGAGACTGGTGAGAGCGATGGGAGTCTTGGCAACGCTGGGCCATCACGTTTTGCGACCACATTTAGCCATGCTGTGACCATTTTCAGTCAAGTGTAAACGCAGAAATCTGTTCAGGAGACTTCAAAATGTCTCCTTACCCCCCAGTCTAGTATAGCGTAAATAATTTCAAATAAGCATGCCTTATATTGACATATAATAATAACAACAACAAACACAATTATTATGAATAATTGTATTATTAATACTATTGTTATTGTTATTATTATTACCAGTGGTATTTAATTTTGACAAATTGCATTACCTAATGCAAACAAGTAAGCTAGGCCTATCATTTGGAAGGCTTTTTTGTTTGGTGGCATTCTTTTTGGCCTATTTTCAAGAGTTGAAAATGAGGCTATTGAAGATGCACACCTGATTTGGGATGTTTAAGTTGGTCTCTGTATCGTAGTACCTAAATTCGGACAATACATCGTATGTGCACACAAATAAGCGCATCCACACCGCCGAGTCTCCCATGATAGGGCTCGTGCTGCGGGGACTTGGGAATGTATTGACAAAAGATTGAAGGCGGATCAAGGGAAAAAAAATCCAGATTATTAAGGTGGCGAGGTTGGATATTTAAGAGCTTCAAGGAAGAGCATAATTAGCAGAAGCAATTCAAGGGTGGGTATATAGATTACGAAATAATAACCTCGCAGAGCCGTGTAATATATTGCTAACAACCGTTCTAATAAGTATTAATTGTAGATTTTAAAAGTTCCCGCTGCTGCCCCTTTACTCGGGGTAAATGGACGGTTAAAATAACATTGAACTGATGTTAGATCTTTGCGACTAGAGTGACGATAATTAATAGTAATATTATCCCTGGAATAATACTTTACTCCATCAAGTCACCACGAACCATGCAGGGCAGCGCGCGCTCCGGCACAAACAGGGCACCCAGGTTACACATGGCCTAGGCGTTGCTTTGATGTTGAACACGGATCTATAAACAAAGCAATGATAATATAACGGTAAAGCAGTAATAATTATAAACAAACTGACACCATACATAATGCTTATATTGTTGGAATAGATCTGATATTAGATTTAGGCTACTTTTTATATAGGCTACCAATCTATAATGATTTTTCAACCAAAACAAGTTTTCGATCTGTAGTGAAGTAAAGTGTTTGTTTTTATTTGATTGACTATGAAATATGGATTCTGCAGCTTTACATCCTGTGTGCATTCAATTATTTATCATAATATATTGAGATGTGTTTTCAAACGTCATTTTGGATACAGAGGCAATCTTTGCTGTGAGCCTCTCTTTGTCTCCAACGCTCCAGCTGTAATATTTGCACTTCAATTCTTCCAATCCATTTCATTTTCATTAACGTTGCTCTATGCTGGCTTTTGTGCTTCATAGGTATGGTTTCAGAACAGGCGGTCCAAGGAGCGACGCATGAAGCAATTGAGCGCCCTGGGCGCGAGACGGCACGCGTTCTTCCGGAGCCCGAGGAGAATGAGAACGCTAGTGGACCGGCTGGAACCCGGGGAATTAATTCCAAACGGTCCTTTCTCATACTACGGAGGTAAGAAGAGTGATGAAACGGTTTGCGCGTCCCAGCGGGTTTATCGGTTTCACATGTTTGTCTGAAATGTCGAATAATTTTACATGTGTCCGCCAAGCGCTGTTTCCATTTGTCGCGCTGCCCCAGGACGCCTTTGATGACTATCATGGCTTATCAGATGAGCTCAACACACATCATTGGAATAGAACCTACACCGAGAGGATAGCTTTAAAATGTTTGAGTATGGATGGACATTATCTAGAGATGGATTAGTTAGGATGCTGTGCCAAATCTTCAGGTCTTAAAAAAGTCATATACGACTTATTACAATGGGAGATAATTAACGATTACGCATGTGCCAAAAACACCACAAAAAAGGTCTAAAGTGATTCGAAATTGATGTTGTCAAAATTTAAATGTTAAAATAACGTGTCTCTTTAAATATCTCAGATTATAGACTCCAATCGTCTGACCCATTTGTCCAAACTAGAAAAAAAAGACATAAAATAGGCCTAATAAAAATAACAATTACAGTAGCATGGAGAATAAATCTTGTTATGGTGTCCATGTAAGCTAAACAGCGCCTAATAACAGTTAATGCAATAGGCCTAAATGTGTCGTTAAATATGAATAAATAGTCACTAGAACACTATTATTATTTTCTCTGAATATCAGGTATATTACATCAACATTCAAACTGTATTAAGAGGGGAAGTAGCTCATTACCAAATTCCACTGCATTCTCTGTGATCCCTGTCTGGAACGGGTTGTTAATAAATACCTCATCCATAACATTTAGGTCAAGGGGTTAGTTAGAGAGGGCTCCAAGCCATTGCATTATCTCACTGACTGAATTGTCTTGACTTTTTCCCTTACAAGATGACATTCACGTGCAAGAAAGGTGCATTTGTAGGCCTTCTGTTTTCGTAGGAAGGAGCTTGGAACATGTTTGGTTGTGACATACATTTTGTGTTACTTTGAGGAATATTTAGAATGTTGATGATCGGAGAGAGTAGTTGAATATGAGAAATTATTAATATACAAAGTCAATCTAAAATGTTTATCTACTCCTTTTCCAAGGACACCAACACTGTTTTGGGGAAATGTAACTGTAAGGTTTTAAATAGGGGGTGCTTATATTTGTCCTGTTTCACTGCATGTACAAGTGGGTAACCTGTACAAGTGTGAGGTTTGAAACGGAAATGTGTTTTTTGCATATCCCAGCTCCCCCTGAGACACCCTTGGAGAGTAGGGTAACGGCCAGGGATCAGCTCTTATTGACTGCAGCCCTGGAGCAATTAGGATTAAGTGCCTTGCTCAAGGGCAGATCAACAGATTTTTCAACTTGTCGGCTTGGGGATTCAGACTACCAACATTTCGGTTACTGGCCCAATGCTCTAGCCACTAGGCTACCTGCTGCCCTTGAAATATAATAATGTAGGCTTTCTTGATTATAGTGAAGTATGTGCGTCCTTATTTCAATTTTCCTAACATGTTTTGTGGATGTCAATAGTGTGTGGTGGAGTCTTGTCCTTTGTGGTGTGCAGTGGGCCTAATAGTATTCTGATGAAATGAAACATTGATTTCAGAAGGTAAAATGGCTGATGAAATGGTCCACATTTTAATTAATTTTGCGGCGGCATTGTTCTCCCCACCCAATTGCATTTTTGATTTAAGTGTAACTTTGACTAATGTGCCACGGCGAGGGTTTCTCCCTATGCAACTTCAGGCTATGTATATTCAATGAATTCCTGAATATCTCTGAAATCATTTTTACTCACCCTATTGTTCCCAGGCTAACCCAGATTTTTTTGTTGATCTGCAGATTATCAAAGCGAGTACTACGGTCCAGGAGGGAACTACGACTTCTTTCCTCAGGGGCCTCCGTCGTCGCAGGCACAGACCCCCGTAGACCTCCCCTTCGTGCCCTCCTCAGGCCCAACGGGCACCCCTCTAGGTGGTATGGACCATCCCCTGCCCGGGCACCACCCCTCCAGTGAGGTGCAGCGCTATTCTGACATCATGTCCCACCACCCTGGGGATTCGCCCAGCCCGGAGCCAGGCATCCCGGGGCCCATGCACAGCATCTCTTCTGAGGTGTACGGCCCCAGCCCGCCCTTTACCTCACTGTCTCTCAATGGCAGCGGATACGGCAACCACCTGTCCCATGCACCCTCGGAAATGAACGAGGGCACCGTCTGGTAGCTCTAGAGAGCGGACTGTACCACCGAGAGATTCAAAAGGGGAGGACAGGAGAGCGGGCATGGGCAGGGGCAGGGGTAGCGACACCAGTCAAATAATTTTTTGTCAATCATATTTATTTATTTATTTAATTTCCCCATATGATATTTTTTTGCAGGGAAAATAAATATGGCGAAAATCAAAACGTGGACAATGTGGTTGTAAGCATTTACCTTGGTATTGTGTTGATGTTTCAATTGCTTCTTTATCTAAACCCGAATAAGGACTTGGGCACATAAAAGACTGTGTGTGACTGTTGACCCTGTGGGCCCCTGGCGACCCCGGGCCCCTGCTCTCCATGGCTGTGAACCTTCCTGACTCCTGTCAGTGGCCTAGTACAGTGACGCCCCTCCAAACACATGCCACTGGGAAAACAACCATTCTGAAAACAAGTAATATGTCCCAAATCCACACAAACATCATTAGCTACTGTCAAAGACTCAACAGCTTTACAGAAAAAAGAAGGAAGGGTGGTTGGTCTGAATGCTAACCTGTGCCGCTGGCACTAGAAGAAGGCTGAAAGGCGTCAGACTCTATTTATGGCACTAGACGTGTCCCTTCTATTTATTCAAAAGCTCCTCAGACCTCTTTGCCTCTCAAGGCTCTGCCATATTAACACTTAAACAACCTTTTTGACACTAAATATATTTCTGAAGGCCAGGGGAAATACATTTTTTTCTCTCCATCCAGACAGTTTAATTTTTTTGGTAAAAAAATCAAACCACCAAATCTGAAGAAGTTGGCCTTCAAAAGGGAAACAAAAGGCAAAGTTATATGGCTTGTGAACCCTTTATTTAAATTGAACAGAACTTGAAATGTTGTTAAATGAAGTCTACCTTCTAAAAATTGTTTAATGGGGGTCTGAAAGGGACTTAGAACAGTCAACTGTTTACGTAATATATTTAATTCAGGAGTTAAAAGTATCAAACCATGTTTTAGAATCTCTTGATCAAGATAAAATGTTCCAAGCAACCAACCAAACTTTTGTATTGATTTTATTTATATTGTATGAAGACAAACACATTTGCTGGGGTTGTGGTTCACTGTGCTAGTTTGTACAAGATGTTGTTTACAAAAAAAAACACAAAAAAAACACAAGTAGACAGTTGCCAAATAAAAAATAGCACAAATACTGTAAAAGTGCTTTGCACCATTATCTGCAGAATGTGTTGAGACAAAGTGTAAGTGTTAAAAAATGCTAAGGAGTAATTTACTTCTTCATTTTTTTAGTGTGCTGAAAAACATTCATAAAGTTGTTAATATAACATACTTAGACAGGTTTTATTTTTGTGTCTTCAAATGAAAATCCAAACAATTTAATTGATGGTCGAATATGCAGCTAGCAGCTGCTACTTTCTTTAAATATCAAGCCCTCATGGTATGTCTGTTATTGTTCTAATAAACCTAAGCTTATGTGACCTCCAGTGCATATTAGACCATTCACTGTATAAATACAACATGTTGAAAACAATTGTGAGTTTTTAATAAAAATAGAAAATATACAATTTGAATGATAACCCATTTTCTTTGGACCGATCATATCTTACCTTATCTATATTTTATATTTCAAAATAGTAAAACGTCAGTGTAGGTTATTTCTCTTATATGTTCTTTCCAATTTAGTACGAGGTAACTGTTTATGAATCTCTTTAATGAAGTCAATTCAACAGGTTTAGTATAATAACCACTGCAGTACAGTATTTGCTAAATGCAAGCAGTTTGATCTGATTTGCACATCCATACATTGAATGGAAATGTAAACTACTGTTTTTGACAAGCACACACACACACACACACACACACACACACACACACACACACACACACACACACACACACACACACACACACACACACACACACACACACACACACACACACACACACACACACACACACACACACACACACACACACAATACAGTAATAACCACTTAATAACTGGATGCTGTGTTGATTAGCACTGTTGTCACACCATAACAGTAATGCCATGCAATGTCTTGCTATATATGGTGGTGCTCGTCACACACCAATCTGAAGGGACATTTTATTCAGTATCACAGCAGAGCATGGGATATTGTGGTTGCAATTTTACTTCTCACTCTGATTAGAAGAACAATTCATATATAGAATACTGCAGGGATTCGAATAACAAGGAAACCTTGCTGACTGGATTTAGTCCAGTAATAGAAATGGTCGACAGCATTTCAGCAGCCAACACAAGGGGGAGTTCTTCAGTAATTCCACAGAATTCATTCATAAATTATGCTGATATGGTTTCTTTTCCCACAGTACTGGTAATGGTTTTGACCTCTTGGAAGTCATTCCACTTCTTGAGGTCGTGGAAGGACTGTGATGATGAAGAAACTATGAACCTGGGTCTCTTGGTTATTATAGTTTTATTATTCCTACCTCGTGGGAATGGGATGCCAGTTGCACAACTGAATGCATTCAACCAAAATGTGTCTTTCACATTTAACCTAACCCCTCTGAATCAAAGAGGTGCAGGGGGCTGCTTTATTCGACATCCACGGTGCTCGGGAAGCAGTTTTGGGGGATAACTGCCTTGCTCAAGGGAGAATGGAATATCTTTCCACCTTGCCCGGCTCGGGGATTCGAACCAGCAACTTTTCAGTTACTGACTAGCCCAACACTCTTAAACGCTAGGCTACCTGCTGTTATGGGGGCTTCTAGTCCTTATGAAGAACCACAGACGAACAAACAAACATACATCAACAAACCAACAATAAACAAACTGAAACAAAAAAAGTAAAAACAAGTACTGGAAGTGAAACATTCTCATACTTCTGATTTATTTAAATGCATAAAACATCATGACCAAAGGAATTAAATGCATTGAAATGATCTGGTGTTAAAATGATTCATCGGTGTGGGTGGATTGGCGGTGGGTATAGGATTGTGGTCTGTATCCAGGGGAAGCAGCCTTTATCTCTGGGAGCCTGTATGGCTGCCTGCTAGCCTGAACGCTGCCTGTTTGCCTGCCTGCTAGCCGGGGCCTGGCCCCTGGACCATAATCCACCATGAATGAATCATGGTCCTGAGAGTTAAGAGTTAACCAGGCCTGGGGGGCCGAGTGCTTGGGGCCGGTGTGTGTGAGTGAGTATGGTGGATAGGACTCTCCTGAGCCCCAGGGCTTAGCCCCAGCACTAACACTATGCACTGACACCCACCCTGGGGCCACGGCTCTTTAAATTCAAATATCCTATTGATCGTGCATTGGCTATTGGTGCAAACTGACCTTGTAGTCTCGTAAAAAATAAATGCAGCCTTAACAGTATTGAAAGATTTTAAATTACGCTTTGAATTCCTAAGCGAGGGGATTTTAAAGTAGCTCACAGCCTCTGGTGCTTGGGTTAGGAAGGTAGGAAGGCAGAATGGGCCGGGGTGGACATGATGGTTTACAGTAGTGCAGGGCCAGGATGGACCAACCAAAGACGATATGCCTCAGCAGACAGATAGTTCTGCACTGCAGCCAAACGGAGGTTTTTACAGCTCTGCTCCATATGAGCAGCATTTGGCTTGGGCTTTTAATACAGAGTGGCTCGACTGGAAGTGCACTCTCCTCTGAGTGGAGTGGGGAAGTAAACAAACACATGGCATGGCGTCTTCATTTTCTGTCTCAAACAAATGACACGTCTGGGAACGGATTCCGTACCAAGCCAGAATGCTAATCAATGGAACAGGCCGGTTGAGCAGACAGATTTTCTTAGTTGTGTATAGGTATTGAGCTGCTGGGCCGGGATGATGTCCAGCCATGCAGCTACCTGGCAGGCTACTGCTGCTTTCTGCTGACTGGCAGGGCAGGCAGGCAGAGGGACGGAGAGAACACCCCACCTCGCTGTCTGCTGCTTGTGGCTCTCAACTACAGATGTAGGATCTTAATTTGATCACTTTTGTTGACGATCATTTTCCTGCACCACGGGAAATGAAGACTAGCTTCGTGATTTACATACATTCACTGAAAAACCCAACTAACATACAGATATATTAGCAATATTGCACTTTTCATGTAGCCTACTTTTGGCCAGCTAATAGCCTAGCCACCGATCAAGCAACGTTATGGACTAAAAGTTAAAATCCTGTTACAGCAGGATTATTTTGCTGTGACAATACAGGTCAAATTAAGATCTTACATCTGTCCTCAGAGATAGCAATCTGACTGCATTCATATCTACAACATAACTGCAGTAATATCATTTGATAGACCAAATAAAGTCTGTACTGGATTCTGAAGATTATCTAAAGTCACAAACGGTTCCCACAAACTGCTAGGGGAGGCAGCATAGCCTAGTGGTTAGAGCGTTGGATTAGTAACTGAAAGTTTGCAAGTTCAAATACCTGAGCTAACAAGGTACACCTCTGTCATTCTGCTCCTGAACAAGGCACTTAACCCACTGTTCCTAGGCCATAATTGAAAATAAGAATTTGTTCTTAACTGACTTGCCTAGTTAAATAAAGGTCAAATGAAATGGTCTAAAGCTGTCCCAACAGCAGTGTCCCAACTACACCATACCACTGCTACACCTGGCTATCAGCAGAGTCTTGTCTGGCAGTGAACAGTTCATTCAGCCTCATTTATTGCGTTTAAAGAAATCATTGCTGATATGGCTGACTTTCTTAGACAAATGTGGTTTCTACTGACAATTGAGATGTAAAAATTATGGCAAAAGGGTACAAGCGGATAAGAGGCAATCTGTAATTTTGATTAAGACATTATTGAGCGAGCTAGGACGGACGTAGTCAATTTAACTATTTCTTCAGCACTTTTGAAATGTACAGCGACATAATTCAGAACATGGACCGTTCTTACAGTATTCGTCCTGTATACCAAGTCAGAACTGTTGGATAAATAAAGGGGGCCTACAAGCAGACAATGAAAGCCCTTGAAATATTCAATGATTAATTTCTCTAAAACAGGTTATAGGCTACATGTGCACCACCAAGTCAGAACAGTAGGCGAAATTAAGAGCAGAAAATAGACCAAATTATTAGAGAGAGGCACATGGGCTACTAACAGCTTACTACACAACATACACTTAGTATTATTAGGTACAGTATACATATCTCCCTGGCATATTACATAATTTATGCAGCAGCATACAAGACATTTTTGGATTCACCTTGTTGTGCTGTGCTCACTTGAACAGGAAGGTGGTGCGGCAGTCCTTTGGGCGCAAATGTTGTCATCAAACTTTGTCATCAAAGTCTGGCATTCTCTGGATTTATGGTACTTTCAAGACAACTGGGAACTCAGAAAAAACAAGTTTGAGTCATGATAACATCAGTGATCTTCAGGTCGTAACTCTAGAAAGAGGCCCGAGTTCCTGACTTACATTTCCAAGTTGGACGATCGTTCAAAACGTATTTTCCTAGTCGGAGGTCATTTTTTCCCCAAGTTCCCAGTTGTCTTGAACTCACTGAAGTCAGACTTCCCAGTTCCGAGCTAACAGTTGTTTAGAGCGCAGCGGAAATCATGCTCGATTGACAGCATGGTCAACGTAGAATTTCTATCATTTTAAGCTTGGAAAAGAGAACCTTAAACCCAAACTTGGGACCACACATCCACTTCACTGAATTGCAGGCTAGTGATTGCTTTGCAATGCTTGCAGTTAGTCACTGATTCCTTCCAAACCACTCATTGTTGAATTAGCTATTTCCAATTTGTTGTATAATGTTTATGTCCAATGGCCCATGAGCACCGATAGGTTTTATCTACAATTTCTCTTCATTATTTCACTTCATATGACAAGGATTAAAAAGGATTTGCCAGTAGAATGTCGACTTGATTAATGATGATGACTGTTTGTTAAGATTTTGAAAGTATGATGTTGACACGATCAAGTCCAGTCAAAGCTACTGTAGTTATAAAGTGATTGGACGTCATTTTATCTGTGGCCAATGACCTTGAGCCTTCATGGATGGGCACTTCTAATGTAACTCTATGGCAGAAACCAAAGGGCTTGAATTTTCTAGCTCTACCCTTAGATTTGGCGGTGACGTAGTGTCCCCATGAGTGACAGAACACTGAGCCAATCACGATGCAACTAGAAAACATTACCAACCCCTACGCTCCGTATTTTCCTCTGGCTGCCCCACCACCACAGAAAGCACTGAGCTAGGCTGAAACACCTGCATTTTGGAGTTGCCTTACTCAAGAAAGCAAGAAACAGACCATGTTTGTATGCGGCTTTATTAACTCAATGTTTTTTTTCATTGTTTGTGAACTGATATGTGACACAGGCAACCCCCCCAAATGTTTTATTTTATTTGAATTATTTGTATTTTTAGCTAAAAATGTGATCTCAAAATGCCCTGAATGACGGGTCGTCACTGCATTACTCCAATACTCATGACCTCTGATAGGTAGAAGGATGGGATAGGCAGAGGTGGGACCAAGTCATTGTTTTACAAGTCACAAGTAAGTCTCAAGTCTTAGCACTCAAGTCCCAAGTCAAGTCCCAAGTCCGAGTCAAGTCAAAAGTCAAGACCGTCAAGTATCAAGTCAAGTCTCAAGTCTTTAACTTTGAGTTTCGAGTCGTAAACAAGTCATAATGTGCTCTTTTTTCCCCACCGTTATTTAACCAGTTGGCAAGTTGAGAACAAGTTCTCATTTACAACTGCGACCTGGCCAAGATAAAGCAAAGCAGCAACACAGAGCTACACATGGAATAAACAAACATACAGTCAATAATACAGTAGAAAAGGTCTATATACAGTGTGTGCAAACAAGGTAAGGGAGGTAAGGCAATAAATAGGCCATGGTGGCGAAGTAATTACAATATACCAATAACACACTGGAGTGATAGATGTGCAGGAGATGAATGTGCTACACGTGCTCTTCACCAAATGTAATACCATTTCATATTTTTAACAAGAGTAATAGTTAGTATATTACATTTCCGCAAATCATGAATGCTTTTAAAAATATCTATATATTTATTACTTTCCAAATTAACGTTATATTTCCATGGAAATACATGGGTTGCCATGAGAAAGACACCCCCCCCCCCCCTCCAATAGTGATCGACTATCGAAGATCGCTATGGGGCACAATCGGGCGATGTAAGCTTGTACACAATCACCCAAACTTGTTTTAGGAACGTCAGGTAGGATGTAGGCTACCAACTGCCTAGCCAGTTGTAGCTCAATCTTGGGTGCAATGATCACATTCCCGCACTGACTGACTGTGTGAAGGCTCATTGATTTAACGTTACGTTAGCCTACATGATACACTAGTAAAGTTATAAATTATATAGCTGTCGGCTATATTAGCCACGACTTACCGTTCTTTGTGCAGCTTCAAGTGTCGAACAAAGTTATAAATTGTTGCGCCTCTGTCTGTAATTTTCTTCCCGCATCTTTTGCAAGTTGCAATCCGTTTTTTGTTGATACAGCGTTGTCTTTATATCCGAAAATAATAATTTGGGTTATCATCTTTCCATCTGAATTCACCCGCCGATGTTCCTCTGCACAACTTTTTCTCAGCTGGCACAATTTGATTGGCTGCTGTCCGATTCAAACTGTAATCCATTAAATGAAGAGTTGATGCGCTGCACACTTTTTTAAATAACATCATTTTTAATATTTGGGCTTGGGGAGGGTATCAAGTCAGGTTGAGTCATAAGGCTCATAAGGCTCACAAGTCGTTGGTGAGTCCAAGTCATCGTATTTGTGACTCGAGTCCAAGTCATGTGACTCGAGTCCACACCTCTGTGGATAGGTGTCATCGCTTTGATCTACCAAGAAGACCTTTAATACTCGTGGTCAGGAAAGAGGGAAATGAAAAAGGAACCACTGGGACGTAACCTGTAAAAGCAAAGTTACAATATGGGATCCAATGCTAGCAGATGCTTCTAAAAGTGGAGTATATAGTCATTGGTTTCACCCGGGGGTTGTACTGATGGCACAGTATGTTAGCGTGGGGTTGTTCTGATTAACACAGAGCATGGACTGTATCTGCACCATCTGACAGACTAGAAGAGAGATTCATTTGTCATTCAGCACTTGGACAGCGACTGCTGTGTCGTAGCTAGGGGCAAGGGTTCCCTCGATGAGTTAGCGGTTTCATTGTACTGTGCAAGTAACATTTCCAATAAAACAGCGAAGTTCTCCCTCTTGAGTCATATTTGAGAACAGGATATCAATGTAGGCCTTCACCTGATGTTCATTGTCCATTGCCAACATACCTCAAGCCTTCACAGAACAAAACCCTCAGCAGCCTGGCAGATAACATACTGTAGCTGTATAGCGATGGGATTGTGTTCATGAGAATTGTATTGTTTTTATTTATTTATTTTTCCCATTAGGAGTAAATATTTATTGAAATACTTACCGGTAGGTAATCTAAGTATTCATATTTTAATCGTTCTATGTTCATATTAAGTCAGTAGACTTAGTTCAGCTTTTCAGCAATATTAAATATCTGCTCCAACATTATCAGAGTGCATTAGTTGAACCAGCTAAGCACAGCTGCAGAATTCCCTTATCACCCAGTGACTGCTGTGTGGTAATGTGAGCTCCAGGTGTTTGTTGCCATGTTAATGTACAAAGGCACATGGCAGCACAGCGTGCTTAATTAAAGCAATCCCTGGTTATCCAAAGAGGGAAATACCTGGATTAGAGAGAGATTTGCAACTCAAACCTGAGACATTGCTAATCAATTTAAAGCCATTAGACAATTAATTTACTTTTGTGAGTACTGTGGATAATGCATGCACTAATCTGGCCCATAGTTGTCACTCTGTGTACTGATGAGTATTGAATATACTGTGTACAAGGTTGACTTGAATCGGTGAGGGCACTAAGCATGTATACTGGGAGGGAATAAAGAAGACCAAAATTGTTTCCTGTTTGATACCTGTGTGTGTGTGTGTGTGTGTGTAAGTGCGTGAGTGGAAACAAGGGGATTTTCATGTAAACTATTGCGAATGACAGCCTTCAGAATATTTTAGCTAAAAAAGAGAAAATAGTTTGTACATCAAATCACTAAATATTTTCCAACCAATAAATACAGTACGCTCTGTATTGTGGGTATCTGAAAGCGTCCAATTTGACTAGTTTCTGCTAGCGGAAACACTTCTCCCAATTGTAGCGCTAGCTCCTAGCAGTCTTGGGGAATGTGCTCTTTGCTCAACACAGCGACACATTGTCCTTTACCCTAGAAAAATTTCACCGAATATTTCGCCCTTTTTTAAACATTCATTGCAATTAAGGCAGGCTTGTGCAAGTGCAGCCAAGCAGCTCTGTTATTCAATTCTATTAGAATGTATAGAGCAGCGGCATGAAACCATGCAGTTAACAGGAATTAAAACCATAGGCAAGATGACGGATTACACAGAAAATTGTGTGTGTATGTATGTGTGTATGTAAGTGTGTGTGTGCGCCTGTGCGTGTGTGTGTTCTGTTCTACAGTATCTTCGTATTGCATTGTATTGCAGCCTAAACCTAACCCGGACGACACTGTACCAATTGTCCGCCGCCCTATGGGACAACCAATCACGGTCGGTTGTGATACAGCCTGGTGATCTTTTATTTAAACATATTTTGTCGTTTTTATTGTTATATAAAATGAAGTGATTGAGATGGGGACATAGAGGAGAGGAAATGGAAAGTGGTGCAGTCAGAGTTTGAGCCTACGTTTCCAGGGGCAGTGTGTGTTTTGGGGGCAGTAGCACTACCTACATCTAGACCAGAACCCATCACTTCTAATGCTGTTCTAAAGAACCCAGCACTCCTTATGCTGTTCTAAAGAACCCAGCACTCCTTATGCTGTTCTAAAGAACCCAGCACTCCTTATGCTGTTCTAAAGAACCCATCACTCCTTATGCTGTTCTAAAGAACCCATCACTCCTTATGCAGTTCTAAAGAACCCATCACTCTTTATGCAGTTCTAAAGAACCCATCACTCGTTATGCTGTTCTAAAGAACCCATCACTCTTTATGCTGTTCAAAGAAACCCATCACTCCTTATCCTGTTCTAAAGAACCCATCACTCCTTATGCTGTTCTAAAGAACCCATCACTCCTTATGCTGTTCTAAAGAACCCATCACTCTTTATGCAGATCTAAAAAAAACATCACTCCTTATGCTGTTCTAAAGAACACATCACTCCTTATGCTGTTCTAAAGAACACATCACTCTTTATGCAGTTCTAAAAAACCCATCACTCCTTATGCTGTTCTAAAGAACCCATCACTCCTTATGCTGTTCAAAGAACCCATCACGCCTTATACTGTTCTAAAGAACCCATCACTCCTTATGCTGCTCTAAAGATCCAAGCACTCCTTATGTTATTCTAAAGAACCCATCACTCCTTATCCTGTTCTAAAGAACCCATCACTCCTTATGCTGTTCTAAAGAACCCATCACTCCTTATGCTGTTCTAACGAACCCATCACTCATTATGCTGTTCTAAAGAACCCATCACTCTTTATGCAGTTCTAAAGAACCCATCACTCCTTATGCTGTTCTAAAGAACCCATCACTCCTTATGCTGTTCTAACGAACCCATCACTCCTTATGCTGTTCTAAAGAACCCATCACTCCTTATGTTGTTCTAAAGAACCCAGCACTCCTTATGCTGTTCTAAAGAACCCATCACTCCTTATGCTGTTCTAAAGAACCCATCACTCCTTATGCTGTTCTAAAGAACCCATCACTCTTTATGCAGTTCTAAAGAACCCATCACTCGTTATGCTGTTCTAAAGAACCCATCACTCTTTATGCTGTTCAAAGAACCCATCACTCCTTATCCTGTTCTAAAGAACCCATCACTCCTTATGCTGTTCTAAAGAACCCATCACTCCTTATGCTGTTCTAAAGAACCCATCACTCCTTATGCTGTTCTAAAGAACCCATCACTCCTTATGCTGTTCTAAAGAACCCATCACTCCTTATGCTGTTCTAAAGAACACATCACTCCTTATGCTGTTCTAAAGAACCCATCACTCTTTATGCTGTTCTAAAGAACCCATCACTCCTTATGCTGTTCTAAAGAACCCATCACTCCTTATGCTGTTCTAAAGAACCCATCACTCCTTATGCTGTTCTAAAGAACCCATCACTCCTTATGCTGTTCTAAAGAACTCAGCACTCCTTATGCTGCTCTAAAGAACCCATCACTCCTTATGCTGTTCTAAAGAACCCATCACTCCTTATGCTGTTCTAAAGAGCCCATTTCTCCTTATGCAGTTCTAAAGAACCCATCACTCCTTATGCTGTTCTAAAGAACCCATCACTCCTTATGCTGTTCTAAAGAACCCATCACTCCTTATGCTGTTCTAAAGAACCCATCACTCCTTATGCTGTTCTAAAGAACACATCACTCCTTATGCTGTTCTAAAGAACCCATCACTCTTTATGCTGTTCTAAAGAACCCATCACTCCTTATGCTGTTCAAAGAACCCATCACTCCATATGCTGTTCTAAAGAACACATCACTCCTTATGCTGCTCTAAAGATCCAAGCACTCCTTATGTTGTTCTAAAAAACCCATCACTCCTTATGCTGTTCTAAAGAACCCAGCACTCCTTTTGTTTTTCTAAAGAACCCATCACTCCTTATGCTGTTCTAAAGAACCCATCACTCCTTATGCTGTTCAAAAGATCCAAGCACTCCTTATGTTGTTTTAAAGAACCCATCACTCCTTATGTTGTTCTAAAGAACCCATCACTCCATTTGCTGTTCTAAAGAACCCATCACTCCTTATGCTGTTCTAAAGAACCCATCACTCTTTATGCAGTTCTAAAAAAAACATCACTCCTTATGCTGTTCTAAAGAACCCATCACTCCTTATGCTGTTCAAAGAACCCATCACGCCTTATACTGTTCTAACGAACCCATCACTCCTTATGCTGTTCTAAAGAACCCATCACTCCTTATGTTGTTCTAAAGAACCCATCACTCATTATGCTGTTCTAAAGAACCCATCACTCCTTATGCTGTTCTAAAGAACCCATCACTCCTTATGCTGTTCCAAAGAACCCATCACTCCTTATGCTGTTCTAAAGAACCCATCACTCCTTATTCTGCTCTAAAGATCCAAGCACTCCTTATGCTGTTCTAAAGAACCCATCACTCCTTATGTTGTTCTAAAGAACCCATCACTCCTTATGCTGTTCTAAAGAACCCATCACTCCTTATGCTGTTCTAAAGAACCCATCACTCCTTATGTTGTTCTAAAGAACCCATCACTCCTTATGCTGTTCTAAAGAACCCATCACTCCTTATGCTGTTCTAAAGAACCCATCACTCCTTATGCTGTTCTAAAGAACCCATCACTCCTTATGCTGTTCTAAAGAACTCAGCACTCCTTATGCTGCTCTAAAGAACCCATCACTCCTTATGCTGTTCTAAAGAACACATCACTCCTTATGCTGTTCTAAAGAACCCATCACTCTTTATGCTGTTCTAAAGAACCCATCACTCCTTATGCTGTTCAAAGAACCCATCACTCCATATGCTGTTCTAAAGAACACATCACTCCTTATGCTGCTCTAAAGATCCAAGCACTCCTTATGTTGTTCTAAAGAACCCATCACTCCTTATCCTGTTCTAAAGAACCCATAAATCCTTATGCTGTTCAAAAGATCCAAGCACTCCTTATGTTGTTCTAAAGAACCCATCACTCCTTATGCTGTTCTAAAGAACCCATCACTCCTTATGCTGTTCTAAAGAACCCATCACTCCTTATGCTGTTCTAAAGAACCCATCACTCTTTATGCAGTTCTAAAAAAACCATCACTCCTTATGCTGTTCTAAAGAACCCATCACTCCTTATGCTGTTCAAAGAACCCATCACGCCTTATACTGTTCTAAAGAACCCATCACTCCTTATGCTGCTCTAAAAATCCAAGCACTCCTTATGTTGTTCTAAAGAACCTATCACTCCTTATCCTGTTCTAAAGAACCCATCACTCCTTATGCTGTTCTAAAGAACCCATCACTCCTTATGCTGTTCTAAAGAACCCATCACTCTTTATGCAGTTCTAAAAAAAACATCACTCCTTATGCTGTTCTAAAGAACCCATCACTCCTTATGCTGTTCAAAGAACCCATCACGCCTTATACTGTTCTAAAGAACCCATCACTCCTTATGCTGCTCTAAAGATCCAAGCACTCCTTATGTTGTTCTGAAGAACCTATCACTCCTTATCCTGTTCTAAAGAACCCATCACTCCTTATGCTGTTCTAAAGAACCCATCACTCCTTATGCTGTTCTAACGAACCCATCACTCCTTATGCTGTTCTAAAGAACCCCTCACTCTTTATGCAGTTCTAAAGAACCCATCACTCCTTATGCTGTTCTAAAGAACCCATCACTCCTTATGCTGTTCTAACGAACCCATCACTCCTTATGCTGTTCTAAAGAACCCATCACTCCTTATGCTGTTCTAAAGAACACATCACTCCTTATGCTGTTCTAAAGAACCCATCACTCTTTATGCTGTTCTAAAGAACCCATCACTCCTTATGCTGTTCAAAGAACCCATCACTCCATATGCTGTTCTAAAGAACACATCACTCCTTATGCTGCTCTAAAGATCCAAGCACTCCTTATGTTGTTCTAAAGAACCTATCACTCCTTATCCTGTTCTAAAGAACCCAGCACTCCTTTTGTTTTTCTAAAGAACCCATCACCCCTTATGCTGTTCTAAAGAACCCATCACTCCTTATGCTGTTCAAAAGATCCAAGCACTCCTTATGTTGTTCTAAAGAACCAATAACTCCTTATGCTGTTCTAAAGAACCCATCACTCCTTATGCTGTTCTAAAGAACCCATCACTCCTTATGCTGTTCTAAAGAACCCATCACTCTTTATGCAGTTCTAAAAAAAACATCACTCCTTATGCTGTTCTAAAGAACCCATCACTCCTTATGCTGTTCAAAGAACCCATCACGCCTTATACTGTTCTAAAGAACCCATCACTCCTTATGCTGCTCTAAAGATCCAAGCACTCCTTATGTTGTTCTAAAGAACCCATCACTCCTTATCCTGTTCTAAAGAACCCATCACTCCTTATGCTGTTCTAAAGAACCCATCACTCCTTATGCTGTTCTAACGAACCCATCACTCCTTATGCTGTTCTAAAGAACCCCTCACTCTTTATGCAGTTCTAAAGAACCCATCACTCCTTATGCTGTTCTAAAGAACCCATCACTCCTTATGCTGTTCTAACGTACCCATCACTCATTATGCTGGTCTAAAGAACCCATCACTCCTTATGCTGTTCTAAAGAACCCATCACTCCTTATGCTGTTCCAAAGAACCCATCACTCCTTATGCTGTTCTAAAGAACCCATCACTCCTTATGCTGCTCTAAAGATCCAAGCACTCCTTATGCTGTTCTAAAGAACCCATCACTCCTTATGTTGTTCTAAAGAACCCATCACTCCTTATGCTGTTCTAAAGAACCCATCACTCCTTATGCTGTTCTAAAGAACCCATCACTCTTTATGCAGTTCTAAAGAACCCATCACTCCTTATGCTGTTCTAAAGAACCCATCACTCCTTATGCTGTTCTAACGAACCCATCCCTCCTTATGCTGTTCTAAAGAACCCATCACTCCTTATGTTGTTCTAAAGAACCCATCACTCTTTATGCAGTTCTAAAGTATCCATCACTCGTTATGCTGTTCTAAAGAACCCATCACTCCTTATCCTGTTCTAAAGAACCCATCACTCCTTATGCTGTTCTAAAGAACCCATCACTCGTTATGCTGTTCTAAAGAACCCATCACTCTTTATGCTGTTCTAAAGAACCCATCACTCCTTATCCTGTTCTAAAGAACCCATCACTCGTTATGCAGTTCTAAAGAACCCATCACTCCTTATGCTGTTCTAAAGAACCCATCACTCCTTATGCTGTTCTAACGAACCCATCACTCCTTATGCTGTTCTAAAGAACCCATCACTCCTTATGCTGTTCTAAAGAACACATCACTCCTTATGCTGTTCTAAAGAACCCATCACTCTTTATGCTGTTCTAAAGAACCCATCACTCCTTATGCTGTTCAAAGAACCCATCACTCCATATGCTGTTCTAAAGAACACATCACTCCTTATGCTGCTCTAAAGATCCAAGCACTCCTTATGTTGTTCTAAAGAACCTATCACTCCTTATCCTGTTCTAAAGAACCCAGCACTCCTTTTGTTTTTCTAAAGAACCCATCACCCCTTATGCTGTTCTAAAGAACCCATCACTCCTTATGCTGTTCAAAAGATCCAAGCACTCCTTATGTTGTTCTAAAGAACCAATAACTCCTTATGCTGTTCTAAAGAACCCATCACTCCTTATGCTGTTCTAAAGAACCCATCACTCCTTATGCTGTTCTAAAGAACCCATCACTCTTTATGCAGTTCTAAAAAAAACATCACTCCTTATGCTGTTCTAAAGAACCCATCACTCCTTATGCTGTTCAAAGAACCCATCACGCCTTATACTGTTCTAAAGAACCCATCACTCCTTATGCTGCTCTAAAGATCCAAGCACTCCTTATGTTGTTCTAAAGAACCCATCACTCCTTATCCTGTTCTAAAGAACCCATCACTCCTTATGCTGTTCTAAAGAACCCATCACTCCTTATGCTGTTCTAACGAACCCATCACTCCTTATGCTGTTCTAAAGAACCCCTCACTCTTTATGCAGTTCTAAAGAACCCATCACTCCTTATGCTGTTCTAAAGAACCCATCACTCCTTATGCTGTTCTAACGTACCCATCACTCATTATGCTGGTCTAAAGAACCCATCACTCCTTATGCTGTTCTAAAGAACCCATCACTCCTTATGCTGTTCCAAAGAACCCATCACTCCTTATGCTGTTCTAAAGAACCCATCACTCCTTATGCTGCTCTAAAGATCCAAGCACTCCTTATGCTGTTCTAAAGAACCCATCACTCCTTATGTTGTTCTAAAGAACCCATCACTCCTTATGCTGTTCTAAAGAACCCATCACTCCTTATGCTGTTCTAAAGAACCCATCACTCTTTATGCAGTTCTAAAGAACCCATCACTCCTTATGCTGTTCTAAAGAACCCATCACTCCTTATGCTGTTCTAACGAACCCATCCCTCCTTATGCTGTTCTAAAGAACCCATCACTCCTTATGTTGTTCTAAAGAACCCATCACTCTTTATGCAGTTCTAAAGTATCCATCACTCGTTATGCTGTTCTAAAGAACCCATCACTCCTTATCCTGTTCTAAAGAACCCATCACTCCTTATGCTGTTCTAAAGAACCCATCACTCGTTATGCTGTTCTAAAGAACCCATCACTCTTTATGCTGTTCTAAAGAACCCATCACTCCTTATCCTGTTCTAAAGAACCCATCACTCGTTATGCTGTTCTAAAGAACCCATCACTCTTTATGCTGTTCAAAGAACCCATCACTCCTTATCCTGTTCTAAAGAACCCATCACTCCTTATGCTGTTCTATAGAACCCATCACTCCTTATGCTATTCTAAAGAACCCATCACTCTTTATGCAGATCTAAAAAAACCATCACTCCTTATGCTGTTCTAAAGAACCCATCGCTCCTTATGCTGTTCTAAAGAACCCATCACTCTTTATGCAGTTCTAAAAAAACCATCACTCCTTATGCTGTTCTAAAGAACCCATCACTCCTTCTGCTGTTCAAAGAACCCATCACGCCTTATACTGTTCTAAAGAACCCATCACTCCTTATGCTGCTCTAAAGATCCAAGCACTCCTCAAGTTGTTCTAAAGAACCCATCACTCCTTATCCTGTTCTAAAGAACCCATCACTCCTTATGCTGTTCTAAAGAACCCATCACTCCTTATGCTGTTCTAACGAACCCATCACTCCTTATGCTGTTCTAAAGAACCCATCACTCTTTATGCAGTTCTAAAGAACCCATCACTCCTTATGCTGTTCTAAAGAACCCATCACTCCTTATGCTGTTCTAAAGAACCCATCACTCCTTATGCTGTTCTAAAGAACCCATCACTCATTATGCTGTTCTAAAGAACCCATCACTCCTTATGCTGTTCTAAAGAACCCATCACTCCTTATGCTGTTCTAAAGAACCCATCACTCCTTATGCTGTTCTAAAGAACCCTTCACTCCTTATGCTGTTCTAAAGAACTCAGCACTCCTTATGCTGCTCTAAAGAACTCAGCACTCCGTATGCTGCTCTAAAGAACCCATCACTCCTTATGCTGTTCTAAAGAACCCATCACTCCTTATGCTGTTCTAAAGAGCCCATCACTCCTTATGCTGTTCTAAAGAACCCATCACTCCTTATGCTGTTCTAAAGAACCCATCACTCCATATGCTGTTCTAAAGAACCCATCACTCCTTATGCTGTTCTAAAGAACCCATCACTCCTTATGCTGTTCTAAAGAACCCATCACTCCTTATGCTGTTCTAAAGAACCCATCACTCCTTATGCTGTTCAAAGAACCCATCACGCCTTATACTGTTCTAAAGAACCCATCACTCCTTATGCTGCTCTAAAGATCCAAGCACTCCTCATGTTGTTCTAAAGAACCCATCACTCCTTATCCTGTTCTAAAGAACCCATCACTCCTTATGCTGTTCTAAAGAACCCATCACTCCTTATGCTGTTCTAACGAACCCATCACTCCTTATGCTGTTCTAAAGAACCCATCACTCTTTATGCAGTTCTAAAGAACCCATCACTCCTTATGTTGTTCTAAAGAACCCATCACTCATTATGCTGTTCTAAAGAACCCATCACTCCTTATGCTGTTCTAAAGAACCCATCAGTCCTTATGCTGTTCCAAAGAACCCATCACTCCTTATGCTGTTCTAAAGAACCCATCACTCCTTATTCTGCTCTAAAGATCCAAGCACTCCTTATGCTGTTCTAAAGAACCCATCACTCCTTATGCTGTTCTAAAGAACCCATCACTCCTTATGTTGTTCTAAAGAACCCATCACTCATTATGCTGTTCTAAAGAACCCATCACTCCTTCTGCTGTTCTAAAGAACCCATCAGTCCTTATGCTGTTCCAAAGAACCCATCACTCCTTATGCTGTTCTAAAGAACCCATCACTCCTTATTCTGCTCTAAAGATCCAAGCACTCCTTATGCTGTTCTAAAGAACCCATCACTCCTAAGGTTGTTCTAAAGAACCCATCACTCCTTATGTTGTTCTAAAGAACCCATCACTCCTTATGCTGTTGTAAAGAACCCATCACTCCTTATGCTGTTCTAAAGAACCCATCACTCCTTATGTTGTTCTAAAGAACCCATCACTCCAAATGCTGTTCTAAAGAACCCATCACTCCTTATGCTGTTCTAAAGAACCCATCACTCCTTATGCTGTTCTAAAGAACCCATCACTCCTTATGCTGTTCTAAAGAACTCAGCACTCCTTATGCTGCTCTAAAGAACTCAGCAGTCCTTATGCTGTTCTAAAGAACCAATCACTCCTTATGCTGTTCTAAAGAACCCATCACTCCTTATGCTGTTCTAAAGAGCCCATCACTCCTTATGCTGTTCTAAAGAACCCATCACTCCTTATGCTGTTCAAAAGAACCCATCACTCCTTATGCTGTTCTAAAGAACCCATCACTCCTTATTCTGTTCTAAAGAACCCATCACTCCTTATGCTGTTCTAAAGAACCCATCACTCCTTATGCTGTTCAAAGAACCCATCACGCCTTATACTGTTCTAAAGAACCCATCACGCCTTATACTGTTCTAAAGAACCCATCACTCCTTATGCTGCTCTAAAGATCCAAGCACTCCTTATGTTGTTCTAAAGAACCCATCACTCCTTATCCTGTTCTAAAGAACCCATCACTCCTTATGCTGTTCTAAAGAACCCATCACTCCTTATGCTGTTCTAACGAACCCATCACTCCTTATGCTGTTCTAAAGAACCCCTCACTCTTTATGCAGTTCTAAAGAACCCATCACTCCTTATGCTGTTCTAAAGAACCCATCACTCCTTATGCTGTTCTAACGTACCCATCACTCATTATGCTGGTCTAAAGAACCCATCACTCCTTATGCTGTTCTAAAGAACCCATCACTCCTTATGCTGTTCCAAAGAACCCATCACTCCTTATGCTGTTCTAAAGAACCCATCACTCCTTATGCTGCTCTAAAGATCCAAGCACTCCTTATGTTGTTCTAAAGAACCCATCACTCTTTATGCAGTTCTAAAGTACCCATCACTCGTTATGCTGTTCTAAAGGACCCATCACTCTTTATGCTGTTCAAAGAACCCATCACTCCTTATCCTGTTCTAAAGAACCCATCACTCCTTATGCTGTTCTAAAGAACCCATCACTCCTTATGCTGTTCTAAAGAACCCATCACTCTTTATGCAGATCTAAAAAACCCATCACTCCTTATGTTGTTCTAAAGAACCCATCACTCCTTATGCTGTTCTAAAGAACCCATCACTCTTTATGCAGTTCTAAAAAAAACATCACTCCTTATGCTGCTCTAAAGATCCAAGCACTCCTTATGCTGTTCTAAAGAACCCATCACTCCTTATGTTGTTCTAAAGAACCCATCACTCCTTATGCTGTTCTAAAGAACCCATCACTCCTTATGCTGTTCTAAAGAACCCATCACTCTTTATGCAGTTCTAAAGAACCCATCACTCCTTATGCTGTTCTAAAGAACCCATCACTCCTTATGCTGTTCTAACGAACCCATCCCTCCTTATGCTGTTTTAAAGAACCCATCACTCCTTATGTTGTTCTAAAGAACCCATCACTCTTTATGCAGTTCTAAAGTATCCATCACTCGTTATGCTGTTCTAAAGAACCCATCACTCTTTATGCTGTTCAAAGAACCCATCACTCCTTATCCTGTTCTAAAGAACCCATCACTCCTTATGCTGTTCTATAGAACCCATCACTCCTTATGCTGTTCTAAAGAACCCATCACTCTTTATGCAGATCTAAAAAAAACATCACTCCTTATGCTGTTCTAAAGAACCCATCGCTCCTTATGCTGTTCTAAAGAACCCATCACTCTTTATGCAGTTCTAAAAAACCCATCACTCCTTATGCTGTTCTAAAGAACCCATCACTCCTTCTGCTGTTCAAAGAACCCATCACGCCTTATACTGTTCTAAAGAACCCATCACTCCTTATGCTGCTCTAAAGATCCAAGCACTCCTCAAGTTGTTCTAAAGAACCCATCACTCCTTATCCTGTTCTAAAGAACCCATCACTCCTTATGCTGTTCTAAAGAACCCATCACTCCTTATGCTGTTCTAACGAACCCATCACTCCTTATGCTGTTCTAAAGAACCCATCACTCCTTATGCTGTTCTAAAGAGCCCATCACTCCTTATGCTGTTCTAAAGAACCCATCACTCCTTATGCTGTTCTAAAGAACCCATCACTCCTTATGCTGTTCAAAAGAACCCATCACTCCTTATGCTGTTCTAAAGAACCCATCACTCCTTATTCTGTTCTAAAGAACCCATCACTCCTTATGCTGTTCTAAAGAACCCATCACTCCTTATGCTGTTCAAAGAACCCATCACGCCTTATACTGTTCTAAAGAACCCATCACGCCTTATACTGTTCTAAAGAACCCATCACTCCTTATGCTGCTCTAAAGATCCAAGCACTCCTTATGTTGTTCTAAAGAACCCATCACTCCTTATCCTGTTCTAAAGAACCCATCACTCCTTATGCTGTTCTAAAGAACCCATCACTCCTTATGCTGTTCTAACGAACCCATCACTCCTTATGCTGTTCTAAAGAACCCCTCACTCTTTATGCAGTTCTAAAGAACCCATCACTCCTTATGCTGTTCTAAAGAACCCATCACTCCTTATGCTGTTCTAACGTACCCATCACTCATTATGCTGGTCTAAAGAACCCATCACTCCTTATGCTGTTCTAAAGAACCCATCACTCCTTATGCTGTTCCAAAGAACCCATCACTCCTTATGCTGTTCTAAAGAACCCATCACTCCTTATGCTGCTCTAAAGATCCAAGCACTCCTTATGTTGTTCTAAAGAACCCATCACTCTTTATGCAGTTCTAAAGTACCCATCACTCGTTATGCTGTTCTAAAGGACCCATCACTCTTTATGCTGTTCAAAGAACCCATCACTCCTTATCCTGTTCTAAAGAACCCATCACTCCTTATGCTGTTCTAAAGAACCCATCACTCCTTATGCTGTTCTAAAGAACCCATCACTCTTTATGCAGATCTAAAAAACCCATCACTCCTTATGTTGTTCTAAAGAACCCATCACTCCTTATGCTGTTCTAAAGAACCCATCACTCTTTATGCAGTTCTAAAAAAAACATCACTCCTTATGCTGCTCTAAAGATCCAAGCACTCCTTATGCTGTTCTAAAGAACCCATCACTCCTTATGTTGTTCTAAAGAACCCATCACTCCTTATGCTGTTCTAAAGAACCCATCACTCCTTATGCTGTTCTAAAGAACCCATCACTCTTTATGCAGTTCTAAAGAACCCATCACTCCTTATGCTGTTCTAAAGAACCCATCACTCCTTATGCTGTTCTAACGAACCCATCCCTCCTTATGCTGTTTTAAAGAACCCATCACTCCTTATGTTGTTCTAAAGAACCCATCACTCTTTATGCAGTTCTAAAGTATCCATCACTCGTTATGCTGTTCTAAAGAACCCATCACTCTTTATGCTGTTCAAAGAACCCATCACTCCTTATCCTGTTCTAAAGAACCCATCACTCCTTATGCTGTTCTATAGAACCCATCACTCCTTATGCTGTTCTAAAGAACCCATCACTCTTTATGCAGATCTAAAAAAAACATCACTCCTTATGCTGTTCTAAAGAACCCATCGCTCCTTATGCTGTTCTAAAGAACCCATCACTCTTTATGCAGTTCTAAAAAACCCATCACTCCTTATGCTGTTCTAAAGAACCCATCACTCCTTCTGCTGTTCAAAGAACCCATCACGCCTTATACTGTTCTAAAGAACCCATCACTCCTTATGCTGCTCTAAAGATCCAAGCACTCCTCAAGTTGTTCTAAAGAACCCATCACTCCTTATCCTGTTCTAAAGAACCCATCACTCCTTATGCTGTTCTAAAGAACCCATCACTCCTTATGCTGTTCTAACGAACCCATCACTCCTTATGCTGTTCTAAAGAACCCATCACTCTTTATGCAGTTCTAAAGAACCCATCACTCCTTATGCTGTTCTAAAGAACCCATCACTCCTTATGCTGTTCTAAAGAACCCATCACTCCTTATGCTGTTCTAAAGAACCCATCACTCATTATGCTGTTCTAAAGAACCCATCACTCCTTATGCTGTTCTAAAGAACCAATCACTCCTTATGCTGTTCTAAAGAACCCATCACTCCTTATGCTGTTCTAAAGAACCCTTCACTCCTTATGCTGTTCTAAAGAACTCAGCACTCCTTATGCTGCTCTAAAGAACTCAGCACTCCGTATGCTGCTCTAAAGAACCCATCACTCCTTATGCTGTTCTAAAGAACCCATCACTCCTTATGCTGTTCTAAAGAGCCCATCACTCCTTATGCTGTTCTAAAGAACCCATCACTCCTTATGCTGTTCTAAAGAACCCATCACTCCATATGCTGTTCTAAAGAACCCATCACTCCTTATGCTGTTCTAAAGAACCCATCACTCCTTATGCTGTTCTAAAGAACCCATCACTCCTTATGCTGTTCTAAAGAACCCATCACTCCTTATGCTGTTCTAAAGAACCCATCACTCCTTATGCTGTTCAAAGAACCCATCACGCCTTATACTGTTCTAAAGAACCCATCACTCCTTATGCTGCTCTAAAGATCCAAGCACTCCTCATGTTGTTCTAAAGAACCCATCACTCCTTATCCTGTTCTAAAGAACCCATCACTCCTTATGCTGTTCTAAAGAACCCATCACTCCTTATGCTGTTCTAACGAACCCATCACTCCTTATGCTGTTCTAAAGAACCCATCACTCTTTATGCAGTTCTAACAAACCCATCACTCCTTATGTTGTTCTAAAGAACCCATCACTCATTATGCTGTTCTAAAGAACCCATCACTCCTTATGCTGTTCTAAAGAACCCATCAGTCCTTATGCTGTTCCAAAGAACCCATCACTCCTTATGCTGTTCTAAAGAACCCATCACTCCTTATTCTGCTCTAAAGATCCAAGCACTCCTTATGCTGTTCTAAAGAACCCATCACTCCTTATGCTGTTCTAAAGAACCCATCACTCCTTATGTTGTTCTAAAGAACCCATCACTCATTATGCTGTTCTAAAGAACCCATCACTCCTTATGCTGTTCTAAAGAACCCATCAGTCCTTATGCTGTTCCAAAGAACCCATCACTCCTTATGCTGTTCTAAAGAACCCATCACTCCTTATTCTGCTCTAAAGATCCAAGCACTCCTTATGCTGTTCTAAAGAACCCATCACTCCTCAGGTTGTTCTAAAGAACCCATCACTCCTTATGTTGTTCTAAAGAACCCATCACTCCTTATGCTGTTGTAAAGAACCCATCACTCCTTATGCTGTTCTAAAGAACCCATCACTCCTTATGTTGTTCTAAAGAACCCATCACTCCAAATGCTGTTCTAAAGAACCCATCACTCCTTATGCTGTTCTAAAGAACCCATCACTCCTTATGCTGTTCTAAAGAACCCATCACTCCTTATGCTGTTCTAAAGACCTCAGCACTCCTTATGCTGCTCTAAAGAACTCAGCAGTCCTTATGCTGTTCTAAAGAACCAATCACTCCTTATGCTGTTCTAAAGAACCCATCACTCATTATGCTGTTCTAAAGAGCCCATCACTCCTTATGCTGTTCTAAAGAACCCATCACTCCTTATGCTGTTCTAAAGAACCCATCACTCCTTATGCTGTTCTAAAGAACCCATCACTCCTTATTCTGTTCTAAAGAACCCATCACTCCTTATGCTGTTCTAAAGAACCCATCACTCCTTATGCTGTTCAAAGAACCCATCACGCCTTATACTGTTCTAAAGAACCCATCACGCCTTATACTGTTCTAAAGAACCCATCACTCCTTATGCTGCTCTAAAGATCCAAGCACTCCTTATGTTGTTCTAAAGAACCCATCACTCCTTATCCTGTTCTAAAGAACCCATCACTCCTTATGCTGTTCTAAAGAACCCATCACTCCTTATGCTGTTCTAACGAACCCATCACTCCTTATGCTGTTCTAAAGAACCCCTCACTCTTTATGCAGTTCTAAAGAACCCATCACTCCTTATGCTGTTCTAAAGAACCCATCACTCCTTATGCTGTTCTAACGTACCCATCACTCATTATGCTGGTCTAAAGAACCCATCACTCCTTATGCTGTTCTAAAGAACCCATCACTCCTTATGCTGTTCCAAAGAACCCATCACTCCTTATGCTGTTCTAAAGAACCCATCACTCCTTATGCTGCTCTAAAGATCCAAGCACTCCTTATGCTGTTCTAAAGAACCCATCACTCCTTATGCTGTTCTAAAGAACCCATCACTCCTTATGCTGTTCAAAGAACCCATCACGCCTTATACTGTTCTAAAGAACCCATCACTCCTTATGCTGCTCTAAAGATCCAAGCACTCCTCATGTTGTTCTAAAGAACCCATCACTCCTCATGTTGTTCTAAAGAACCCATCACTCCTTATGCTGTTCTAAAGAACCCATCACTCCTTATGCTGTTCTAACGAACCCATCACTCCTTATTCTGCTCTAAAGATCCAAGCACTCCTTATGCTGTTCTAAAGAACCCATCACTCCTTATGCTGTTCTAAAGAACCCATCACTCCTTATGTTGTTCTAAAGAACCCATCACTCATTATGCTGTTCTAAAGAACCCATCACTCCTTATGCTGTTCTAAAGAACCCATCAGTCCTTATGCTGTTCCAAAGAACCCATCACTCCTTATGCTGTTCTAAAGAACCCATCACTCCTTATTCTGCTCTAAAGATCCAAGCACTCCTTATGCTGTTCTAAAGAACCCATCACTCCTCAGGTTGTTCTAAAGAACCCATCACTCCTTATGTTGTTCTAAAGAACCCATCACTCCTTATGCTGTTGTAAAGAACCCATCACTCCTTATGCTGTTCTAAAGAACCCATCACTCCTTATGTTGTTCTAAAGAACCCATCACTCCAAATGCTGTTCTAAAGAACCCATCACTCCTTATGCTGTTCTAAAGAACCCATCACTCCTTATGCTGTTCTAAAGAGCCCATCACTCCTTATGCTGTTCTAAAGAACCCATCACTCCTTATGCTGTTCTAAAGAACCCATCACTCCTTATGCTGTTCTAAAGAACCCATCACTCCTTATTCTGTTCTAAAGAACCCATCACTCCTTATGCTGTTCTAAAGAACCCATCACTCCTTATGCTGTTCAAAGAACCCATCACGCCTTATACTGTTCTAAAGAACCCATCACGCCTTATACTGTTCTAAAGAACCCATCACTCCTTATGCTGCTCTAAAGATCCAAGCACTCCTTATGTTGTTCTAAAGAACCCATCACTCCTTATCCTGTTCTAAAGAACCCATCACTCCTTATGCTGTTCTAAAGAACCCATCACTCCTTATGCTGTTCTAACGAACCCATCACTCCTTATGCTGTTCTAAAGAACCCCTCACTCTTTATGCAGTTCTAAAGAACCCATCACTCCTTATGCTGTTCTAAAGAACCCATCACTCCTTATGCTGTTCCAAAGAACCCATCACTCATTATGCTGGTCTAAAGAACCCATCACTCCTTATGCTGTTCTAAAGAACCCATCACTCATTATGCTGTTCTAAAGAGCCCATCACTCCTTATGCTGTTCTAAAGAACCCATCACTCCTTATGCTGTTCTAAAGAACCCATCACTCCTTATGCTGTTCTAAAGAACCCATCACTCCTTATTCTGTTCTAAAGAACCCATCACTCCTTATGCTGTTCTAAAGAACCCATCACTCCTTATGCTGTTCAAAGAACCCATCACGCCTTATACTGTTCTAAAGAACCCATCACGCCTTATACTGTTCTAAAGAACCCATCACTCCTTATGCTGCTCTAAAGATCCAAGCACTCCTTATGTTGTTCTAAAGAACCCATCACTCCTTATCCTGTTCTAAAGAACCCATCACTCCTTATGCTGTTCTAAAGAACCCATCACTCCTTATGCTGTTCTAACGAACCCATCACTCCTTATGCTGTTCTAAAGAACCCCTCACTCTTTATGCAGTTCTAAAGAACCCATCACTCCTTATGCTGTTCTAAAGAACCCATCACTCCTTATGCTGTTCTAACGTACCCATCACTCATTATGCTGGTCTAAAGAACCCATCACTCCTTATGCTGTTCTAAAGAACCCATCACTCCTTATGCTGTTCCAAAGAACCCATCACTCCTTATGCTGTTCTAAAGAACCCATCACTCCTTATGCTGCTCTAAAGATCCAAGCACTCCTTATGCTGTTCTAAAGAACCCATCACTCCTTATGCTGTTCTAAAGAACCCATCACTCCTTATGCTGTTCAAAGAACCCATCACGCCTTATACTGTTCTAAAGAACCCATCACTCCTTATGCTGCTCTAAAGATCCAAGCACTCCTCATGTTGTTCTAAAGAACCCATCACTCCTCATGTTGTTCTAAAGAACCCATCACTCCTTATGCTGTTCTAAAGAACCCATCACTCCTTATGCTGTTCTAACGAACCCATCACTCCTTATTCTGCTCTAAAGATCCAAGCACTCCTTATGCTGTTCTAAAGAACCCATCACTCCTTATGCTGTTCTAAAGAACCCATCACTCCTTATGTTGTTCTAAAGAACCCATCACTCATTATGCTGTTCTAAAGAACCCATCACTCCTTATGCTGTTCTAAAGAACCCATCAGTCCTTATGCTGTTCCAAAGAACCCATCACTCCTTATGCTGTTCTAAAGAACCCATCACTCCTTATTCTGCTCTAAAGATCCAAGCACTCCTTATGCTGTTCTAAAGAACCCATCACTCCTCAGGTTGTTCTAAAGAACCCATCACTCCTTATGTTGTTCTAAAGAACCCATCACTCCTTATGCTGTTGTAAAGAACCCATCACTCCTTATGCTGTTCTAAAGAACCCATCACTCCTTATGTTGTTCTAAAGAACCCATCACTCCAAATGCTGTTCTAAAGAACCCATCACTCCTTATGCTGTTCTAAAGAACCCATCACTCCTTATGCTGTTCTAAAGAGCCCATCACTCCTTATGCTGTTCTAAAGAACCCATCACTCCTTATGCTGTTCTAAAGAACCCATCACTCCTTATGCTGTTCTAAAGAACCCATCACTCCTTATTCTGTTCTAAAGAACCCATCACTCCTTATGCTGTTCTAAAGAACCCATCACTCCTTATGCTGTTCAAAGAACCCATCACGCCTTATACTGTTCTAAAGAACCCATCACGCCTTATACTGTTCTAAAGAACCCATCACTCCTTATGCTGCTCTAAAGATCCAAGCACTCCTTATGTTGTTCTAAAGAACCCATCACTCCTTATCCTGTTCTAAAGAACCCATCACTCCTTATGCTGTTCTAAAGAACCCATCACTCCTTATGCTGTTCTAACGAACCCATCACTCCTTATGCTGTTCTAAAGAACCCCTCACTCTTTATGCAGTTCTAAAGAACCCATCACTCCTTATGCTGTTCTAAAGAACCCATCACTCCTTATGCTGTTCCAAAGAACCCATCACTCATTATGCTGGTCTAAAGATCCCATCACTCCTTATGCTGTTCTAAAGAACCCATCACTCCTTATGCTGTTCCAAAGAACCCATCACTCCTTATGCTGTTCTAAAGAACCCATCACTCCTTATGCTGCTCTAAAGATCCAAGCACTCCTTATGTTGTTCTAAAGAACCCATCACTCTTTATGCAGTTCTAAAGTACCCATCACTCGTTATGCTGTTCTAAAGGACCCATCACTCTTTATGCTGTTCAAAGAACCCATCACTCCTTATCCTGTTCTAAAGAACCCATCACTCCTTATGCTGTTCTAAAGAACCCATCACTCCTTATGCTGTTCTAAAGAACCCATCACTCTTTATGCAGATCTAAAAAACCCATCACTCCTTATGCTGTTCTAAAGAACCCATCACTCCTTATGCTGCTCTAAAGAACCCATCACTCTTTATGCAGTTCTAAAAAACCCATCACTCCTTATGCTGTTCTAAAGATCCAAGCACTCCTTATGCTGTTCTAAAGAACCCATGACTCCTTATGTTGTTCTAAAGAACCCATCACTCCTTATGCTGTTCTAAAGAACCCATCACTCTTTATGCAGTTCTAAAAAAAACATCACTCCTTATGCTGCTCTAAAGATCCAAGCACTCCTTATGCTGTTCTAAAGAACCCATCACTCCTTATGTTGTTCTAAAGAACCCATCACTCCTTATGCTGTTCTAAAGAACCCATCACTCCTTATGCTGTTCTAAAGAACCCATCACTCTTTATGCAGTTCTAAAGAACCCATCACTCCTTATGCTGTTCTAAAGAACCCATCACTCCTTATGCTGTTCTAACGAACCCATCCCTCCTTATGCTGTTCTAAAGAACCCATCACTCCTTATGTTATTCTAAAGAACCCATCACTCTTTATGCAGTTCTAAAGTATCCATCACTCGTTATGCTGTTCTAAAGAACCCATCACTCTTTATGCTGTTCAAAGAACCCATCACTCCTTATCCTGTTCTAAAGAACCCATCACTCCTTATGCTGTTCTATAGAACCCATCACTCCTTATGCTGTTCTAAAGAACCCATCACTCTTTATGCAGATCTAAAAAACCCATCACTCCTTATGCTGTTCTAAAGAACCCATCACTCCTTATGCTGTTCTAAAGAACCCATCACTCTTTATGCAGTTCTAAAAAACCCATCACTCCTTATGCTGTTCTAAAGAACACATCACTCCTTCTGCTGTTCAAAGAACCCATCACGCCTTATACTGTTCTAAAGAACCCATCACTCCTTATGCTGCTCTAAAGATCCAAGCACTCCTCATGTTGTTCTAAAGAACCCATCACTCCTTATCCTGTTCTAAAGAACCCATCACTCCTTATGCTGTTCTAAAGAACCCATCACTCCTTATGCTGTTCTAACGAACCCATCACTCCTTATGCTGTTCTAAAGAACCCATCACTCCTTCTGCTGTTCAAAGAACCCATCACGCCTTATACTGTTCTAAAGAACCCATCACTCCTTATGCTGCTCTAAAGATCCAAGCACTCCTCAAGTTGTTCTAAAGAACCCATCACTCCTTATCCTGTTCTAAAGAACCCATCACTCCTTATGCTGTTCTAAAGAACCCATCACTCCTTATGCTGTTCTAACGAACCCATCACTCCTTATGCTGTTCTAAAGAACCCATCACTCTTTATGCAGTTCTAAAGAACCCATCACTCCTTATGCTGTTCTAAAGAACCCATCACTCCTTATGCTGTTCTAAAGAACCCATCACTCCTTATGCTGTTCTAAAGAACCCATCACTCATTATGCTGTTCTAAAGAACCCATCACTCCTTATGCTGTTCTAAAGAACCCATCACTCCTTATGCTGTTCTAAAGAACCCATCACTCCTTATGCTGTTCTAAAGAACCCTTCACTCCTTATGCTGTTCTAAAGAACTCAGCACTCCTTATGCTGCTCTAAAGAACTCAGCACTCCGTATGCTGCTCTAAAGAACCCATCACTCCTTATGCTGTTCTAAAGAACCCATCACTCCTTATGCTGTTCTAAAGAGCCCATCACTCCTTATGCTGTTCTAAAGAACCCATCACTCCTTATGCTGTTCTAAAGAACCCATCACTCCATATGCTGTTCTAAAGAACCCATCACTCCTTATGCTGTTCTAAAGAACCCATCACTCCTTATGCTGTTCTAAAGAACCCATCACTCCTTATGCTGTTCTAAAGAACCCATCACTCCTTATGCTGTTCTAAAGAACCCATCACTCCTTATGCTGTTCAAAGAACCCATCACGCCTTATACTGTTCTAAAGAACCCATCACTCCTTATGCTGCTCTAAAGATCCAAGCACTCCTCATGTTGTTCTAAAGAACCCATCACTCCTTATCCTGTTCTAAAGAACCCATCACTCCTTATGCTGTTCTAAAGAACCCATCACTCCTTATGCTGTTCTAACGAACCCATCACTCCTTATGCTGTTCTAAAGAACCCATCACTCTTTATGCAGTTCTAAAGAACCCATCACTCCTTATGTTGTTCTAAAGAACCCATCACTCATTATGCTGTTCTAAAGAACCCATCACTCCTTATGCTGTTCTAAAGAACCCATCAGTCCTTATGCTGTTCCAAAGAACCCATCACTCCTTATGCTGTTCTAAAGAACCCATCACTCCTTATTCTGCTCTAAAGATCCAAGCACTCCTTATGCTGTTCTAAAGAACCCATCACTCCTTATGCTGTTCTAAAGAACCCATCACTCCTTATGTTGTTCTAAAGAACCCATCACTCATTATGCTGTTCTAAAGAACCCATCACTCCTTATGCTGTTCTAAAGAACCCATCAGTCCTTATGCTGTTCCAAAGAACCCATCACTCCTTATGCTGTTCTAAAGAACCCATCACTCCTTATTCTGCTCTAAAGATCCAAGCACTCCTTATGCTGTTCTAAAGAACCCATCACTCCTCAGGTTGTTCTAAAGAACCCATCACTCCTTATGTTGTTCTAAAGAACCCATCACTCCTTATGCTGTTGTAAAGAACCCATCACTCCTTATGCTGTTCTAAAGAACCCATCACTCCTTATGTTGTTCTAAAGAACCCATCACTCCAAATGCTGTTCTAAAGAACCCATCACTCCTTATGCTGTTCTAAAGAACCCATCACTCCTTATGCTGTTCTAAAGAACCCATCACTCCTTATGCTGTTCTAAAGACCTCAGCACTCCTTATGCTGCTCTAAAGAACTCAGCAGTCCTTATGCTGTTCTAAAGAACCAATCACTCCTTATGCTGTTCTAAAGAACCCATCACTCCTTATGCTGTTCTAAAGAGCCCATCACTCCTTATGCTGTTCTAAAGAACCCATCACTCCTTATGCTGTTCTAAAGAACCCATCACTCCTTATGCTGTTCTAAAGAACCCATCACTCCTTATTCTGTTCTAAAGAACCCATCACTCCTTATGCTGTTCTAAAGAACCCATCACTCCTTATGCTGTTCAAAGAACCCATCACGCCTTATACTGTTCTAAAGAACCCATCACGCCTTATACTGTTCTAAAGAACCCATCACTCCTTATGCTGCTCTAAAGATCCAAGCACTCCTTATGTTGTTCTAAAGAACCCATCACTCCTTATCCTGTTCTAAAGAACCCATCACTCCTTATGCTGTTCTAAAGAACCCATCACTCCTTATGCTGTTCTAACGAACCCATCACTCCTTATGCTGTTCTAAAGAACCCCTCACTCTTTATGCAGTTCTAAAGAACCCATCACTCCTTATGCTGTTCTAAAGAACCCATCACTCCTTATGCTGTTCTAACGTACCCATCACTCATTATGCTGGTCTAAAGAACCCATCACTCCTTATGCTGTTCTAAAGAACCCATCACTCCTTATGCTGTTCCAAAGAACCCATCACTCCTTATGCTGTTCTAAAGAACCCATCACTCCTTATGCTGCTCTAAAGATCCAAGCACTCCTTATGCTGTTCTAAAGAACCCATCACTCCTTATGCTGTTCTAAAGAACCCATCACTCCTTATGCTGTTCAAAGAACCCATCACGCCTTATACTGTTCTAAAGAACCCATCACTCCTTATGCTGCTCTAAAGATCCAAGCACTCCTCATGTTGTTCTAAAGAACCCATCACTCCTCATGTTGTTCTAAAGAACGCATCACTCCTTATGCTGTTCTAAAGAACCCATCACTCCTTATGCTGTTCCAACGAACCCATCACTCCTTATTCTGCTCTAAAGATCCAAGCACTCCTTATGCTGTTCTAAAGAACCCATCACTCCTTATGCTGTTCTAAAGAACCCATCACTCCTTATGTTGTTCTAAAGAACCCATCACTCATTATGCTGTTCTAAAGAACCCATCACTCCTTATGCTGTTCTAAAGAACCCATCAGTCCTTATGCTGTTCCAAAGAACCCATCACTCCTTATGCTGTTCTAAAGAACCCATCACTCCTTATTCTGCTCTAAAGATCCAAGCACTCCTTATGCTGTTCTAAAGAACCCATCACTCCTCAGGTTGTTCTAAAGAACCCATCACTCCTTATGTTGTTCTAAAGAACCCATCACTCCTTATGCTGTTGTAAAGAACCCATCACTCCTTATGCTGTTCTAAAGAACCCATCACTCCTTATGTTGTTCTAAAGAACCCATCACTCCAAATGCTGTTCTAAAGAACCCATCACTCCTTATGCTGTTCTAAAGAACCCATCACTCCTTATGCTGTTCTAAAGAGCCCATCACTCCTTATGCTGTTCTAAAGAACCCATCACTCCTTATGCTGTTCTAAAGAACCCATCACTCCTTATGCTGTTCTAAAGAACCCATCACTCCTTATTCTGTTCTAAAGAACCCATCACTCCTTATGCTGTTCTAAAGAACCCATCACTCCTTATGCTGTTCAAAGAACCCATCACGCCTTATACTGTTCTAAAGAACCCATCACGCCTTATACTGTTCTAAAGAACCCATCACTCCTTATGCTGCTCTAAAGATCCAAGCACTCCTTATGTTGTTCTAAAGAACCCATCACTCCTTATCCTGTTCTAAAGAACCCATCACTCCTTATGCTGTTCTAAAGAACCCATCACTCCTTATGCTGTTCTAACGAACCCATCACTCCTTATGCTGTTCTAAAGAACCCCTCACTCTTTATGCAGTTCTAAAGAACCCATCACTCCTTATGCTGTTCTAAAGAACCCATCACTCCTTATGCTGTTCCAAAGAACCCATCACTCATTATGCTGGTCTAAAGAACCCATCACTCCTTATGCTGTTCTAAAGAACCCATCACTCCTTATGCTGTTCCAAAGAACCCATCACTCCTTATGCTGTTCTAAAGAACCCATCACTCCTTATGCTGCTCTAAAGATCCAAGCACTCCTTATGTTGTTCTAAAGAACCCATCACTCTTTATGCAGTTCTAAAGTACCCATCACTCGTTATGCTGTTCTAAAGGACCCATCACTCTTTATGCTGTTCAAAGAACCCATCACTCCTTATCCTGTTCTAAAGAACCCATCACTCCTTATGCTGTTCTAAAGAACCCATCACTCCTTATGCTGTTCTAAAGAACCCATCACTCTTTATGCAGATCTAAAAAACCCATCACTCCTTATGCTGTTCTAAAGAACCCATCACTCCTTATGCTGCTCTAAAGAACCCATCACTCTTTATGCAGTTCTAAAAAACCCATCACTCCTTATGCTGTTCTAAAGATCCAAGCACTCCTCATGCTGTTCTAAAGAACCCATGACTCCTTATGTTGTTCTAAAGAACCCATCACTCCTTATGCTGTTCTAAAGAACCCATCACTCTTTATGCAGTTCTAAAAAAAACATCACTCCTTATGCTGCTCTAAAGATCCAAGCACTCCTTATGCTGTTCTAAAGAACCCATCACTCCTTATGTTGTTCTAAAGAACCCATCACTCCTTATGCTGTTCTAAAGAACCCATCACTCCTTATGCTGTTCTAAAGAACCCATCACTCTTTATGCAGTTCTAAAGAACCCATCACTCCTTATGCTGTTCTAAAGAACCCATCACTCCTTATGCTGTTCTAACGAACCCATCCCTCCTTATGCTGTTCTAAAGAACCCATCACTCGTTATGTTGTTCTAAAGAACCCATCACTCTTTATGCAGTTCTAAAGTATCCATCACTCGTTATGCTGTTCTAAAGAACCCATCACTCTTTATGCTGTTCAAAGAACCCATCACTCCTTATCCTGTTCTAAAGAACCCATCACTCCTTATGCTGTTCTATAGAACCCATCACTCCTTATGCTGTTCTAAAGAACCCATCACTCTTTATGCAGATCTAAAAAAACCATCACTCCTTATGCTGTTCTAAAGAACCCATCACTCCTTATGCTGTTCTAAAGAACCCATCACTCTTTATGCAGTTCTAAAAAACCCATCACTCCTTATGCTGTTCTAAAGAACACATCACTCCTTCTGCTGTTCAAAGAACCCAGCACGCCTTATACTGTTCTAAAGAACCCATCACTCCTTATGCTGCTCTAAAGATCCAAGCACTCCTCATGTTGTTCTAAAGAACCCATCACTACTTATCCTGTTCTAAAGAACCCATCACTCCTTATGCTGTTCTAAAGAACCCATCACTCCTTATGCTGTTCTAACGAACCCATCACTCCTTATGCTGTTCTAAAGAACCCATCACTCTTTATGCAGTTCTAAAGAACCCATCACTCCTTATGCTGTTCTAAAGAACCCATCACTCCTTATGCTGTTCTAAAGAACCCATCACTCCTTATGCTGTTCTAAAGAACCCATCACTCATTATGCTGTTCTAAAGAACCCATCACTCCTTATGCTGTTCTAAAGAACCCATCACTCCTTATGCTGTTCTAAAGAACCCATCACTCCTTATGCTGTTCTAAAGATACCATCACTCCTTATGCTGTTCTAAAGAACTCAGCACTCATTATGCTGCTCTAAAGAACTCAGCACTCCGTATGCTGCTCTAAAGAACCCATCACTCCTTATGCTGTTCTAAAGAACCCATCACTCCTTATGCTGTTCTAAAGAGCCCATTACTCCTTATGCTGTTCTAAAGAACCCATCACTCCTTATGCTGTTCTAAAGAACCCATCACTCCATATGCTGTTCTGAAGAACCCATCACTCCTTATGCTGTTCTAAAGAACCCATCACTCCTTATGCTGTTCTAAAGAACCCATCACTCCTTATGCTGTTCTAAAGAACCCATCACTCCTTATGCTGTTCTAAAGAACCCATCACTCCTTATGCTGTTCAAAGAACCCATCACGCCTTATACTGTTCTAAAGAACCCATCACTCCTTATGCTGCTCTAAAGATCCAAGCACTCCTCATGTTGTTCTAAAGAACCCATCACTCCTTATCCTGTTCTAAAGAACCCATCACTCCTTATGCTGTTCTAAAGAACCCATCACTCCTTATGCTGTTCTAACGAACCCATCACTCCTTATGCTGTTCTAAAGAACCCATCACTCTTTATGCAGTTCTAAAGAACCCATCACTCCTTATGTTGTTCTAAAGAAACCATCACTCATTATGCTGTTCTAAAGAACCCATCACTCCTTATGCTGTTCTAAAGAACCCATCAGTCCTTATGCTGTTCCAAAGAACCCATCACTCCTTATGCTGTTCTAAAGAACCCATCACTCCTTATTCTGCTCTAAAGATCCAAGCACTCCTTATGCTGTTCTAAAGAACCCATCACTCCTTATGCTGTTCTAAAGAACCCATCACTCCTTATGTTGTTCTAAAGAACCCATCACTCATTATGCTGTTCTAAAGAACCCATCACTCCTTATGCTGTTCTAAAGAACCCATCAGTCCTTATGCTGTTCCAAAGAACCCATCACTCCTTATGCTGTTCTAAAGAACCCATCACTCCTTATTCTGCTCTAAAGATCCAAGCACTCCTTATGCTGTTCTAAAGAACCCATCACTCCTCAGGTTGTTCTAAAGAACCCATCACTCCTTATGTTGTTCTAAAGAACCCATCACTCCTTATGCTGTTGTAAAGAACCCATCACTCCTTATGCTGTTCTAAAGAACCCATCACTCCTTATGTTGTTCTAAAGAACCCATCACTCCAAATGCTGTTCTAAAGAACCCATCACTCCTTATGCTGTTCTAAAGAACCCATCACTCCTTATGCTGTTCTAAAGAACCCATCACTCCTTATGCGGTTCTAAAGAACTCAGCACTCCTTATGCTGCTCTAAAGAACTCAGCAGTCCTTATGCTGTTCTAAAGAACCAATCACTCCTTATGCTGTTCTAAAGAACCCATCACTCCTTATGCTGTTCTAAAGAGCCCATCACTCCTTATGCTGTTCTAAAGAACCCATCACTCCTTATGCTGTTCTAAAGAACCCATCACTCCTTATGCTGTTCTAAAGAACCCATCACTCATTATTCTGTTCTAAAGAACCCATCACTCCTTATGCTGTTCTAAAGAACCCATCACTCCTTATGCTGTTCAAAGAACCCATCACGCCTTATACTGTTCTAAAGAACCCATCACTCCTTATGCTGCTCTAAAGATCCAAGCACTCCTTATGTTGTTCTAAAGAACCCATCACTCCTTATCCTGTTCTAAAGAACCCATCACTCCTTATGCTGTTCTAAAGAACCCATCACTCCTTATGCTGTTCTAACAAACCCATCACTCCTTATGCTGTTCTAAAGAACCCATCACTCTTTATGCAGTTCTAAAGAACCCATCACTCCTTATGCTGTTCTAAAGAACCCATCACTCCTTATGCTGTTCTAACGTACCCATCACTCATTATGCTGGTCTAAAGAACCCATCACTCCTTATGCTGTTCTAAAGAACCCATCACTCCTTATGCTGTTCCAAAGAACCCATCACTCCTTATGCTGTTCTAAAGAACCCATCACTCCTTATGCTGCTCTAAAGATCCAAGCACTCCTTATGCTGTTCTAAAGAACCCGTCACTCCTTATGTTGTTCTAAAGAACCCATCACTCCTTATGCTGTTCTAAAGAACCCATCACTCCTTATGCTGTTCTAAAGAACCCATCACTCTTTATGCAGTTCTAAAGAACCCATCACTCCTTATGCTGTTCTAAAGAACCCATCACTCCTTATGCTGTTCTAACGAACCCATCCCTCCTTATGCTGTTCTAAAGAACCCATCACTCCTTATGTTGTTCTAAAGAACCCATCACTCTTTATGCAGTTCTAAAGTACCCATCACTCGTTATGCTGTTCTAAAGGACCCATCACTCTTTATGCTGTTCTAAAGAACCCATCACTCCTTATGCTGTTCAAAGAACCCATCACGCCTTATACTGTTCTAAAGAACCCATCACTCCTTATGCTGCTCTAAAGATCCAAGCACTCCTTATGTTGTTCTAAAGAACCCATCACTCCTTATCCTGTTCTAAAGAACCCATCACTCCTTATGCTGTTCTAAAGAACCCATCACTCCTTATGCTGTTCTAACGAACCCATCACTCCTTATGCTGTTCTAAAGAACCCCTCACTCTTTATGCAGTTCTAAAGAACCCATCACTCCTTATGCTGTTCTAAAGAACCCATCACTCCTTATGCTGTTCTAACGTACCCATCACTCATTATGCTGGTCTAAAGAACCCATCACTCCTTATGCTGTTCTAAAGAACCCATCACTCCTTATGCTGTTCCAAAGAACCCATCACTCCTTATGCTGTTCTAAAGAACCCATCACTCCTTATGCTGCTCTAAAGATCCAAGCACTCCTTATGCTGTTCTAAAGAACCCGTCACTCCTTATGTTGTTCTAAAGAACCCATCACTCCTTATGCTGTTCTAAAGAACCCATCACTCCTTATGCTGTTCTAAAGAACCCATCACTCTTTATGCAGTTCTAAAGAACCCATCACTCCTTATGCTGTTCTAAAGAACCCATCACTCCTTATGCTGTTCTAACGAACCCATCCCTCCTTATGCTGTTCTAAAGAACCCATCACTCCTTATGTTGTTCTAAAGAACCCATCACTCTTTATGCAGTTCTAAAGTACCCATCACTCGTTATGCTGTTCTAAAGGACCCATCACTCTTTATGCTGTTCAACGAACCCATCACTCCTTATCCTGTTCTAAAGAACCCATCACTCCTTATGCTGTTCTAAAGAACCCATCACTCCTTATGCTGTTCTAAAGAACCCATCACTCTTTATGCAGATCTAAAAAACCCATCACTCCTTATGCTGTTCTAAAGAACCCATCACTCCTTATGCTGTTCTAAAGAACCCATCACTCTTTATGCAGTTCTAAAAAACCCATCACTCCTTATGCTGTTCTAAATAACCCATCACTCCTTATGCTGTTCAAAGAACCCATCACGCCTTATACTGTTCTAAAGAACCCATCACTCCTTATGCTGCTCTAAAGATCCAAGCACTCCTCATGTTGTTCTAAAGAACCCATCACTCCTTATCCTGTTCTAAAGAACCCATCACTCCTTATGCTGTTCTAAAGAACCCATCACTCCTTATGCTGTTCTAACGAACCCATCACTCCTTATGCGTGTTCTAAAGAACCCATCACTCTTTATGCAGTTCTAAAGAACCCATCACTCCTTATGCTGTTCTAAAGAACCCATCACTCCTTATGCTGTTCTAACGAACCCATCACTCCTTATGCTGTTCTAAAGAACCCATCACTCCTTATGCTGTTCTAAAGAACCCATCACTCCTTATGCTGTTCTAAAGAACCCATCACTCCTTATGCTGTTCAAAGAACCCATCACTCCTTATGCTGTTCTAAAGAACCCATCACTCCTTATGCTGCTCTAAAGATCCAAGCACTCCTTATGTTGTTCTAAAGAACCCATCACTCCTTATCCTGTTCTAAAGAACCCAGCACCCCTTTTGTTTTTCTAAAGAACCCATCACTCCTTATGCTGTTCTAAAGAACCCATCACTCCTTATGCTGTTCTAAAGAACCCATCACTCCTTATTCTGTTCTAAAGAACCCATCACTCCTTATGCTGTTCAACGAACCCATCACTCCTTATCCTGTTCTAAAGAACCCATCACTCCTTATGCTGTTCTAAAGAACCCATCACTCCTTATGCTGTTCTAAAGAACCCATCACTCTTTATGCAGATCTAAAAAACCCATCACTCCTTATGCTGTTCTAAAGAACCCATCACTCCTTATGCTGTTCTAAAGAACCCATCACTCTTTATGCAGTTCTAAAAAACCCATCACTCCTTATGCTGTTCTAAATAACCCATCACTCCTTATGCTGTTCAAAGAACCCATCACGCCTTATACTGTTCTAAAGAACCCATCACTCCTTATGCTGCTCTAAAGATCCAAGCACTCCTCATGTTGTTCTAAAGAACCCATCACTCCTTATCCTGTTCTAAAGAACCCATCACTCCTTATGCTGTTCTAAAGAACCCATCACTCCTTATGCTGTTCTAACGAACCCATCACTCCTTATGCGTGTTCTAAAGAACCCATCACTCTTTATGCAGTTCTAAAGAACCCATCACTCCTTATGCTGTTCTAAAGAACCCATCACTCCTTATGCTGTTCTAAAGAACCCATCACTCATTTTGCTGTTCTAAAGAACCCATCACTCCTTATGCTGTTCTAAAGAACCCATCACTCCTTATGCTGTTCTAAAGAACCCATCACTCCTTATGCTGTTCTAAAGAACTCAGCACTCCTTATGCTGCTCTAAAGAACTCAGCACTCCTTATGCTGCTCTAAAGAACCCATCACTCCTTATGCTGTTCTAAAGAACCCATCACTCCTTATGCTGTTCTAAAGAGCCCATCACTCCTTATGCTGTTCTAAAGAACTCATCACTCCTTATGCTGTTCTAAAGAACCCATCACTCCATGTGCTGTTCTAAAGAGCCCATCACTCCTTATGCTGTTCTAAAGAACCCATCACTCCTTATGCTGTTCTAAAGAACCCATCACTCCTTATGCTGTTCTAAAGAACCCATCACTCCTTATGCTGTTCTAAAGAACCCATCACTCCTTATGCTGTTCTAAAGAACTCAGCACTCCTTATGCTGCTCTAAAGAACTCAGCAGTCCTTATGCTGCTCTAAAGAACCAATCACTCCTTATGCTGTTCTAAAGAACCCATCACTCCTTATGCTGTTCTAAAGAGCACATCACTCCTTATGCTGTTCTAAAGAACCCATCACTCCTTATGCTGTTCTAAAGAACCCATCACTCCTTATGCTGTTCTAAAGAACCCATCACTCCTTATGCTGTTCTAAAGAACCCATCACTCCTTATGCTGTTCTAAAGAACCCATCACTCCTTATGCTGTTCTAAAGAACCCATCACTCCTTATGCTGTTCTAAAGAACCCATCACTCCTTATGCTGTTCAAAGAACCCATCACTCCTTATGCTGTTCTAAAGAACCCATCACTCCTTATGCTGCTCTAAAGATCCAAGCACTCCTTATGTTGTTCTAAAGAACCCATCACTCCTTATCCTGTTCTAAAGAACCCAGCACCCCTTTTGTTTTTCTAAAGAACCCATCACTCCTTATGCTGTTCTAAAGAACCCATCACTCCTTATGCTGTTCAAAAGATCCAAGCACTCCTTATGTTGTTCTAAAGAACCCATCACTCCTTATGCTGTTCTAAAGAACCCATCACTCCTTATGCTGTTCTAACGAACCCATCACTCCTTATACTGTTCTAAAGAACCCATCACTCTTTATGCAGTTCTAAAAAACCCATCACTCCTTATGCTGTTCTAAAGAACCCATCACTACTTATGCTGTTCAAAGAACCCATCACGCCTTATACTGTTCTAAAGAACCCATCACTCCTTATGCTGCTCTAAAGATCCAAGCACTCCTTATGTTGTTCTAAAGAACCCATCACTCCTTATCATGTTATAAAGAACCCATCACTCCTTATGCTGTTCTAAAGAACCCATCACTCCTTATGCTGTTCTAACGAACCCATCACTCCTTATGCTGTTCTAAAGAACCCATCACTCTTTATGCAGTTCTAAAGAACCCATCACTCCTTATGCTGTTCTAAAGAACCCATCACTCCTTATGCTGTTCTAACGAACCCATCACTCATTATGCTGTTCTAAAGAACCCATCACTCCTTATGCTGTTCTAAAGAACCCATCACTCCTTATGCTGTTCCAAAGAACCCATCACTCCTTATGCTGTTCTAAAGAACCCATCACTCCTTATTCTGCTCTAAAGATCCAAGCACTCCTTATGCTGTTCTAAAGAACCCATCACTCCTTATGTTGTTCTAAAGAACCCATCACTCCTTATGCTGTTCTAAAGAACCCATCACTCCTTATGCTGTTCTAAAGAACCCATCACTCTTTATGCAGTTCTAAAGAACCCATCACTCCTTATGCTGTTCTGAAGAACCCATCACTCCTTATGCTGTTCTAAAGAACCCATCACTCCTTATGCTGTTCTAAAGAACTCAGCACTCCTTATGCTGCTCTAAAGAACCCATCACTCCTTATGCTGTTCTAAAGAACCCATCACTCCTTATGCTGTTCTAAAGAGCCCATCACTCCGTATGCTGTTCTAAAGAACCCATCACTCCTTATGCTTTTCTAAAGAACCCATCACTCCTTATGCCGTTCTAAAGAACCCATCACTCCTTATGCTGTTCTAAAGAACCCATCACTCCTTATGCTGTTCTAAAGAACCCATCACTCTAATTTTCTCCTTCTCTCTTTCTCTCGGAGGACCTGAGCCCTAGGACCATACGTCGGGACTCCTGGCCGTGGTGACTCCTTGCTGCCCCCAGTCCGCCTGGCCTTGCTGCTATTCCAGTTTCAACTCTTCTGCCTGCGGTTATGGAACCCCTACCTGTCCCAGACCTGCTGTTTTCAACTCTTAATGATCGGCTATGAAAAGCCAACTGAGATTTATTCCTGATTATTATTTGACCATGCTTGTCATTTATGAACATTTTGAAAATCTTGGCTCTCTCTAATTTTCTCCTTCTCTCTTTCTTTCTCTCGGAGGACCTGGGCCCTAGGACCATGCGTCGGGACTGCCGCCCGTGGTGACTCCTTGCTGTCCCCAGTCCGCCTGGCCTTGCTGCTATTCCAGTTTCAGCTGTTCTGCCTGCGGTTATGGAACCGCCACCTGTCCCAGACCTGTTGTTTTTCAACTCTTAATGATCAGCTATGAAAAGCCAACTGAAAATTATTCATGATTATTATTTGACCATGCTTGTCACTTATGAACATCTTGGCATAGTTCTGTTATAATCTCCACCCGGCACAGCCAGAAGAGGACTGGCCACCCCTCATAGCCTGGTTCCTCTCTAGGTTTCTTCCTAGGTTTTGGCCTTTCTAGGGAGTTTTTCCTAGCCACCGTGCTTCTACACCTGCATTCTAGCTATTTGGGGTTTTAGGCTGGGTTTCTGTACAGCACTTCGAGATATTATCTGATGTACGAAGGGCTATATAAAATAAAATTGATTGATTGATTGATTGATCACTCCTTATGCTGTTCTAAAGAACCCATCACTCCTTATGCTGTTCTAAAGAACCCATCACTCCTTATGCTGTTCAAAGAACCCATCACTCCTTATGCTGTTCTAAAGAACCCATCACTCCTTATGCTGCTCTAAAGATCCAAGCACTCCTTATGTTGTTCGAAAGAACCCATCACTCCTTATCCTGTTCTAAAGAACCCAGCACTCCTTTTGTTTTTCTAAAGAACCCATCACTCCTTATGCTGTTCTAAAGAACCCATCACTCCTTATGCTTTTCAAAAGATCCAAGCACTCCTTATGTTGTTCTAAAGAACCCATCACTCCTTATGCTGTTCTAAAGAACCCATCACTCCTTATGCTGTTCTAAAGAACCCATCACTCCTTATGCTGTTCTAAAGAACCCATCACTCTTTATGCAGTTCTAAAAAACCCATCACTCCTTATGCTGTTCTAAAGAACCCTTCACTCCTTATGCTGTTCTAAAGAACGCATCACGCCTTATACTGTTCTAAAGAACCCATCACTCCTTATGCTGCTCTAAAGATCCAAGCACTCCTTATGTTGTTCTAAAGAACCCATCACTCCTTATCCTGTTCTAAAGAACCCATCACTCCTTATGCTGTTCTAAAGAACCCATCACTCCTTATGTTGTTCTAACGAACCCACCACTCCTTATGCTGTTCTAAAGAACCCATCACTCTTTATGCAGTTCTAAAGAACCCATCACTCCTTATGCTGTTCTAAAGAACCCATCACTCCTTATGCTGTTCTAACGAACCCATCACTCCTTATGCTGTTCTAAAGAACCCATCACTCCTTATGTTGTTCTACAGAGCCCATCACTCATTATGCTGTTCTAAAGAACCCATCACTCCTTATGCTGTTCTAAAGAACCCATCACTCCTTATGCTGTTCCAAAGAACCCATCACTCCTTATGCTGTTCTAAAGAACCCATCACTCCTTATGCTGTTCAAAAGATCCAAGCACTCCTTATGTTGTTCTAAAGAACCCATCACTCCTTATGCTGTTCTAAAGAACCCATCACTCCTTATGCTGTTCTAAAGAACCCATCACTCCTTATACTGTTCTAAAGAACCCATCACTCTTTATGCAGTTCTAAAAAACCCATCACTCCTTATGCTGTTCTAAAGAACCCATCACTCCTTATGCTGTTCAAAGAACCCATCACGCCTTATACTGTTCTAAAGAACCCATCACTCCTTATGCTGCTGTAAAGATCCAAGAACTCCTTATGTTGTTCTAAAGAACCCATCACTCCTTATCATGTTATAAAGAACCCATCACTCCTTATGCTGTTCTAAAGAACCCATCACTCCTTATGCTGTTCTAACGAACCCATCACTCCTTATGCTGTTCTAAAGAACCCATCACTCTTTATGCAGTTCTAAAGAACCCATCACTCCTTATGCTGTTCTAAAGAACCCATCACTCCTTATGCTGTTCTAACGAACCCATCACTCATTATGCTGTTCTAAAGAATCCATCACTCCTTATGCTGTTCTAAAGAACCCATCACTCCTTATGCTGTTCCAAAGAACCCATCACTCCTTATGCTGTTCTAAAGAACCCATCACTCCTTATTCTGCTCTAAAGATCCAAGCACTCCTTATGCTGTTCTAAAGAACCCATCACTTCTTATGTTGTTCTAAAGAACCCATCACTCCTTATGCTGTTCTAAAGAACCCATCACTCCTTATGCTGTTCTAAAGAACCCATCACTCTTTATGCAGTTCTAAAGAACCCATCACTCCTTATGCTGTTCTAAAGAACCCATCACTCCTTATGCTGTTCTAACGAACCCATCACTCCTTATGCTGTTCTAAAGAACCCATCATTCCTTATGCTGTTCTGAAGAACCCATCACTCCTTATGCTGTTCTAAAGAACCCATCACTCCTTATGCTGTTCTAAAGAACTCAGCACTCCTTATGCTGCTCTAAAGAACCCATCACTCCTTATGCTGTTCTAAAGAACCCATCACTCCTTATGCTGTTCTAAAGAGCCCATCACTCCTTATGCTGTTCTAAAGAACCCATCACTCCTTATGCTTTTCTAAAGAACCCATCACTCCTTATGCCGTTCTAAAGAACCCATCACTCCTTATGCTGTTCTAAAGAACCCATCACTCCTTATACTGTTCAAAGAACCCATCACTCCTTATGCTGTTCTAAAGAACCCATCACTCCTTATGCTGCTCTAAAGATCCAAGCACTCCTTATGTTGTTCGAAAGAACCCATCACTCCTTATCCTGTTCTAAAGAACCCAGCACTCCTTTTGTTTTTCTAAAGAACCCATCACTCCTTATGCTGTTCTAAAGAACCCATCACTCCTTATGCTTTTCAAAAGATCCAAGCACTCCTTATGTTGTTCTAAAGAACCCATCACTCCTTATGCTGTTCTAAAGAACCCATCACTCCTTATGCTGTTCTAAAGAACCCATCACTCCTTATGCTGTTCTAAAGAACCCATCACTCTTTATGCAGTTCTAAAAAAACCATCACTCCTTATGCTGTTCTAAAGAACCCTTCACTCCTTATGCTGTTCTAAAGAACCCATCACGCCTTATACTGTTCTAAAGAACCCATCACTCCTTATGCTGCTCTAAAGATCCAAGCACTCCTTATGTTGTTCTAAAGAACCCATCACTCCTTATCCTGTTCTAAAGAACCCATCACTCCTTATGCTGTTCTAAAGAACCCATCACTCCTTATGTTGTTCTAACGAACCCACCACTCCTTATGCTGTTCTAAAGAATCCATCACTCTTTATGCAGTTCTAAAGAACCCATCACTCCTTATGCTGTTCTAAAGAACCCATCACTCCTTATGCTGTTCTAAAGAACCCATCACTCCTTTTGTTGTTCTAAAGAACCCATCACTCATTATGCTGTTCTAAAGAACCCATCACTCCTTATGCTGTTCTAAAGAACCCATCACTCCTTATGCTGTTCCAAAGAACCCATCACTCCTTATGCTGTTCTAAAGAACCCATCACTCCTTATTCTGCTCTAAAGATCCAAGCACTCCTTATGCTGTTCTAAAGAACCCATCACTCCTTATGTTGTTCTAAATAACCCATCACTCCTTATGCTGTTCTAAAGAACCCATCACTCCTTATGCTGTTCTAAAGAACCCATCACTCCTTATGTTGTTCAAAAGATCCAAGCACTCCTTATGTTGTTCTAAAGAACCCATCACTCCTTCTGCTGTTCTAAAGAACCCATCACTCCTTATGCTGTTCTAAAGAACCCATCACTCCTTATGCTGTTCCAGAGAACCTATCACTCCTTATGCTTTTCTAAAGAACCCATCACTCCTTATGCTGTTCTAAAGAACCCATCACTCCTTAAGCTACTCTAAAGATCCAAGCACTCCTTATGCTGTTCTAAAGAACCCATCACTCCTTATGTTGTTCTAAAGAACCTATCACTCCTTATGCTGTTCTAAAGAACCCATCACTCCTTATGCTGTTCTTTTTTATTGGTGTTTTCTTTCACAGTTACAGTAAACAATTCTTGAAATACAGTACATTGCACATGTGTCACGCCCTGGCCGTAGAGAGCTTTTTATGTCTCTACTTTGGTTTGGTCAGGGTGTGATTAGGGTAGGCATTCTATGTTCTTTTTTTATTGTTTTGTATTTCTTTGTTTTGGCAGGGTATGGTTCTCAATCAGGGACAGCTGTCTATCGTTGTCTCTGATTGGGAACCATACTTAGGTAGCTTTTTCCCACATGGTTTTTGTGGGTAGTTAATTTTTGTTTAGTGTTTTCACATTACAGGGCTGTTTCGGTTATTCTCTTGTTTATTTTTGTTATAGTGTTCCGTTTTAATTAAACAAGCATGAACACTTATCACGCTGCGCTTTGGTCCGATGATTCCTCTTCTTCAGACGACGAATACCGTTACAACATGTGGTTTTATACATTCGATATACCATGGGAACATGTTTTTTGAATGAGGTAGGAATGTATACGCCCATATGAAAATATAAAATACTTAACCTTTACCGCTCCAGCGTTCCGCCAGCGGAACTCCTCCCACATTCCACTGAAAAGGCAGAGCACGAAATTCAAAATTAATTTTTTTGAAATATTTAACTTTCACACATTAACAAGTCCAATACAGCAAATGAAAGGTACACATCTTGTGAATCCAGGCAACATGTCCGATTCTTTAAATGTTTTACAGCGAAAATAGCACGTATATTTATGTTAGCTCACCACCAAATACAAAGAAAGGACAGACATTTTTCACAGCACAGGTAGCATGCACAAATCCAACCTAACTAACCAAGAACCAACCAAACTAACCAACAAACAACTTCATCAGATGACAGTCTTATAACATGTTATACAATAAATCTATGTTTTGTTTGAAAAATGTGCATATTTGAGGTATAAATCAGTTTTACATTGCAGCTACCATCACAGCTACCGTCAAAAATAGCACCGAAGCAGCCAGAGTAATTATAGAGACCAACGTGGAATACCTGAATACTCATCATAAAACATTTCTGAAAAATGCATCGTGTACAGCAAATGAAAGACAAGCATCTTGTGAATCCAGCCAATATTTCAGATCTTTTAAGTGTTTTACAGCGAAAACACAATATAGCATTATATTAGATTACTACAATAGCTTACCACACAACCGAATTCATTCATCAAGGCACGTTAGCGATAGCAATAGGCAGGTTAGCGTTAGCGAATAAACCAGCAAAATATATTAATGTTCACTAACCTTCATAAACCTTCCTCAGATGACAGTCCTATAACATCAGGTTATACATACACTTATGTTTTGTTCGGAAATGTGCATATTTAGAGCTGAAATCAGTGGTTATCCATTATGCTAACGTAGCTTCTTTTTCCCAGAATGTGCGGATATTTCTATTAGACTCTCACCTATTCTGACCAAATAGCTATTCATAAACATTACAAAAAAATACATGTTGTATAGGAAATGATAGATACACTAGTTCTTAATGCAATCGCAGTGTTAGAATTCTAAAAATATCTTCATTACGACATAAGGCTTATGTTATAGCGAGAGAGTGGCCAAAACCTGGGCGCAAAACTACTAGTACACAGTTCGACAGATATATGAAATAGCATCACAAAATGGGTCCTACTTTTGGTGATCTTCCATCAGAATGTTGGACAAGGGGTCCTTTGTCAAGAACAATCGTTGTTTGGATTTAGAACGTCCATTTTCCCTCTTGAATTAGCAAGCGCACTAGCCAAGTGGCGCGAAGCCAAGTGGCGCGATGTCCCGAATAAATTTCAAAAATCTAATAAAACTATATTGAAAAAACATACTTTACGATGATATTGTCACATGTATCAAATAAAATCAAAGCCGGAGATAGTAGTCGCCTATAACGACAGCTATTCAGAAGGCAAATCCAGGTCCAACTTCGAGCCTTCCTGAAAACAAAAAATGGGTGACTCGTCGTGCCAAGAGGATTAATTCCACCTCAGACCAAGATAAACACTTAATTTCTTCTCTCACTTCCTCTTGACATCTAGGGGAAGGTGTATGATATGCATGTATACTCATACGTATCATGCCCATTTATAGGCAGGCCCTTGAACGGAGCATCATTTTCAGACTTTCCACTTCCTGGTCAGAAAGTGTGCTGCCAAATGAGTTCTGTTTTACTCACAGACAAAATTCAAACGGTTTTAGAAACTAGAGAGTGTTTTCTATCCAATAGTAATAATAATATGCATATTGTACGAGCAAGAATTGAGTACGAGGCCGTTTAAATTGGGCACGTTTTCCCCCCAAAGTGAAAACAGCGCCCTCTGTCCTCATCAGGTTAATGAAGCAGGAGCTTGCCGACACCTGTCACAAACAGGGTGGGCATCAGGATAGATGTTAGAAAGTCTGAGTTTAGTCCAGCGAGTGCGGTGTAGGATGTTGCATTGGATCAAACCATGGTTGGCACAAATAGAAGAAGAGTGGACACGGTGCAGAATATCTTCCCATGTGTCATCAGTAAACTCATCACCTAGATCCTGTTCCCATAACATTTTAATAGCTGCGAATGAAGGATTGTGAAGAGAGTAAATTTGATCATAGCTATAAGAAATAAGACATTTTATTGTTGGGAAATTGAGAGGTCATGTCACGGACAAAGCTGCACACTTGTAGATATCTAAAGAAATGACTATTCAGAAGATGGAATTTAGCTGAGAATTGTTGGAACGATGCAAACATGGCGTCAATATACAAATCAATGAATGATTGGATGCAAAGGCTGAACCACATGGAGAAGGCTCCAACTACAGGGATGGATGGAAAATGTGATTTCTGAGTACAAGGGCCCTTAATAATTAACAGGTTTGCAAACCAAAGTGACGTCTAAACTGGTTCCAGATCTTGAGAGTGTTTTTTATAAAAAATGTTTTTGGTGTAACTAGAAGTAGCAGAATGAATAGGGAAGTGTGCCAAAGCAGCCAGTGAGGATGGCATACATGAGGAAGATTTTATCTTCAACAATGTTGGAATGATATGTGGGGTATCTGCACGGATCCAGTACTGAATTACACTGAAGTTGGCAGCTCAAAAATATAACTGGAAATTAGGTAGGGCCATTCATTATGCTGTTCTAAAGTATAGTTTGATCATTTAAGATTTAACTGGCTTTGTAATACTAGAATCACTTTCTACAGGCATTCATACTGTATATAGGCCTATGTAGATGGCTTGTAGACTGGCAATTAGCCTATGTAGATGGTTTGTAGACTGGCGGTAAGTTTATGTAGATGGTTTGTAGACTGGCAGTAAGCCTATGTAGATGGTTTGTAGACTGGCAGTAAGTCTATGTAGATGGTTTGTAGACTGGTGGTAAGCCTATGTAGATGGTTTATAGACTGGTGGTAAGTCTATGTAGATGGTTTGTAGACTGGCAGTAAGCCTATGTAGATGGTTTGTAGACTGGCAGTAAGTCTATGTAGATGGTTTATAGACTGGCAGTAAGCCTATGTAGATGGTTTGTAGACTGGCAGTAAGTCTATGTAGATGGTTTGTAGACTGGCAGTAAGTCTATGTAGATGGTTTGTAGACTGGTGGTAAGCCTATGTGGATGGTTTGTAGACTGGTGGTAAGTCTATGTAAATGGTTTGTAGACTGGTGGTAAGTCTATGTAGATGGTTTATAGACTGGCAGTAAGTCTATGTAGATGGTTTGTAGACTGGTGGTAAGTCTATGTAGATGGTTTATAGACTGGTGGTAAGTCTATGTAGATGGTTTGTAGACTGGCAGTAAGCCTATGTAGATGGTTTGTAGACTGGCAGTAAGCCTATGTTTGTAGATGGTTTGTAGACTGGCAGTAAGTTGGATAACAACATGCGTAGTGTGTGCAATAAGTGGGTGTGGCGGTAAAATGAGACCGCCCCGTCACACCCCTTCTCAGATTCACCAGCACCTTTACAGAGTGGACTAGCCATGTAGTTAATTAGAAATTAATTAGACTCCAATTCCCCCCCAAAATTTACCACTCCTGCCAAACTTTATAATGGAATAGATTGGCTTCCAGAATTACTGTACATAGAACATAATTAATTCAAGTTCAAGTCAGGGGGAGGCCTGTAAGATGAATGGGAGCAGTTCCACCTTGATATTCCTCACTGTCGCTGGAGTATTTCTGTGTGTGGTGAAGGGTCTGTTGGTGGTCTGGAGTCCATCGAGGTGGTTTGGGCCTACATTCACTGTCTAAAACATGGGTAGGTAAAAACAATCTGTCCTGGAAAAATAGTGGGAGTGTAGGCTTTTGTTCCAGGCCGTTCTGACAATGGGCATAATTGAGTTAAACATGGCTGGCTACCACTATGGAGAGATATTCATGAGCTTTTCTAAAAGGGGCTGTTGGACCCTTTGCCTAGTGTTATTTTGCAAAGGGGTGTGAGGAGTGGGGGGGGGGATGAAAAACCTATGGCCAGGAAGTGACACAGACGTCTCACTCTTGAGCTGAGATATGTGTGATTTGTGGCGATGTGTTATTTTGCATTGCCGTTTTTGTTTATTTCAATTACAGGCATTTTGTGTGGGTGGAAGCCACTCGAGCCTGTGATCACATCTAGATTCAGATGCTTCCCCCCATCCTGGCTGATGAACGTGGAGAGGTCCAGCAGACCTTGTGGAGAAGCACTTGGGGTCACTGTGGGGTCTGGCTGGAAAACACGACAACAGGGGCCTGAGGGGCCCGACCTCTACCCAGGCCAAGAGTCACCGTGTCGGGGATGGGAGATGAGGATTTTTAGGGACAAGGGAGCCATGGAGGGGGGTTAGGTAGAACCAGTGGCCATTCTATTCACCTGCTTTAAATTCAATGAATTCGCCGTCTGTCAGGCCAGTTTACCAAATAACCAGATAACGGGCCTACTCAAATGCAATGCTTTCCAGTGTTATAAAAAGCTGTGATCAATGTTTTAAAAACGCTGTGATCAATGTTATAAACAGCTGTGATCAATGTTATAAACAGCTGTGATCAATGTTATAAACAGCTGTGATCAATGTTATAAACAGCTGAAATCAACGTTATAAACAGCTGTGATCAATGTTATAAACAGCTGTGATCAATGTTATAAACAGCTGTGATCAATGTTATAAACAGCTGAAATCAATGTTATAAACAGCTGTGATCAATGTTATAAACCACTGTAATCAATGTTATAAACAGATGTAATCAATGTAAAAAAACAGCTGTTATGAATATTATAAAATGCTGTGATCAATGTTTAAAAAAGCTATGATTCATGTTATTAAAAGATGTGAACAACATTATAAACAGCTGTAACCAATGTTATAAACAGCTGTTATCAATGTAATAAACAGATGTTATTCATGTTATAAATAGCTGTGATCAATGTTATTAAAAGCTGTGATAAATGTTATAAACAGCCGTAAACAAACTTATAAACAGCTGTGATCAATGATATAAAAAGCTGTGATCAATTTTAAAAACGGTTCTAATCAATGTTATAAATAGCCATTTTGAATGTTATAAAAAGATGTGATCAATGTTAGAAACAGCCATTATGAATGTTATAAAAAGATGTGATCAATTTTAGAAACAGCTGTATTCAAACTTCAAAAAGCTGTGATCAGTGTTATGAACATCGGTGATCAATGTTATAAAAATCTGTAATCAATGTTATAAACAGCTGTAATCAATGTTAAAAACAGCTGTAATCAACGTAATAAACAGCCGTGATGAATGTTATCAAAACCTGTGATTGATGTTATTATAAGCTGTGATCAATGTTATACAAAGCTGTGATCAATGTTATAAAAATCTGTGTTCAACGTTAAAAAAAGCTGTGATCAATTATAAAAACAGATGTAGTCAATGTTATAAACAGCTGTGATCAATGTCATAATAATCTGTGATCAATGTAACAAAAACCTGTAATCAATGTTATGAACAGCTGTGATCAATGTCATAATAATCTGTAATCAATGTTATAAACAGCTGTGATTAATGTTTTTAAAAGCTGTGATCAATGTTATAAACAGCTGTGATGAATGTTATCAAAAGCTGTGATAAATGTTATCAAAAGCTGTGATCAATGTTAACATCTGTGATCAATGTTATAATAAGCTATGATGAATGTTATAAAAAGCTGTGATTATTGTTATTAAAAGCTGTGATAAATGTTATTAAAAGCTGTGATAAATGTTATTAAAAGCTGTGTAAAATTTTATAAAAAGCTGTGATCAATGTTATAAACAGTTGTGATCAATTATATAAACAATTGTAGTCAATGTAATAAAAACAGATATAATTAATGTTATAAACAGCTGTGATCAATGTTATAAAAACAGATATAATCAATGTTATGAAAATATGTGATCAAGTTATAAAAAGCTGTGATCAATGTTATAAACAGCTGTGATCAATGTTATAAACAGCTGTGATCAATGTTATGAAAATATGTGATCAAGTTATAAAAAGCTGTGATCAATGTTATAAACAGCTGTGATCAATGTTATAAACAGCTGTGATCAATGTTATAAACAGCTGTGATCAATGTTATAAACAGCTGTGATCAATGTTATAAACAGCTGTGATCAATGTTATAAACAGCTGTGATCAATGTTATAAACAGCTGTGATCAATGTTATAAACAGCTGTGATCAATGTTATAAACAGCTGTGATCAATGTTATTAAAAGCTGTGATCAATTTTATAAACAGCTATGATCATTGTTATAAAGGTTTGTGATTAACAACAAAAATCATATTATAAATTTGTTATAAATTTGATAAAAAAGTGTGATAAATGTTATAAAAGCTGTGATCAATGTTAAAAACAGCTATGATCAATGTTATGAAAAGCTGTGATCAATGTTTTTAAAAACTGTGATCAATGTAATAAACAGCTGTGATCAATGTAATAAACAGCTGTGATCAATGTTATAAACAGCTGTGATCAATGTTATAAACAGCTGTGATCAATGTTATAAACAGCTGTGATCAATGTTATAAACAGCTGTGATCAATGTTATAAACAGCTGTGATCAATGTTATAAACAGCTGTGATCAATGTAATAAACAGCTGTGATCAATGTTATAAACAGCTGTGATCAATGTTATAAACAGCTGTGATCAATGTAATAAACAGCTGTGATCAATGTTATAAGTATATGTTATCAATGTAATAAACAGCTGTGATCAATGTTATAAACAGCTGTGATCAATGTAATAAACAGCTGTGATCAATGTTATAAACAGCTGTGATCAATGTAATAAACAGCTGTGATCAATGTTATAAACAGCTGTGATCAATGTAATAAACAGCTGTGATCAATGTTATAAACAGCTGTGATCAATGTAATAAACAGCTGTGATCAATGTTATAAGTATATGTTATCAATGTTAGAAAAAGCTGTGATCAGTGATATAAAACATTGAGATCAATGTTATAAACATCTATGATCAATGTAATAAAAAAGTTTTTATCAATGTTAGAAACTTCTGTGATCAATGTCCTAAAGAGCTATGAACAATGTTATTAAAAGCTGTGATCAATGTTATAAATAGCTGTAACGGCAGCCTTCCTCCTCTTCACGAGAAGAGAAGGTGTAGCAGGGATCGGACCAACACGCAGCATAGCCAGTGCTCAACATGTTTAATAAACGAAACTGTGAACACAACAATACAAAAATAACAAACGTGGCAAACCGAAACAGTCCTCTCTGGTGAAAATGAACACAAAGACAGGAAACAACCACCCACAAAACTCAACACAAAACAAGCCACCTAAATATGGTTCCCAATTAGAGACAACACAAAACACCTGCCTCTGATTGAGAACCATATTAGGCCAAACATAGAAACAGACAAACTAGACACACAACATAGAATGCCCACCCAGCTCACGTCCTGACCAACACTAAAACAAGTAAAACACACAAGAACTATGGTCAGAACGTGACAATAGCTGTAATCAATAATATTAACAGCTGTGATCAATGTTATTAACAGCTGTGATCAATGCCAAAAATATGTTATCAATGTTATCAAAAGCTGTGATCGCTGTTAGAAAAATCTGTGATCAACGTCATAGACAGCTGTGATCAATGTTAAAAAGAGCTATAATCAATGTTATTTACAGTTGTGATCAATGTTATAAACAGCTGTGATCAATGTTATAAAAAGCTGTGATCAATGTAATAACAGCTGTGATTAATGTTATAAACAGCCGTGATGAATGTTATAATATGCTGTGATCAATGTTATTAATTAACATCTGTGATCAATGTAATAAACAGCTGTGATCAATGTTTTAAACAGCTGTGATGAATGTTATAAGCAGCTGTAATCAATTGTATAAACAGCTGTGATCAATGTTATAAACAGCTGTGATCAATGTAATAAACAGCTGTGATCAATGTTATAAACAGCTGTGATCAATGTAATAAACAGCTGTGATCAATGTTATAAACAGCTGTGATCAATGTTATAAACAGCTGTGATCAATGTAATAAACAGCTGTGATCAATGTTATAAGTATATGTTATCAATGTAATAAACAGCTGTGATCAATGTTATAAACAGCTGTGATCAATGTAATAAACAGCTGTGATCAATGTTATAAACAGCTGTGATCAATGTAATAAACAGCTGTGATCAATGTTATAAACAGCTGTGATCAATGTAATAAACAGCTGTGATCAATGTAATAAACAGCTGTGATCAATGTTATGAGTATATGTTATCAATGTTAGAAAAAGCTGTGATCAGTGATATAAAACATTGAGATCAATGTTATAAACATCTATGATCAATGTAATAAAAAAGTTTTTATCAATGTTAGAAACTTCTGTGATCAATGTCCTAAAGAGCTATGAACAATGTTATTAAAAGCTGTGATCAATGTTATAAATAGCTGTAACGGCAGCCTTCCTCCTCTTCACGAGAAGAGAAGGTGTAGCAGGGATCGGACCAACACGCAGCATAGCCAGTGCTCAACATGTTTAATAAACGAAACTGTGAACACAACAATACAAAAATAACAAACGTGGCAAACCGAAACAGTCCTCTCTGGTGAAAATGAACACAAAGACAGGAAACAACCACCCACAAAACTCAACACAAAACAAGCCACCTAAATATGGTTCCCAATTAGAGACAACACAAAACACCTGCCTCTGATTGAGAACCATATTAGGCCAAACATAGAAACAGACAAACTAGACACACAACATAGAATGCCCACCCAGCTCACGTCCTGACCAACACTAAAACAAGTAAAACACACAAGAACTATGGTCAGAACGTGACAATAGCTGTAATCAATAATATTAACAGCTGTGATCAATGTTATTAACAGCTGTGATCAATGCCAAAAATATGTTATCAATGTTATCAAAAGCTGTGATCGCTGTTAGAAAAATCTGTGATCAACGTCATAGACAGCTGTGATCAATGTTAAAAAGAGCTATAATCAATGTTATTTACAGTTGTGATCAATGTTATAAACAGCTGTGATCAATGTTATAAAAAGCTGTGATCAATGTAATAACAGCTGTGATTAATGTTATAAACAGCCGTGATGAATGTTATAATATGCTGTGATCAATGTTATTAATTAACATCTGTGATCAATGTAATAAACAGCTGTGATCAATGTTTTAAACAGCTGTGATGAATGTTATAAGCAGCTGTAATCAATTGTATAAACAGCTGTGATCAATGTTATAAACAGCTGCCACACCAAGAAGCTGTTTAATGAAATTGCTGTTAGTTTCTGGAGAAATCATTGTCACCATGTTTGTTGATACAAACGTTGTTTTGCCCAACCTGAATACAGTTAAACAGTGACCATGGTAATGGTGTGTAGCTGATGAGCATGTAAGGCATTTTTGGGACAACAAAACTGAAGAAAAAACAACCATTGTATGAAAAGGAAAGCATTTACAATCCAATTAGTATTTTTAAGGCCCCATCTGAATGAAAATACCTTAAACACTGATGTAATGTATGTAATGAGTCTTTGAGCCATCGCTGTGAGTCTACCCACTCTGTCACTGTCTTGTCCACTGAGTGCCTCAGTCCCGTTCAGATAAGTCCCATTCTAGAGACATTGATAAAGGCCTGTGTCAAGCAATGAGGCTAATTCCCATAGCCGGTGTAAAGCAGTTCACTAGCTGTCCATCACCTCCCATATATTTGCATTGGCTTCAGCACCAGATCAATGCCGGCCCAAAGTGAGCTCTCCACCTGAGTTAGATACTGCCCTCCATCATTCGCTATATGAGCTGGTTATACATTATTTGTTGTTGTAGGCCCAAGTCCAATAGGTATTTGGAATACTGGAATGGTCCTTGCTTATTGTTGGCACAGGGGAAGGCTGGAACCATGTTGTTGTCAGGTGCCTTGCACAGCTTCCTTCATAAAAAAACATGATCAATATCTGGTCTATAGAAACATGTCTGGAAAGAGAAAAACAAAGCAATTCTAACTGTGTTCATAGTCTCTCATACACAACCTTACAGGCTTGTTTTGGGGTGGCAGGTAGCCTAGTGGTTAAGAGAGTTGGGCCAGTAACTAAAACGTTCCTGGTTTGAACCTCGGAGCTGACTAGGTGAAAAAAAATCTCTCTATGTGCATTTGAGCAAGGCATTTAACCCTAATTGCTCTGGATAAGAGTGTCTGCTAAATGACAAACATGTATTTTGACTATTATTTGTCTGATTTTTCCATTTTTTTCAGAGTTTTTTTTCATTATTTTCTCCATCTTCTCTGTTTGTCCATTTACCACACCCTCCTTCTCTCCCTCCTGCCTCCAAAACGGTTCTGTGCACACGCTGCCTCAGCCACACTGCCTCCTAAAGTAGCCAGTTCTGGTTGATGATTTACTACAAAATTGCTTATAAATTGGAGTAGAACATGTTTTGCAGACCTGGCAGCTTTCAAGTCCTGCTCCCATTTGTCACCCAGCATTTCCTTTTGTGTATAGTACAGGAATTAATTAGCCCGCACGGTAGGAAAAATTTACGGCCATAATTTATGGGAGATGGGATTCCTTGGACTGGAGCCATTTTGGACCAGGCTGTTATTTTATTGTGGTATTTTTTATTGAACTTTTGGCTCAGCTCGGCCATGCATATACAGCCCGGGCTGTGAAACGATGGGGCTTTCAGGTATTTGCAGCTTGCGCACACACATGCACACTCACAGACAAAATGCCTAACTGATGTTAAGCTTGTTGCTTTTGTCAATGTTGTCGTCATTGCTCAATTGGCAATCTCGAACGCTTGGCAAGCCTCTATGAAAATGTCTGTCTGGAGACAAAGCACATTAGGATTAATTACTGAAAAAAAGTGAAGTAGTTTACTGGTATTGAAGGTTCGTCAGGTTGGGTTTCTGAATCTCTGTGTGTTGTGTTTAACGACCAGTTTGTCTCTATACTAATCCGGGAAGCACCCCAATCCACCCCGCACCCTGCAAAAATATGCTTGCACGCACGCACGCACACACACACGCACACACGCACGCACACACACACGCACGCACACACGCCCAATCACTCCTAAATCTGACCCAGCAGAAAGAAAGGGTTCACCTTCACCTTGAGCACCTCATCTCCCACTAGAATTTGCATGTGTGTACATACGGAAGCACCCAAGTGGGTCCTAGTACCTCTCTGCACATTGCTGCTTTGTGAGCCATTAGGAGTTGTTTGGGATCAATGGTGGATAATTGGGTCTCCACGCGACATAATCTCACATTGGCAGAGGCAGCTGTGCATTGAGCGTGCCCAGGTCGCTGTTTACTGTGGGAGGTGGAGGTGGGGGGGCACACAGTGGAGTGTGTATGCCCACTGCCCAGGTAGGACACACACACATACATGTAAACTAAGTGTAGTGTAGTGTGTGTGTGTGTGTGTGTGTGTGTGTGTGTGTGTGTGTGTGTGTGTGTGTGTGTGTGTGTGTGTGTGTGTGTGTGTGTGTGTGTGTGTGTGTGTGTGTGTGTGCGTATGTGTGCGTATGTGTGCTTTTGAATGTTTGTGTTTGGACGAAGGTTGCCCATTCTGGTCAGTGAGCACACAGAGTCTAGATTTAGTCTTATAGGAAACCCTACATAACCAGTCCTAACTGGGTCATGAAGGTACCACTGTTTGGTAAAGCCCCTGTAAGCTATCTGGGTTGGGCAAATTGTGAATATCTCACCCCCATCCTATGCCACCCCCAATCTTCATAAATGAATTGTGCACCCATCAGCCCCTCAGCCCCCCCATTCGAAATCACTCATGCCTCCTTTGTAATCAATGCCCACAGAAATGGGATTCCTTCGGCCGCCAGCAATTAATACATTTGTGTCCTTTTTTACCACTAGTGAGCCGAGCTTGAAATTACCAGTGACTGGCTTCAGCTCATTTGCATATTTATTGCAGCGGGAAGGGGGTAGGAGGGAGGTGTGGGGGGAGAAACTGGCACGAATGATTGATGTGGAGCTTGCCTCCTGCATTCCAAACAGCCCATTATTATAGAGAGAGTGGGAGAGAGAGAGAAAGGGATAGAGAGAGATAGAGAGAGAGATGTCAAGCGGTCAACGTACAGTTGATTAAAGTTGAAGACAGTGGGATCAGTCTGCGCCAGAGGTTTTGGTTTCCCTTTCTCCTCACTTCTTTCTTTCTGCTCCATATTTTGTAAAGATGGCCAGTTCCTGAGAATTAAAAACATACTTTAATGGATGTTGACAAGGAGTGAACCAACAAAAGCCACGGCGAAGGATTTGCTTGAAAAGATTCAATCAGACATGTTTTGCTGGGATTAATTGCATGCGGGTGGGGGTGGGGGGGGGGGGCGTGGAAGAATGCTGCAGAGAGGTGTGAATGAGCGGGATTGTTTTGGGGCTCACCCCCAGTGCCTACCTCTGTCATTTTGAGCGATAGTTTGGAAATGTCTTTTGAATGATGCTGAAGAGCGACCCCCTCCCCTCGAATTATGAGTATTATTTCAAGGAGGGGGGAGGATGTGGCGGGCAATGGGACAAGTCTACACTGGTTTGATTGGATGTGCCCCCCTCCTCCCCCTTCACAGAGACTGATGACAGGTGTGTGTGTCTTTGCAGATGATTGGAGACAAGCATGTTCCTGCTATAGGCAAGTTAGGAATTACAATGACCTCAGAAGCTCCCACCAAAGTCACAATATACGTGTTATGCTGTACATGCTACCTTTTACATCTGGTTGAGCTCCAACTCCTGGCCTATGGGTGAAGGGTCTTGGGGTCTTTTTGAAATGTACCCTTTGGAAACCGGTTGAAAATTCCCACCTGACTGCCACACTATGTGAGGGGGACATGGGTGCTGTGACAGTCATCTGGGGGGTGGGAGGTTGTGGTAGGTGGGGGGCTTTAGTACAAATGTGATGACATCCCCTCCCCTGAACAAGGCTCTCAGCCGCTCCAACTTAAACTTCCTCAGAAGTGAGCGGCAAAGTCGGCTTTGGCGGGAGGAGTGCGCACGCAGCAAATTGGCAGCTCCATCAAATTATGCTGGCATTAAGGGGGTCTGTACGGCGTAATCCACCCCACCAAAGCCCTCCAACCCCTCCCCCGACGTGTAACTTTTGTCAACGCAAACGCCACATTTCATGCTCTGCCATTAATCTGTCGGATTACAGGATGGTAGCAGTTCGGGAGGAGGGAAAGGATGGTGAAAGAGGGGGGAGGGGGGCTTAGATTTTTAATGAATTCCTCTATCTTGGTTTAATTCAGCAGGAAGGGGGAAAGGAACCCCCATCACCTCTTCAGGTTAAGGCCCTGTTTGTTATCCTCTTTTTCTTCAGACTTGTTGAGGTGCTCCTGGAGAGAGTCACCCCCTTTCCCCCCACTGCTCTCTGTCTCCTGAGGGGTTGGACAGACAGGGGGTGTCATGCATAGAGGACCATGGGAGGAAGACTGTAGGGAGACTGTGAAGCTTTCTTACTGGGGGATTCGTTTAACTCCTGGGGAGTTGGAGAGACCTTGAGCGGTTGTCACAGAGGGGTACTGGTCTCTCTCACTCTCTCTTTCTCTGGGAAAGGGGTAGGATTGGAGAGGATGTGTGACTGTCAACCAGGGAGGACCATCTCTCTCTCCGGGGGAGATGGCAGACTCTGAAAGCCTGTCACACTGGGGATCTGGTCTTACTCCTGGGGGTCTGATCTTACTCCTGGAGGTCTGGTCTTCCTCCTTGGGATCTTATTGATGGGTGTCTGATCTTACTGATGGGTGTCTGGTCTTACTGATGGGTGTCTGGTCTTACTGATGGGTGTCTGGTATTACTGATGGGTGTCTGATCTTACTGATGTGTGTCTGGTCTTACTGATGGGTGTCTGATCTTACTGATGGGTGTCTGGTCTTACTGATGGGTGTCCGGTCTTACTGATGGGTGTCTGGTCTTACTGATGGGTGTCTGAGCTTACTGATGGGTGTCTGGTCTTACTGATGGGTGTCTGATCTTACTGATGGGTGTCTGATCTTACTGATGGGTGTCTGGTCTTACTGATGGGTGTCTGGTCTTACTGATGGGTGTCTGGTATTACTGATGGGTGTCTGGTCTTACTGATGGGTGTCTGGTATTACTGATGGGTGTCTGATCTTACTGATGGGTGTCTGGTCTTACTGATGGGTGTCTGATCTTACTGATTGGTGTCTGATCTTACTGATGGGTGTCTGGTCTTACTGATGGGTGTCTGGTCTTACTGATGGGTGTCTGATATTACTGATGGGTGTCTGATCTTACTGATGGGTGTCTGGTCTTACTGATGGTGTCTGGTCTTACCGATGGTGTCTGGTCTTACTGATGGGTGTCTGGTCTTACTGATGGGTGTCTGGTCTTACTGATGAGGGTCTGTTCCTACTGATTGGGGTTACTCCTGGGTCTTACTCCTGGGGGTCTGGTCTTACTCCTAGAGGGCTGGAGATACATGAGAAGCTGGACAGTGCTCTCTCTCTCTCTCTGTCTCTCTCTCTCTGTCTCTCTCTCTCTGTCTCTCTCTCTCTCTCTCTCTCTCTCTCTCTCTCTCTCTCTCTCTCTCTCTCTCTCTCTCTCTCTCTCTCTATTTATTCAACTTCTTGTGGCTGCAGGGGCAGTATTGAGGGGCTTGGATGAAAAGGTGCCCAGAGGTGCCCAGAGTAAACTGCCTGCTCCTCAGTCCCAGTTGTTAATATATGCATATTATTATTAGTATTGGATAGAAAACACTCGGAAGGTTCTAAAAGTGTTTGAATGATGTCTGTGAGTATAACAGAACTCATATGGCAGGCAAAAACCTGAGAAAAAATCCATCCAGGAAGTGTCAAATCTGAGGTTTGTAGGTTTTCAACTCATCATCCTATCGAATACACAGTGGGATATGGGTAATTTTGCACTTCCTAAGGCTTCAACTAGATGTCAACAGTCTTTAGAACCTTGTCTGGTGCTTCTACTGTGAAGGGGGCCGAATGAGAAGGGATTGAGTAAGGTCTACCATGACCTGAACATGCGCTGACCATGCACATTCATGTGAGATCGAGCTCTGTTCCATCGCACTTCTGAAGACAAAGGATTTCTCCGGTTGGAACATTATTGAAGATTTATGTTATAAACACCCTAAAGATTGATTCAATACATCGTTTGACATGTTTCTACTGACTGTTACGGAAATGTTTCGACATTTCGTCTGCTTTTAGTGAACGCGCTTCGTGACTTTGGATTTGTTCACCAAACGCGCTAACAAAAGTAGGCCCGTCTTTCTTCCATTTAAAGGGGTATCAACCAAATTCCTTTTCCAATGGCTTCCTCAGGCTGTGACCAGGCTTTAGACATAGTTTCAGGCTTTTATCCTGTCTAGGACTGGGGTGCCGCTAGCGGCACACCCCCCCCACATTCCACTGAAAAGGCAGAGCCGCGAAATTCAAAAAATATATATTTTTTAAATATTTAACTTTCGCACATTAAAGTCCAATACAGCTAATGAAAGACACAGATCTTGTGAATCCAGCCAACATGTCCGATTTTTAAAATGTTTTACAGGGAAGACACAATATGTAAAGATGTAAATCTATTAGCTAAAAAAACATTAGCATAATCCACCATCTTTTCTTTGTCCACCAACACCAGTAGCTATCACCAATTCGGCTAAACTAAGATATTGATAGCCACTAACGAAGAAAAAAACTCATCAGATGACAGTCTGATAACATATTTATGGTATGGGATAGGTTTTGTTAGAAAAATGTGCATATTTCAGGTAGATGGCATAGTTTACAATTGCACCCACCGTCACAAATGGACTAGAATAATTACAATGAGCAACGTGTTTACCTAACTACTAATCATCAAACATTTCGTAAAAATACACAGCATACACTAATCGAAAGACACAGATCCTGTGAATACAGACAATATTTCAGATTTTCTAAGTGTCTTACAGCGAAAACACAATAAATCGTTATATTAGCATAGCATATGTGCAAACATTACCCCAGCATTGATTCTAGCCAAAGAGAGCGATAACGTAAACATCGCCAAAATGTATTAATTTTTTCACTAACCTTCTCAGAATTCTTCAGATGACAGTCCTGTAACATCACATTACAACATACATATACAGTTTGTTCGAAAATGTGCATATTTAGCCACCAAAATCATGGTTAGACAATGAGAAAAGTAGCTCAGCTGGTCAGAAAATGTCCTGCGCCACATTAGACAGTGATCTAGTCGTATACATAAATACTCATAAACGTGACTAAAAAATATAGGGTGGACAGCGATTGATAGACAATTTAATTCTTAATACAATCGCTGATTTACATTTTTTAAATTATCCTTACTTTTCAATACAGTTTGCGCCAAGCGAAGCTACGTCAAAAAAGATGGCGTCCTAAGCCACTAACATTTTTCGACAGAAACACGATTTATCATAATAAATTGTTCCTACTTTGAGCTGTTCTTCCATCAGTATCTTGGGCAAAGGATCCTTTCTTGGGTCTAATCGTCTTTTGGTGGAAAGCTGTCCTCTTGCCATGTGGAAATGCCAACTGCGTTCGGCATGAACTGGAAGCGTGCCCAGAGATTCACAGCGTCTCAGAAATAAATGTCCCAAAATCGCACTAAACGGATATAAATTGCTATAAAACGCTTTAAATTAACTACCTTATGATGTTTTTAACTCCTATAACGAGTCTTAACATGACCGGAGAAAGATTACTCCCTACACTAATGCTTGGAACAAGTGCAGGTCGATGTCCTCCACGCGCATGACGCAGCTGGAAAAGAGTTCCTACCTACAGGGTTTTTTCATTTATAGTGCCTGTGATTGCGCAATCGACACCATTCAAATCGTCATCACGTAAAGGCATCCAGGGGAAGACGTAAGCAGTGTCCGTATACTCATAGGAATAACAGTGGCCTTAAAACTGACTCCAGAACAGAGGCCAAAATTTCTGAAATCTGACTCCATGTCAGGGAAATTGCTGTAGAATGACTTCTGTTCCACTTAGAGACAAAATTTCAACTCCTATAGAAACTATAGACTGTTTTCTATCCAATAATAGTAATAATATGCATATTGTACGATCAAGAATTTAGTAGGAAGCCGTTTCAAAAATTACATGATTTCCATAAATAGTGACAACAGCACCCCCTAGGCCTTAACAGGTTAACTTCTTCTGGCTGCAAGCCCGACGTCGGTACACTTATGACAACAGCCAACTCAAGTGCAGGGCGCGAAATTCAAAATATATATTTTTTAAATATTTAACTTTCACACATTAACAAGTGCAATACAGCAAATGAAAGGTACACATCTTGTGAATCCAGCCAACATGTCCGATTTTTTAAATGTTTTACAGCGAAAACAGCACGTATATTTATGTTAGCTCACCACCAAATACAAAGAAGAACAGACATTTTTCACAGCACAGGTAGCATGCACAAAGCCAACCTAACTAACCAAGAACCAACCAAACTAACCAACAAACAACTTCATCAGATGACAGTCTTATAACATGTTATTCAATAAATCTATGTTTTGTTCGAAAAATGTGCATATTTGAGGTATAAATCAGTTTTACATTGCAGCGACAATCAGAAATTGCACCGAAAGCAGCCATAATAATTACAGACACCAACGTAAAATACCTAATTACTCATCATAAAACATTTCTGAAAAAGACATAGTGTACAGCAAATGAAAGACAGGCATCTTGTGATTCCAGCCAATATTTCCGATTTATTAAGTGTTTTACAGCGAAAACAAAATATAGCGTTATATTAGCTTACCACAATAGCAAGAAAGACATGCCATTTCCCAGTAGCAAAAGGTTAGTGATCGTAACAAACAAGCAAAAGATATATAATTTTTGACTAACCTTGATATTCTTCCTCAGATGACAGTCCTATAACATCAGGTTATACATACACTTATGTTTTGTTCGAAAATGTGCATATTTAGAGCTGAAATCAGTGGTTACACATTGTGCTATCTTAGCTACTTTTTCCACAACGTCTAAACAGCAACGATATTTTTCTGACACTTTTTCTGACACACATATTCTGACCAAATAGCTATTCATAAACATAACTAAAAAATACATGTTGTATAGGAAATGATAGATCCATTAGTTCTTAACCTGTCTAGGATCAGCGTGGCGCTAGCGGCACCCCCCCCCCCCCCCCCCACTGAAAAACCAGTGCCGCGAAATTCCAAAAAAAATTTTTTTTTAAATATTTAACTTTCACACATTAAAGTCCAATACAGCTAATGAAAGACACAGATCTTATGAATCCAGTCAACATTTCCGATTTTTAAAATGTTTTACAGGGAAGACACAATATGTAAAGATGTACATCTATTACCTAAAAACACATTAGCATAATCCACCATCTTTTATTTGTCCACCAACACCAGTAGCCATCACCAATTCGGCTAAACTAAGATATTTATAGCCCCTAACCAACAAAAAAACTCATTAGATGACAGTCTGATAACATATTTATGGTATGGGATAGGTTTTGTTAGAAAAAAGTGCATATTTCAGGTATATGGCATAGTTTACAATTGCACCCACCATCACAAATGGACTAGAATAATTACAATGAGCAACGTGTTTACCTAACTACTAATCATCAAACATTTCGTAAAAATACACAGCATACACGAATCGAAAGACACAGATCCTGTGAATACAGACAATATTTCAGATTTTCTAAGTGTCTTACAGCGAAAACACAATAAATCGTTATATTAGCTTAGCACATAGCAATTAGCAGCCCAGCATTGATTCTAGCCAAAGTGAGCGATAAAAGTCAACATCGCCAAAAGATATTAATTTTTTCACTAACCTTCTCAGAATTCTTCCGATGACACTCCTGTAACATCACATTACAACATGCATATACAGTTTGATCGAAAATGTTTATATTTAGCCACCAAAATCATGGTTAGACAATGTGAAATGTAGACAAGCTGGTAAAGAAAACGTCCTTGCGCCACTTAGACAGTGATCTACTCTTATACATAAATACTCATAAACGTGACTAAAAAATATAGGGTGGACAGGGATTGATAGACAATTTAATTCTTAATACAATTGCGTTATTACATTTTTTAATTTATCCTTATTTTTCAATACAGTTTGCGCCAAGCGAAGCTACGTCAAAAAACATGGAGTCCTAAGCCACTAAAATGTTTCGACAGAAACACGATTTATCATAATAAAAATGTCCTACCTTGAGCTGTTCTTCCATCAGTATCTTGGGCAAAGGATCCTTTCTTGGGAGAAATCGTCTTTTGGTGGAAAGCTGTCCTCTTGCCATGTGGAAATGTCAACTACGTTCGGGATGAACTGAAAAGCGTGCCCAACTTTTCACATCGTTGCAAAAATAAATGTCCCAAAATCGCACTAAACGGATATAAATTGCTATAAAACGCTTTAAATTAACTACTTTGTGATGTTTGTAACTCCTATAACGAGTGAAAAGATGACCGGAGAAATATAACAGGCTAAACTAACGCTTGGAACAGGAGAGGGTCGGTGTCTTCCACGCGCGTTACGCAGCAAGAAAAGACTTGCTAGCTAAAGGTTTTTTTCATTTGTAGGGCCTGTGAACGAGCAATCGAGCCCGTTGGAATCGTCATCACGTAAAGGCATCCAGGGGAAGACGTAAGAAGTGTCCGTATAGTCATAGCAACGACAGAGCCCTTTTAAATGACTTCAGAAAAGTGGCCAACGTTTCTCAAATCTGACTCCATGTCAGGGAAATTGCTGTAGAATGGGCTCTGTTCCACTTAGAGACAAAATTTCAACTCCTATAGAAACTATAGACTGTTTTCTATCCAATAATAATAATAATATGCATATTGTACGATCAAGGATTTTGTGGGAAGCCGTTTAAAAAATTAGCCACATTAGCATAAATAGTCTAAACAGCGCCCCCATCCCCAACAGGTTAATGAAATCGCAGTGTTAGAATTCTAAAAAATAACTTCATTACGACATCCAGCTTCGGTATAGCTGAGTACCCAAACGGGCGCCGACGACTAGTTCACATGCACGACAGATATATGAAATATATGAAATAATGTTTCTTACTTTTGGTGATCTTCCATCAGAATGTTGGACAAGGTGTCCTTTGTCAAGAACAATCGTTGTTTGGAATTAGAACGTTAATTTTCCCTCTTGAATTAGCAAGCGCGCTAGCCTAGTGGCACAAAGCTCTCCATGTCAACGGAACACGGCAAAACTCCCGAAAAATGTTAAATAATCTGATGAAACTATATAGAAAAAACATACTTTACGATGATATGGTCACATGTATCAAATAAAATCAAAGCCGGAGAGATTAGTCGCCCATAACGGCAGCTAAACAGAAGGCAAATCCAAGTACCCTTTCGCGCCTCCGGAAAACAGGAAATAGGCGGACACGTCATACAAAGAGCATGTATTCCAATTCAGACCAAGATAAACACTAAATTTATTCTCTCACCGCCTCTTGACATCCAGGGGAAGGTCTATGAAGTGCACGTATACTCTTACGTATCATGCCCATTTATAGGCAGGAAGTAGAACTGAGCCCCAATTTCAGACTTTCCACTTCCTGGTCAGGAAGTTTGTGCCAAATGAGTTCTGTTTACTCACATATATAATTCAAACGATTTTAGAAACTAGAGAGTGTTTTCTATCCAATAGTAATAATAATATGCATATTGTACGAGCAAGAATTGAGTGCGAGGCCGTTTGAAATGGGCACCTTTAATCTGGCTACTCAATACTGCCCCTGCAGCCCAAACAGGTTAAAGCTACAAATGTTGTGAATCCAGCCAACATGTCTGATTTCAAAAAGGATTTACGGGGAAAGCACACCAAAAAATTATGTTAGCTCAGTACATAGCCACAGAAAAACACAGCCATTTTCCCAGCAAAAGATAGTCACACAAAAAGCAGAAATAGAGATAAAATGAATCACTAACCTTTGATGATCTTCATCAGATGACACTCATAGGACTTCATGTTACACAATACATTTATGTTTTGTTCGACAATGTGCATATTTATATCTACAAATCTCGGTTTACATTGGCGCCATGTTCAGAAATGCCTCCAAAATATCCGGAGAAATTGCAGAGAGCCACGTCAAATAACAGAAATACTCATCATAAACTTTGATGAAAGACACATATTTTACATAGAATTAAAGATACACTTGTTCTTAATGCAACCGCTGTGTCAGATTTCAAAAAAACTTTATATAAAAAGCACACCATGCAATAATCTGAGACGGCGCTCAGATAAAAACAAAATTTCTCCGCCATGTTGGAGTCAACAAAATACGAAATGACATCATAAATATTCCCTTACCTTTTATGATCTTCATCAGAAAGCACTCCCAGGAATCCTAGTTCCACAATAAATCGTTGTTTTGTTCGATAATGTCCATTACTTATGTCTAAGTAGCTACTTTTGCTAGCATGTTTAGTGCACCTGTCCTAACGCTCGCGCAGATGCAGGCGAACTTGGACGAAAACTTCAAAAAGTTATATAACAGGTCGAATAAACTGGTCAAACTAAGTAGAAAATCAATCTTCAGGATGTTGTTATCATAACTATCCAATAACGTTCCAACCGGAGAATTCCTTTTTTCTCTCTAGAAGAAATGGAACGCAAGGCGATATCATGTGTAATGCGCATGACCAGGAACTGGCATTCCAACAGACCACTGACTGAAACACCTCCCATCCAGCTCAACATCACAGCAGAGGCTTCATTCCACGTTCTACAGACTGTTGACATCTAGTGGAAGGCATAGGAAGTGCAAACAGATCCATATCTTACAGGGAATGGAAAAGGCGATGAGTTGAACATCAAACAGCCTCAGAATTCTCACTTCCTGTTTGGAATATTTCTCAGGTTTTTGCCTGCCATATGAGTTCTGTTATACTCACAGACGTCATTCAAACAGTTTTAGAAACTTCAGAGTGTTTTATATCCAATAATAATAATAATATGCATATATTAGCATCTGGGACAGAGTAGGAGCAGTTCGCTATGGGTACGCAATTCATCCAAAAGTGAAAATGCTGCCCCCTATCATAAAGAAGTTAACAAACCATAGTTTTGGCAAGTTGGTTAAGACATCCATGCATGACAGAATTCATTTTTACAACATTTGTTTACAGACAGTTTATTTCACTTGTAATTCACTGTATCACAATTCCAGTGGGTCAGAAGTTTACATACACTAAGTTAACTGTGCCTTTTCAGAGCTTGGAAAATTCCAGAAAATGATGTCATGGCTATAGAAGCTTCTGATAGGCTAATTTACATCATTTGAGTCAATTGGAGGTGTACCTGTGGATGTATTTCAAGGCCTACCTTCAAACTCAGTGCCTCTTTGCTTGAAATCATGGGAAAATCAAAAGAAATCAGTCAAGACCTAAAAAAAAAAAAAAGTAGACCTCCACAAGTCTGGTTCATCCTTGGAAGCAATTTACAAACGCCTGAAGGTACCTCGTTCATCTGTACAAACAATAGTACGCAAGTATAAACACCATGGGACCTTGCAGCCGTCATACCACTCAGGAAGGAGACGCGTTCTGTCTCCCAGAGATTAACCTACTTTGGTGCGAAAAGTGCAAATCAATCCCAGAACAACAGCAAAGGACCTTGTGAAGATGCTGAAGGAAACAGGTACAAAAGTATCTATATACACAGTAAAATGAGTCATGTATCGACATAACCTGAAAGGCTGCTCAGCAAGGAAGAAGCCACTGCTTCAAAACCACCATACAAAAAGCCAGACTACGGTTTGCAGCTGCACATGGGGACAAATATCGTACTTTTTGGAGAAATGTCCTCTGGTCTGATGAAACAAAAATTGAACTGTTTGGCAATAATAACCATTGTTATGTTTGGAGGAGAAAGGGGGAAGCGTGCAAGCCGAAGAACACCATCCCAACTGTGAAGCACGGGTGTGGCAGCATCATGTTGTGGGGGTGCTTTGCTGCAGGAGGGACTGGTGCACTTCACAAAATAGATGGCATCGTGAGGAGGAAAATTATGTGGATATACTGAAGCAACATCTCAAGACATCTGTCAGGAAGTCAAAGTTTGGTCGCAAATGGGTCTTCCAAATGGACAATGACCCCAAGCATACTTCCAAAGTTGTGGCAAAATGGCTTAAGGACAACAAGTAAAGGTATTGGAGTGGCCATCACAAAGCCCTGACCTCAATCCCATAGAACAGTTGTGGTCAGAATTGAAAAAGTTTGTACGAGCAAGGAGGCCTACAAACCTGACTCAGTTACACCAGCTCTATCAGGAGGAATGGGCCAAAATTCCCCCAATTTATTGTGGGAAGCTTGTGGAAGGCTACCCGAAACGTTTGACCCAAGTTAAATAAATGAAAGGCAATGCTATCAAATACTAATTGAGTGTATGTAAACTTCTGATCCACTGGGAATGTGATGAAAGATATATCAGCTGAAAGAAATAATTCTCTCTACTATTATTCTGACATTTCACATTCTTAAAATAAAGTGGTGATCCTAACTGACATAAGACTGGGAATTTTTACTTGGATTAAATGTCAGGAATTGTGAAAAACTGAGTCTAAATGTATTTGGCTAAGGTCTATGTAAAATTCCGACTTTAACTGTTTATTATAGGCAGTGTCAATGTAAAGCCCACAAAATTGTCAGAGACTCCAGTCAACCAATTCATAGACTCTTTTCTCTGCTACCGCACGCCAAAGCGGTTCCCAAAGCGCCAAGTCTAGGACCAAAAGGTTCATTAAAGTCACACAATAACATAACAATAACGAGGCTATATACAAGGTGTACCGAGTCAGTGTGCAGGGTTACAGGTTAGTTGAGGTAATTTATACATGTTGTTAGGGGTGAAGTGACTATGCATAGATAATAAACAGTGAGTAGCAGCAGTGTACGAAACAAATGAGGGGGAGGGGGGGTCAATGTAATAGTCCGGTGGCCATTTGATTAATTGTTCAGCGGTCTTATGGCTTGTGGGTAGAAGTTGTTAACTTCTCTGCGCTACGGATCCCTTTTATGGGATAATATTCCTAAACAACCGCTGATTGCAGGGCACAAAATATTACAAAAAATATTTATGATCATGCAATCACAAGTGAAATATACCAAAACACAGCTTAGCTTGTTGTTAATCCACCTATCGTGTCAGATTTTGAAAATATGCTTTACAGAGAAAGAAATCCAAGCTTTTGTGAGTGTATCAATCAATGCTAGAACAGCTAGCCCTAAATTAGCATGGTCACGAAAGTCAGAAAAGCAATAAAATGAATCGCTTACCTTTGATAATCTTCGGATGTTTGCACTCACGAGACTCCCAGTTACACAATAAATGTTATTTTTGTTCTATAAATATTACTTTTATAACAAAAAAACGCCATTTGGGTTGCGCGTTAAGTTCAGAAAACTACAGCCTCATTCCGGTGCTGGAAGGCAGAAAAAAATTCCCAAACGTATCAGATTCAAAAATATTACTAAAAATATTTATAATCATGCAATCACAAATGAAATATACCAAAACACAGCTTAGCTTGTTGTTAATCCACCTATCGTGTCAGATTTTGAAAATATGCTTTGCAACGAAAGCAATCTAAGCTTTTGTGAGTGTATCAATCAATGCTAGAACAGTTAGCCTTATATTAGCTTGGTTAGCTTGGTCACGAAAGTCAGAAAAGCAATAAAATTAATCGCTTACCTTTGATAATCTTCGGATGTTTGCACTCACGAGACTCCCAGTTACACAACAAATGTTATTTTTGTTCAATAAATATTACTTTTAGAACAAAAAAACGCCATTTGGGTTGCGCGTTATGTTCAGAAAACCAAAGCCTCGTTCCGTTCGACGAAAATTCCAAAAAGTATCCGTAATGGTCATAGAAACATGTCAACTGTTTTTTATAATCAATCCTCAGGTTGTTTTTAACAAACATAATTGATAATATTTCAACCGGACCGTAACCTATTCAATAAGAGAGAAAAAGAAAATGGAGACCTACCCTCTCGCGCTCAGGAACTAATCAGAGGACACCTGACTACTTTTGAAAAATCTTGCTCATTTTTCATAATAAAGGTCTTGCTCACACCGGCTACTGAGAGCGTTATCACACAGTCATCCAGAACAGCTAGTGCTCTCGTGCATGCTCAGTGTTGCTTGCCTCGAAGCTAGCATAAAGGAATTTAGCTCATCTGGTAGGCTCGTGTCACTGGAGAGCTTTGTATGCATCTATTTACCAACATGTGACATGCTGGTAAAAATGTTGTAAAACTGATTTAAGTTTGCCTGCAGTAAAGTCCCCGGCCACTGGGAGCACTGCTTCTGGATGAGCATTTTCTTGTTTGCTTACGGCGTTATAGAGTTGGTTGACTGCGGTCTTAGTTCCAGCATTGGTCTGTGGTGGTAAATAGACTGCTACGAACAATAAAGATGAGAACTCTCTTGGTAGTTAGTGTGGTCTAGAGCTCATCATCTACCTCAGGCGAGCAATACCTCGAGACCTCTTTAATATTACAAGTCGCGCACCAGCTGTTATTGACAAAATGACACAGACCCCACCCCTTGTCTTACCAGGCGTAGCTGCTCTGTTCTACCGGTGCATGGAAAATCCCGCCAACTCTATATTATCCGTGTTGTCGTTCAGCCATGACTCGGTGAAACATAAACTATTACAGTTCTTAATGTCCCATTGGTAGGATAATTGTAATCATAGGTTATCAATTTCATTTTCCAATGATTGCATGTTAGCAAGTAGAACGGATGGCAGTTGGAGTTTACTCGCTCGCGTACGGATTCTCAGAAGGCAACCCGATCTGTTTCCTCTTTTCCTCCATATTTTCTTCATGCAAATGACCGGGATGTCACGCCCTGATCTGTTTCACCTGTCTTTGTGATTGCCTCCAAGTGTCGCCCATCTTCCCCACTATCCCCTGTGTATTTATACCTGTGTTCTCTGTTTGTCTGTTCGTCTTGTTTGTTCAAGTCAACCAGCATTTTGTGTCTCAGCTCCTGCTTTTTCCAGTCTCTCTATTCTCGCCCTCCTGGTTTTGACCTTTGCTTGTCCTACCTCAGAACCCACCTGCCTGACCACTCTGCCTGCTCCTGACCCTGAGTCTGAGCCTGCCTGCCGACCTGTACCTTTGCCCCCCTCTAGATTACCCACCTCTGCCTTACCCTGAGCCTGCCTGCCGCCCGGGTACCTTTGCCGCTACTCTGGATTATCGACCTTGACCTTTCGTTTGCCTGCCGCTGTTGTTGCAGTAAACATTGTTACTTCTACACAGTCTGCACTTGGGTCTTACCTGAAACCTGATTGGGGATTTGGGTCTGTTCCCGGGAGAGCAGAGTCTTGTCGGACTCGTTAAAAGAAAAAGCTTTTTCCAGTTGGTGGTGAGTAATTGCTGTTCTGATGTACAGAAGTTGTTTTCGGTCGTAAGCAGCAACATTATGTACAATTATGTACCATTATGTACAAAATAAGTAAAAAAATAAGTTACAAACAACGCATAAAAAAAGAACAAAATAGCACAATTGGTTAGGAGCATGTAAAACGTCAGCCGTCCTCTTCGGCGCCATCTTCACAGATTGTCCCATTTTGTGAATTCTTGGTTGGTGAGCGGACCCCAGACCTCACAACTATAAAGGTCAATGGGTTCTATAACTTATTCAAGTATTCTTTTGCCAGATCCTAATTGGTATGTCAAATTTAATATTTATTTTCATGGGACAGAAGGCCCATCTTGCCATGTCTCTCAGATCGTTCACATCCTTGTGTAAATTAACTGTGGCGCTGATGCTTAGGCCAAGGTATGTATAGTTTTTTGTGTGCTCTAAGGCAGGTATTCCCAAACTGGGGTATGTGTACCCCCAGGAGTACACGCAATGCCATTGGGGTACGCCAAATAAAAATGTGATTCCAATTTGTAATTTTTATTTTATTTTTTTAAATATATTTTTTAATGTTCTTCACATTTTCAAACAGTCCAATTATATTTTCCGACAGGGCTATACATTTGGGTGAGTTTTTTTTCTCACCAGAGTAGCCTCGTTTCACTGCCAAAAATAAAATTAAACCATCTAGTGTTCGGCGAAATAACAACACTATGTCAAATACAGGTACCCTAGTCAAATTATTAACATCCAATCAAATTAACCGTTACTCTCTCGCGGAAATTCCACTAACAGTCCATGTGTAGCCAAACGTAGCTGCTGCTCATTCCGTTTGCTCAAAAATTGAAATACTTAAAAAAGTAAGGCCTGCGTCCATAGAGACACATACCAGCTCTACTGGTAGTACTGCTGCTACCAGCAGTACTACACCTGCACCTGTCGACGACACAAGTTGCTCTCCTTCCATGAGCACGTCCAATGCTAGCATCAGTAATTCTACATTTGTTGATAGCCCAGCTAGCATGGACATCTGATGCATCCGAAAAGCTACTGCTCCCTTTACCCTGGAAAGCAACGAACAACAGACATGGACGTTGGACCATCGAAGAGGCGCAAATATGATGAGAACTACATCGATTTGGGGTTAACTTATATTGGGAGTAGTGTCTTTCCTCAGCCACAGTGTGTTATATGTGTAAAAGTACTATCTCACAACTCAATGAAACCTTCACTCTTGCACAGACATTTTGAAACAAAATATGCCAATTTGAAAAATAAGCCACGGGAGTTTTTTGAGAGAGAATTAAGATGACTTTAAGATACTATTGTGGCGGACTTAATTATTGCTGCTGCCATGGATATGGCTAGGACTATGCTGGGGGAAAAAGCCAAAAAAACTATACAGACTCCATCACACAACACTGTTTCACGACGCATCAGTGACATGCAGGAGATGTTTTGAAACAATTACTGTTTCGCATACAAGCCAGTGAATTATATGCATTACAGCTGGATGAGTCAACAGACGTGGCGGGCCTGGCACAGCTCCTGGTATATGTCCATTACTTTTATGGGGGGTCAATTAAGGAAGACATCCTCTCTGCAAACCACTGGAAACCAGGACAACAGTAGAGGATATTTTTTATGTATTGGACAGCTTTGTGACATTAAATGGACTTTGGTGGTGAAGATGTGGTGGTATCTGTACTGATGGTGCAAAAGCCATGACAGGGAGACATAGTGGAGTGGTAACGCGTGTGCAAGCAGTTGCTCCCGACGCCACTTGGGTACACTGTAGCATCCACCGAGAGGCTCTTTCTGCCAAAGTAATGACTGACAGCTTGAAAGACGTTTTGGATGCAATAGTGAAAATGGTTAACTTTGTTAAAGCAAGGCCCATGAACTCTCGTGTATTTTCTGGACTATGCAATGATATGGGCAGCGACCATGTAATGCTTGGACAAAATACAGAAGTGCGCTGGTTATCAAGGGCAAAGTATTGACAAGTTTTTTTGAATTGAGAGACGAGTTTGAAGTTTTCTTTACTGACCATCATTTTCACTTGTCTGACCGCTGGCATGATGATGAGTTTCTCACACAACTGGCCTATCTGGGTGATGATTTTTCTTGCCTGAATGATCGGAATCTAGGATTACAGGGACTCTCCGCAACTATATTTTTGAAAAAATTGAGGCTATGATAAAGAAGTTGGAGCCCTTCTCTGCCTGCATTAACAAGGACAACACACAGGTCTTTCATTGTATGATTGTATGATCATTGTATGATTTTTTGTGTGCAATTGAACTCAAGCTTACGAACAATGTGAAATGTGATATAGCGAAGCACCTGAGTGAGTTGGGTGTGCAAATACGCAGTTACTTTTCCGAAACGGACGACACAAACAACTGGATTCATTATCCCTTTCATGCCCTGCCTCCAGTCCACTTACCGATATCTGAACAAGAAAGCCTCGTCGAAATTGCAACTAGCGGTTCTGTGAAAATTCTATTTAATCAGAAGCCACTACCAGATTTCTGGATTGGGCTGCGCTCAGAGTATCCTGCCTTGGCAAATCGTGCTGTGAAGACACTGATTGCCTTTGCAACCACGTACCTATGTGAGAGTGGATTCTCGGCCCTCACTAGCATGGAAACTAAATACAGGCACAGATTGTGTGTGGAAAATGGTTTAAGACTGAGACTCTCTCCAATACAACCTAACATTTCGGAGTTATGTGCATCTTTTCAAGCAGACCCTTCTCATTAACATGTGGTGAGTTATTCACAATTTTCATTGAACAAATAAAATAACAGTTTTATATGTAAGATGTCTAAATAAAGAGCAACATTTTAGATTGATATTATATTATTATTTGTGCCCTGGTCCTATAAGAGCTCTTTGTCACTTCCCACGAGCCGGGTTGTGACAAAAACGACAAAAACTCACACTCATTCTTATGTTTAATAAATGTATTGTATAGTGTGTGTGGCAGGCTTTCAATGATGGCAAAAAACAACATTTGAGAGTGCGCTGACCCTGGTGCTAGAAGGGGTACGCAGCTGGAGGTTGAATGTTTGAAGGGGTACGGGAACACTAATATCTTTGTCTTACTGAGATTTACTGTCAGGGCCCAGGTCTGACAGAATCTGTGCAGAAGATCTAGGTGCTGCTGTAGGCCCTCCTTAGTTGGGTACAGAAACACCATATCACCAGCAAACAGTAGACATTTGACTTCAGATTCTATTAGGGTGAGGCCAGGTGATGCAGGCTGTTCTAGTGCCTTCACCAATTTGTTGCTATATATATGTTGAAGAGGATGAGGCTTAAGCTGCATCCCTGTCTCACCCCCCGGCCCTGTGTAATGAAATGTGTGTGTTCTTTGCCAATTGTAACTGCACAATTGCTGTTTGTGTACATGGATTTTATAATGTCGTATGTTTTTCCCCCAACACCACTTTCCATCAATTTGTAAAGAAGACCGTCATGCAATATTGAGTCAAAAGTTTTTTTGAAATCAACAAAGCATGAGAATACTTTGCCTTTGCCTTTGTTTTGGTTTGTTTGCTTGCAATTATGGTGTGCAGGGTGAATTGTCGTAAAGTCATTTGGTAAAAATCCTATTTGACATTTGCTCAGTACATTGTTTTCGCTGAGGAAATTTGTTTGCTGTTAATTATAATGCAGAGGATGATGTTAAATAGTTTAAGTATAGCCAACTGGAATTTCTGGTCTGTATATTTAAAAATGTCATTTAGGATACCATCAACCCCACAGGCCTTTTTGGGTTGGAGGGTTTGAATTTTGTTCTGTCGTTCATTCAATGTAATTGGAGAATCCAGTGTGTTCTGGTAGTCTTTTAAAGTTGATTCTAAGATTTGTATTTGATCATGTATATACTTTTACTATTTGTTCTTTCTTAAAGAGCAAAACACATTGGAAAAGTGGATTATTCATACATCTCTGTTTTGGATAGATAACTCTTCGTGTTGTTGTTTGTTTAGAGTTTTCTAATTTTCCCAGAAGTGGTTGAGTTTGAGTTTAGTTTATTTTTACAGGGACAGTGCACATTAATCAACGTTTCAGTAAAAGTGCCGGTTTTAGCCAACCGGCTAATTTTCAACTGCAGTCCCTGGGCAGGTTATTAAAAACAATTACAATATAGACAATCATTGAGCAGTGAGCACACGCAAGACATAGCATACAGACAGAGCAACATAGGACAAGCAAGACGTAGCATACAGACATAGCAACATAGAACAAAAAGCAGATTAGATTCTATGAATTCTTCAATTACATTGAGCTGATTTCTGACGTGCTGCTCCGTCTTTTCTGTAGTGCATTTCTGTATTGTTTCAGTGATGCACAATAGTTAAGGCGTAGGCTCAGGTTTTCTGGGTCTTTACGTTTTTGGTTGGATAGGTTTCTCAATTTCTTTCTTAGGTTTTTGCATTCTTCTTCAAACCATTTGTCATTGTTGTTAATTTTAGGTTGTCTGCTTAACATTTTTTGATTTGATAGGGAAGCTGAGAGGTCAAATATACTGTTTAGGTTTTCTACTGCTAAGTTTACACCTTCACTATTACAGTGAAATATTTTGTCACGGAAATGATCTATAAGGGATGCGAATTTGTTGTTGCCTAATTGTTTTTTGGTAGATTTCCATCTAAAGCATTTCTTAATATTATTCAGTTCCTTTGGCTTTGATGCCTCATGATTGAGCATAGCTCTGTTCAAGTAGAATGTGATTTTCCTGTGATTTGATAGGGGTGTCAGTGGTGTGCTGTCACCTCCTGGTAGGTGTTTGTCTGTGTGTTTGTCTCAGCACTGTGTGCTGAGGGTGTCAGGTTTTTGTCCAGTTCTGGTATTTAGGTCGCCACAGACTAGTACATATCCCCGGGCCTGGAAACGATTGATTTCCCCCTCCAGGAAGGAGAAGCTGTCTTTATTAAAGTATGGGGATTCTATTGCGTGGATATAGATACCACACATGAGGACATTTTTCTCAGTTGAGATAATTTCCTTATTAATTTCTATCCAGATGTAAAATGTTCCTGTTTTGACTCATTTCATAGAGTGGGTTAGGTCTGCTCTAGTTTGGTGGATGGGACTACCAGCTCTCTGTAACTTAGAGGGCAACCAGTGGGTCCGTCTCCTTTATATCATGTTTTTTTTGTGGAATGTATTTCCAATTTCTTTGAAGTCTGTGTTCCTGCTCTTTAGGCCAAAAGCAGATGACCTCAGACCTTGTATATTGCAGGACGAGATAGTAAAAGCTTTGTGTTCCATAGTGTCTAGTGTTGTTTTTGTGTGGTTTAGGCCCAGACCATCCCAGACCATCTCTCTCTCTCCCCTCTCTCCTCTCTCTCTCTCTCTCTCCGCCCCCCCCCCCCTCTCTCTGTCTCATGTGGAGGTTGTAGGGACTCTGAGGTGTTGTAATGCTGTTGGACAGGCATGTGTCTCTCCATGGTGCTGACGTGACATCCCCTCATGCCAAGACGCCGCTGCTCCGGCACTCGGGAATAAATTGAATGTCTCTGAGAACGGCGTTTGTAAAAACAAGACAAATAATAAATTACCCTGGCCCTCTTCCCTCATCTCCTCTGTCCTCTCCTCTCTCCTTCCCATCTTCTTTCTGCCTCTGTGTGGTTCTGCATTCCGGTAATGCCTTGATTATTCCTTCTTCATTCTTTATTCTTTGTCTCTATCAGTCTTTCCCCTCCCTATCTATTTATTGCGGTCTACGCACAGAGATGTGTTCCTACTGCATGCCTCTAACCTCCCACTCCTCTATCTTTCGTGTTGTCAATACGAACGGTACACACGCTTACTCTCTCCCAACTGTTATTAGGTGGTGAACACACTCGTTCTCCCTGGAGTTGTCTAATCTTCTGCTGCTGCATGTCGGTGGAGACTTGTCCTCATAGCTTCCTATTGGAACAACTGTATATTATCTTTCCCTTTTCTTTTCCATATTGAACGTTGTAGCTGCAGAAAAAATGTGGTAGTAAATGAGGGTATGGACCATGTCTGCGTGTATAGTATGTACAGTATGTGATCACAGTTCAATAGTAGGTTGAAGGGTTTGTCTATATGTCTTCTGTGAGGATGATGAGGACTATTAGGATGAAGATGAAAACAGCAACGAAAAGGGAAGCTCCAATCACAATTAAAAATTTGAGATAGAAGCAATCATTTAGAAATGGCCAAAATGACTGTTTTAAGTATGGACTAAGAGGAATTTGAGGCCTTGAGAGAACAAAAGCATTGAGCATTCTTTCACTGTAAGAAATGTTTGTCATCATCACCTTCTAACAAAATCCCACGCTTTTCCAAGGACATTCATTTTTTATGGTAATTCCAAAGCTTCCCGGGAACGCTGTTCAAGCCTTGTGCCGAAGCTCCGATGCTCTGTCTCCGCTCGCGCTGGGAGCTAGAGACTCAACATGGAGTGAAAAGTAAAGTAGAGCTGGATGCCTGGCTGTTGAATTGCATGGAACAAGACCTGACTACTTAAATCCACTTTGATCTCTGTTTCCTGAAGAGGGGATTGTCTCCTTCGTCCCGTGGTTACACTTTTGTCAGAGTCAGTGCTCCGTACATCAGCCTCCTGGTGAACAACTCGGGCTTTGCCTTTTTACCTCTCTATCTCTATCTTCCCTCTTCTCTCTCACTATTCCTCTATTGCTTTCTCGCCCTCTCCCCTTTGACTTGGTGCAGCCTCTAATTCCCTTTCTTCTGCAGCACATCATCTGAATAAGACTCAGAGTCTCTGTGGTCTACCAGGGCTTCAGTCCACAGAGCCCTCCCCTCCACAGATCCGCTTTTAATGTCCTGTTCTAATATCAGACTGTCACTGTCAATACCCACTGGGCAAAAACTGGTTTAATCAACGTTGTTTCCATGTCGTTTGAACAAAAACAATTCTATGTGATGACGTTGAATCAGTGTGGAAAACTTGAGATGTTAAAACTTCTTGTCAATATGGGGGCACTGTTTCACCATTGGAAAAAATAGTGCCCAAATTAAACTGCCTCGTACTCAATTCTTGCTCGTACAATATGCATATTATTATTACTATTGGATATAAAACACTCTCTAGTTTCTAAAACCGTTTGAATTATTTCTCTGAGTGAAACAGAACTCTTTCTGCAGCACATTTCCTGTCAGGGAGTGAGATTTCAAAAATCGAGGTCCCTGTTCTAAGGTCAGTTTATAAGTCCCCATGTAAGCCATCGGGCTACATGCACTGCATACGCCTTCCTCTAGATGTCAGTAAGCGGTGAGAATTTGAATGGAGTCGATTGCGCAATCTGGGGCCTTATATAAGACCGTGGAACGGATGTACCGTCCTTTTCAACGGTGCGCCTGGCGCAAGAAGACATCACAATGACGTCCGGCAAACGCTTTCGTTTGAGTAGTTCTATATCTCCGTTCATGTTTTTATTCGTTATAGGTGTTAAAGACATCATAAGGTAGTTCATTTAAACCGACTTATAGCAGTTTATAGCAGTTTATTGCGATTTTCCTGGATTTCAATGTGACGTGCGTTCACGAGTTGGACTCCTCTCCAGTGGGTGGCTAACGTTAGCGGCTAATTCGACAGGACAAGAGGACATCTTTCAGCCAAAAGACGATTGTTTTGAAGAAAGGACACCTTGCCCAAGATTCTGATGGAAGCTCAGCTAATAGTAAGCAGTCTTTATGCTGTTAATTCATTGTTCTGTTGAAAAAAGTAAAATGCATGAGACGCCATTTCTTGCAGTGTAGCCTTGCGTTATCGCAGCCTGTATTGCGCAGTAATGTTAATTTAAAAAATGTAATTCAGCGATTGCATTAAGAACTAATTTGCCTTTCAATTGCTGTCCAACCTGTATTTTTTTAGTCAAGTTTATGAATAGTTTTCCATAAGAATAGGTGCCGTTCCAAGATGGCGCTGGACAGATTGCTTGAGATTTTGGACACTATTCTCAATGTATAAGCACGATTTGTGCCGCTAAATATGCACATTTTCGAACAAACTCTATATGAATTGTGTAATATGATGTTACAGGACTGTCATCTGAAGAATTCTGAGAAGGTTAGTGAAAAAATTAATATATTTTGGTGGTTTATACGTTATTGCTATGTTTGGCTTGAATCAATGCTGTTGTAATGTTTGCTATTGTGCTAAGCTAATATAACGCTATATTGTGTTTTCGCTGTAAAACACTTAGAAAATCTGAAATATTCTCTTGATTCACAAGATCTGTGTCTTTCATCTGCTGCACGCTGTGTATTTTTAAGAAATGTTTTATGATGAGTAATTAGCTAATACACGATGGTCTCTGTAGTTTACAATTGGCTCATTCATCCCCCTCCTCTCCCCTGTAACTATTCCCCAGGTCGTTGCTGCAAATGAGAATGTGTTCTCAGTCAACTTACCTGGTAAAATAACGGTAAAATAAAAAATAAAAATAAAAGTTATTCTAGTCGTTTTAGTGAGAGTTGTGATGGGGGCTGCAATAGTAAACTCTGATTTATACCTGAAATATGCACATTTTTCTAACAAAACCTATGCTATACAATAAATATGTTATCAGACTGTCATCTGATGAGGTTGTTTCTTGGTTAGTGGCTATTTATATCTTTATTTGGTCGAATTTGTGATAGCTGCTGATGGAGTAAAAAAAAATGGTGGAGTATGGAAGTGGTGTCTTTTGCTAACGTGGTTAGCTAATAGATTTACATATTGTGTCTTCCCTGTAAAACATTTAAAAAATCAGAAATGTGTATCTTTCATTTGGTGTCTTGGACTTGTGATTTCATGAACATTTTATTATATGATATCCCTGTGGCTTTAGGCTAGGCTATGCTAGTCAGCTTTTGTGATGGGGGTGCTCCCGGATCCGGGTTTGGTAGGCGTTAGAGGTTAATTAATAATTTTTTTCACTTGACTTTTAACCTTAATCCAATTACAAGGCAGCATGTTTGGGTTGATTTCATGTTGAATTCACATTAGTTGACAACTCAACCAAACCTAAATCAAAACTAGATGTTGAAATGACCTCTGTGCCCAGTGGGTACATACTGTATTGACATCCAGAGGTAAGAACATAGTCACTCTGTTCGCCTCATCACATGTCCATGGGATATGGGAGTGGCTGTCTGGAGATCCAGTGAGCTGGTTGTTGTGCTGATAACCAACTCCTGGGGTTAAGGGTGTCGGGTCCCTCCCTACCATTGATGGTCAAATAATACTGGATACACATCTCATAATGGCCTGTGTTGCCTTTAATCAAGCACATATACCAAGGACTGTAACATTGATGGAATGTCCAGCAGAAAGGAAGTCAGCATACACAGTGGAGCCCAGGATCAACATAATACAGACACACTTCTCTATAGTCTTCTGCCAGGCCCAGCCATAGTAGCCATAGCAGCAACAACAGCAGCAACAGCATCAGCAGCAACATCAGCAAAAGCAGAAACATCAGCAACATCAGCAACAGCAGCAACAGCAGCAACATCACCATCATCAGCAACATCAGCAACATCAGCAACATCAGCAACAACATCAGCAACAGGAACAACATCAGCAACATCAGCAACAGCAGCAACATCAGCAACAGCAGTAACAACACCATCATCAGCAACACCAGCAACAGCAACAACATCAGCAACATCAGCAAAAGCAGAAACATCAGCAACATCAGCAACAGCAGCAACATCACCATCATCAGCAACATCAGCAACATCAGCAACAGCAACAACATTAGCAACATCAGCAACAGCAACAACATCAGCAACAGCAGCAAAAGCAGCAAAATCAGCAACATCAGCAACAGCAGCAACAGCACCATCATCAGCAACAGCACCATCATCAGCAGCACCAACATCAGCAACAGCAGCAAAAGCAGCAACATCAGCACCAGCAGCAACAGCACCATCATCAGCAGCATCAGCAACATCAGCAACATCAGCAACATCAGCAACAGCAGCAAAAGCAGCAACATCAGCAACAGCAGCATCAGCAACATCAGCAACAGCAGTAAGAATACCATCATCAGCAACATCAGCAACAGCAACAACATCAGCAACATCAGCAAAAGCAGAAACATCAGCAACATCAGCAACAGCAGCAACATCACCATCATCAGCAACATCAGCAACATCAGCAACAGCAACAACATCAGCAACAGCAGCAACAGCAGCAACAACACCATCATCAGCAACATCAGCAACACCAACAACATCAGCAACAGCAGCAACATCAGCAACAGCAGCAACATCAGCAACAGCAGCAACATCAGCAACACCAACAACATCAGCAACAGCAGCAACATCAGCAACAGCAGCAACATCAGCAACAGCAGCAACATCAGCAACAACACCATCATCAGCAACAGCAGCAACAGCAGCAACATCAGCAACATCAGCAACAACAGCAACAGCAGAAACAGCACTAGTATAATCCTTCTCTGTTCCTGTCCCTGGCTCCTAGTTTAGCTCCACCCCTAAACCTAGATTAATTACCAGCCATAGCAGGGGTATTAAGATACGGCCGCATTAACAAAGTTGTCCTGTATCTTAATTGAATCTACCCCCAGAGAGCAGAATCTGGATTATGTTTACCTGAAATATAAGCAGCTCGCTCTGTGCTGGTACATGGCCTTACTGATAAAACACTGGGTTATTCCTCCCAATCCTAATCCCCACTGTAATTTGTTCCCCCGATGGATGTGGCCAGCGCGATGGAAGCCCCTGATTGGGATTCCGAAACTGGAAAATATTTGCAGGTAGGTTAACGTATTAAAAAGGGAGTGCATTTTTTTACAGGCGCGGGGAGGGGGTATTGTGTCCATAGAGACAAACAAACTATTCGTCCACCAATGAACGAGTTTGCATGTACCAGCTTCGCCAGACAGGCAGGGTTTATCAGACTTGGATCAGAGGTTATAGGGTTTAGATAAGCTATTTCCTACTGACAGTGAATATTCACCACTCCTTTGCTCAATCACTATATACAGTACCATTTACTTCTTTGTTTAATGATGTTGTTTCAATTATGTTTATTTGAAATTGCAATCTCCTCCTGGACCATAAAAGGTGGTGTTTAATGCTGTAACATACAATTTATTCAGAAACATACTGGCCTCTCCTGACGACATTGTTGTATTGCCTATAGTGAGGACTTGGAGCTGAGGGGATGCAGTTCAGATGAAGCACAAGGGCATAGCCCACCTAGGGTCTGTCCCCCGACCTCTCACCCCGTCACCCCACAACCTCTCCATACCCTCCACTCTGAGGCTCTGGTCCCTAGACAGACTGTGCTGGGGCTGGGAGGGTTAGGTAGGGTTAGGTAAGGGACAGTCCTGAAGGGTGGGAGGTCCTACATGAGGGATGACTATGTGTGACTAAAAAAGGCAGGAGGCAGGTCCACAATCCTTTTGTCCTTTACAGGACACCGTACCCTCCCGCTCCCCCTTTCCCCGTTCAGTACCCTAACTCACCCCTTCTCCCCTTTTCCCAGTACAGTACCCTACCTCACCCCTTCTCCCTGTTCAGGACCCTCCTTCCCTCACCCTTCTCCCTGTTCAGTACTCTCGCTCACCCCTTATCCCTGTTCAGAACCCTCGCTCACCCTTTCTCCCTGTTCAGTACCTTCCTCCCTTCTCCCTGTTCAGTACCCTCACTCTCCCTTCTCCCTGTTCAGTACCCTACCTCCCTCCCTCCCTCCCACCTTCTCCCTGTTCAGAACCCTCCCTCTCTCACCCTTTCTCCCTGTTCAGTACCTTCCTCCCTTCTCCCTGTTCAGTACCCTACATCACCCTTTCTCCCTGTTCACTACCCTACCTCCCCCTTCTCCCTGTTCAGTACCCTTCCCCTTCTCCCTGTTCATTACCCCTCCATCCCTCACCCTTTCTCCCTGTTCAGCACCCTACCTCACCCCTTCTCCCTGTTCAATACCCTCCCTCCCTCCCCTTCTCCCTGTTCAGTACCCTCCCTCCCCCTTCTCCCTGTTCAGAACCCTACCTCACCCTTTCTCCCTGTTCAGCACCCTACCTCACCCCTTCTCCCTGTTCAGTACCCTTCCCCTTCTCCCTGTTCATTACCCCTCCATCCCTCACCCTTTCTCCCTGTTCAGCACCCTACCTCACCCCTTCTCCCTGTTCAATACCCTCCCTCCCTCCCCTTCTCCCTGTTCAGCACCCTACCTCACCCCTTCTCCCTGTTCAGCACCCTTCCCCTTCTCCCTGTTCATTACCCCTCCATCCCTCACCCTTTCTCCCTGTTCAGCACCCTACCTCACCCCTTCTCCCTGTTCAGTACCCTTCCCCTTCTCCCTGTTCATTACCCCTCCATCCCTCCCCCTTCTCCCTGTTCAGTACCCTTCCCCTTCTCCCTGTTCAGTACCCTTCCCCTTCTCCCTGTTCATTACCCCTCCATCCCTCCCCCTTCTCCCTGTTCAGTACCCTTCCCCTTCTCCCTGTTCATTACCCCTCCATCCCTCACCCTTTCTCCCTGTTCAGCACCCTACCTCACCCCTTCTCCCTGTTCAGTACCCTACCTCACCCCTTCTCCCTGTTCAGTACCCTTCCCCTTCTCCCTGTTCATTACCCCTCCATCCCTCCCCCTTCTCCCTGTTCAGTACCCTTCCCCTTCTCCCTGTTCAATACCCTCCCTCCCACCCCTTCTCCCTGTTCATTACCCTCCATCCCTTCCCCTTCTCCCTGTTCAGTACCCTTCCCCTTCTCCCTGTTCATTACCCTCCATCCCTCCCCCTTCTCCCTGTTCATTACCCTCCATCCCTTCCCCTTCTCCCTGTTCAATACCCTCCCTCCCACCCCTTCTCCCTGTTCAGTACCCTTCCCCTTCTCCCTGTTCAATACCCTCCCTCCCACCCCTTCTCCTTGTTCAGTACCCTTCCCCTTCTCCCTGTTCATCACCCTCCATCCCTCCCCCTTCTCCCTGTTCATTACCCTCCATCCCTTCCCCTTCTCCCTGTTCAATACCCACCCTCCCACCCCTTCTCCCTGTTCAGTACCCTTCCCCTTCTCCCTGTTCATTACCCTCCATCCCTCACCCCTTCTCCCTGTTCAGTACCCTTCCCCTTCTCCCTGTTCATTACCCTCCATCCCTCACCACTTCTCCCTGTTCAGTACCCTCCCTCCCTAATTCCATCTTCTTGTTCAGTACCCCCCCACCCCACCCCATTCCGGAATAGTAAAGATGGCGCTGATAGAGATGGCAGTTTCGCTTCTATTCCTTAGGAAACTGTGCAGTATTTAGTTTTTTTATGTATTATTTCTTACATTGTTACCCCAGAAAACCTTAAGCGTTATTACATACACCTGGGAAGATCTATTGGAAATCCGATAGACGTCAACTTACCAGCACAACCAGCACTACAACCAGGAATACAACTTTCCCAAAGCGGATCCTTTTTCTGCACCTCCCAGTGCATTCAAACTGATTCCAGAGGCTGACCCAAAACTATACCGTCGTAGGAGAGGGTGGCGGAGCGGTCTTCAAGTAAGGCTTCAGATGCGCGCATACCACCCACCGCTTCTGACTATATTACTCGCTAATGTCCGGTCCCTAGTTAAGAAAGTCGACGAAGTTAGGGCAAGAGTTGCTTTCCAAAGAGATATCCGGGATTGTAACATACTGTCACGTTCCTGACCTGTTTTCCTTTGTTATGTATTTGTTTTAGTTGGTCAGGGCGTGAGTTGGGTGGGTTAGTCTATGTTTTCTATTTCTATGTGGGGTTTTGTGTTCGGCCTGGTATGATTCTCAATTAGAGACAGGTGTGTATCGTTTGTCTCTGATTGAGAGTCATACTAAGGCAGCCAGGGTTTCACTGGTGTTTTGTGGGTGTTTGTTTCCTGTGTCAGTGTTTGGGCCACACAGGACTGTTTGAGGTTAGTCACGTTTGTTGTTTTGTATTTTGTAGTGTTTTCTTGTTATTTACATTAAACATGTACAATTACCAATCCGCATCTTGGTCCGATCCATGCTCCTCCTCGTCTGAGGAGGAGAACGACATTGACAACCTTGACACATACTCTGTTTCACGGAAACATGGCTAGCTTGGGACATGCTGTTGGAGTCAGTACAGCCAATGGGATTTTCAGTGCATCGCGCCAACAAGAATAAACATCTCTCTGGTAAGAAGAAGTGCGGGGGTGTATGTTTCATGATTAACGACTCATGGTGTAATTGTAACAACACATAGGAACTCAAGACCTTTTGTTCATCTGACCTAGAATTCCTCACAATCAAATGCCGACCATATTATCTCCCAAGAGAACTCTCCTCCATTATTGTCACAGCCATGTATATCCCCCCGCATGTGGATACCAAGACAGCCATCAAGGAACTTCAATGGACTTTATGCAAACTGGAAACCATATAACCTGAGGCTGCATTTATTGTAGCTGGGGTGAACGAGTTTATAAGGAAGTGTATAGGAGATGTTGTACCCACTGTGACTATTAAAATCTTCCCTAACCAGAAACCGTGGATTGATGGCAGCATTCGCAAAACGGAAAAATCGCACCACTGCTTTTAATCATGGCAAGGCAACTGGGAATATGGCCGAATACAAACAGTGTAGTTATTCCCACTGTAAGGCAATCAAACAAGCAAAGTGTCAGTATAGAGACAAAGTGGAGTCGCAATTCAACGGCTCAAACACGAGACGTATGTGTCAGGGTCTACAGACAATCACGGACTACAAAGAGAAAACTAGCCCCGTCGCAGACATCGACATCTTCCTTCCAGACAAATTTAACAACTTCTTTGTGGGCTTTGAGGACAATACAGTGCCACCGACGCTAACCACTACCAAAGACTGTGGGCTCTCCATCTCCGTGGCCGACGTGAGTAAAACATTTAAACATGTTAACCCTCACAAGGCTGATGGCCCAGACGGCATCCCTAGCCGTGTCTTCAGAGCATGCGCAGCCCAGCTGGCTGGTGTGTTTACGGACATATTGAATCAGTCCCTATCCCAGTCTGCTGTCCCCACATGCTTCAAGATGGCCACCATTGTTGCTGTTGCCAAGAGAGCCAAGGTAACTGAACTAAATGACTGTCGCCCCGTAGCACTCACATCTGTCATCATAAAGTGCTTTCAGAGACTAGTCAAGGATCATATCACCTTCACTTTACCTGTCACCCTAAACCCACTTCAATTTGCTTATCGTCCCAATAGGTCCACAGACGACACAATCGCAATCACAATGCACACTGCCCTAACCCATCTGGACAAGAGGAATGCCTATGTAAGGATGCTGTTCATCGATTACAGCTCAGCTGCAATCCCTGGGTCTCGACCCCGTCCTGTGCAACTTGGTCCTGGACTTCCTGACGGGCCGCCCCCAGGTGGTGAAGGTAGGAAACAACATCTCCACTCTGCTGATCCGCAACACTGGGGTCCAACAAGGGTGCGTTCTCATCCCCCTCCTGTACTCCCTGTTCACCCATGACTGCGTGGCCATGCACGCCTCCAACTCAATCATCCAGTTTTCAGACGACTTAACAGTGGTAGGCTTGATTACCAACAACGACGAGACGGCCAACAGGGAGGAGGTGAGGGCCCTCGGAGTGTGGTGTCAGGAAAATTACCCCACACTCAATGTCAGCAAAACAAAAGAGATGATCGTGGACTTCAGGAAACAGCCAAGGGAGCATCCCCCTATCCACATCGAAGGGACAGCAGTGGAGGTGGAAAGATGAAGTACCTCGGTGTACATATCACCAACAAACTGAAATGGTCCACGCACACAGACAGCGTGGTGAAGAAGGCGCAACAGCGTCTCTTCAACCTCAGGTGGCTGAAAAAATGTGGCTTGTCACCGAAAACCCTCACTAACTTTTACAGGTGAACAATCGAGAGCAACCTGTCGGGCAGGATCACCGCCAGGTATGATAACTGCACCGCCCACAACCGCAGGGCTCTCCAGAGGGTGGTGTGGTCTGCACAATTCATCACTGGGGGCAAACTACCTGCCCACCAGGACACCTACAACACCTGATGTTACAGGAAGGCAAAAAATATCATCAAGGACAATAACCACCCAAGCCACTGCCTGTTCACCCCGCTTCCATCCAGAAGGCGAGGTCAGTATAGATGGATCAAAGCTGGGACAGAGAGATTGAAAAACAGCTTCTATCTCAAGGCCATCAGATTGTTAAACAGCCACCACTAGCAGAGAGAGGCGGATGCCTACCTACCAATGTAAAATCATTGGCCACTTTAATAAATGGAACACTAGTCACTTTGATAATGCCACTTTAAGAATGTTAACATATCTCACATTACTTATCTATGTATGTACTGTATACCACACTATCTATTGCATCCTAGCTGCTCTGTCACTGCTGATCCATATATTTTATATTTATATATTCTTATCCCATTCCTTTACATTGTGTGTATTAGGTTTTGTTGTGGAATTGTTAGATATTACCTGTTAGATACTGCTACAATGTCGGATCTAGAAGCATAAGCATTTTGCAACACTCGCAATAACATCTACTAACCATGTGTATGCGGCCAATAAAATTTGATTGATTTGATTTGAAGACTTGAGGAAGGGGACACAGGTGAAGGGTAGGGCAGTGAAGGGGTCCACTGTTGTCTCAAAGTTGGCATGGTGCACCCCCCGCTAGTGTATCATGTGCTCAAGGCAGGGTTGGTGAGCTGGAATGATGCGGGCTGAGGGGGACGTCACCCCACCCATCTGGTGAGCTGGAATGATGCGGGGCTGAGGGGGACGTCACCCCACCCATCTGGTGAGCTGGAATGATGCGGGGCTGAGGGGGACGTCACCCCACCCATCTGGTGAGCTGGAATGATGCGGGCTGAGGGGGACGTCACCCCACCCATCTGGTGAGCTGGAATGATGCGGGGCTGAGGGGGACGTCACCCCACCCATCTGGTGAGCTGGAATGATGCGGGGCTGAGGGGGACGTCACCCCACCCATCTGGTGAGCTGGAATGATGCGGGCTGAGGGGGACGTCACCCCACCCATCTGGTGAGCTGGAATGATGCGGGCTGAGGGGGACGTCACCCCACCCATCTGGTGAGCTGGAATGATGCGGGGCTGAGGGGGACGTCACCCCACCCATCTAGTGAGCTGGAATGATGCGGGGCTGAGGGGGACGTCACCCCACCCATCTGGTGAGCTGGAATGATGCGGGGCTGAGGGGGACGTCACCCCACCCATCTGGTGAGCTGGAATGATGCGGGGCTGAGGGGACGTCACCCCACCCATCTGGTGAGCTGGAATGATGCGGGGCTGAGGGGGACGTCACCCCACCCATCTGGTGAGCTGGAATGATGCGGGGCTGAGGGGGACGTCACCCCACCCATCTGGTGAGCTGGAATGATGCGGGGCTGAGGGGGACGTCACCCCACCCATCTGGTGAGCTGGAATGATGCGGGGCTGAGGGGGACGTCACCCCACCCATCTGGTGAGCTGGAATGATGCGGGGCTGAGGGGGACGTCACCCCACCCATCTGGTGAGCTGGAATGATGCGGGGCTGAGGGGGACGTCACCCCACCCATCTGGTGAGCTGGAATGATGCGGGGCTGAGGGGGACGTCACCCCACCCATCTAGTGAGCTGGAATGATGCGGGGCTGAGGGGGACGTCACCCCACCCATCTAGTGAGCTGGAATGATGCGGGGCTGAGGGGGACGTCACCCCACCCATCTGGTGAGCTGGAATGATGCGGGGTTGAGGGGGACGTCACCCCACCCATCTGGTGAGCTGGAATGATGCGGGGCTGAGGGGGACGTCACCCCACCCGTTTGGTGAGCTGGAATGATGCAGGGCTGAGGGGCACGGCACCCCACCCGTTTGGTGAGCTGGAATGATGCGGGGCTGAGGGGGACGTCACCCCACCCGTTTGGTGAGCTGGAATGATGCGGGGCTGAGGGGGACGTCACCCCACCCGTTTGGTGAGCTGGAATGATGCAGGGCTGAGGGGGACGGCACCCCACCCGTTTGGTGATGCAGGGAGAGAGGATAAACAAATCCACCTACCTACACAACATCTGTACCAGTATAGAAGGACATAACAGCCTCTCCCACCATAGTCCCCACAGACTAGAAAACCCATGCATGCTCTGGGCTACGCTCCTATACAGTCTCATCTGAAGAAGGATAGCTTAAGATATGAAACAGTGTAATTATCACAATCTCACCGTCTCTCCCACCTTCTCTCCATCTTCCCTCTCTCCTTCCCGCTGGCCCAGACTGAGCCCTCTGTAGTGGTGCTCAGGGACAAGGTAGAAAGAGAAGACCACCCAGGGCCAAATGGAGAGCCCGGAACAGTCAGTGTGTACTCAACCTGAAATCCACCCCTCTCTCTCCAGTGGCAACGAACCAAACGGTGTGACCGTCTGTGGTCACGCTGTGCCCAACTCTCCTCACTCGGCTCACCCGACCCCGGTCCCCTTGAACAGATGCTGGGAGTGTTGCGTGCACTCACAAGGGGGGAGGAGGGTTAATTGGGGTAGTAGTGGGGGTTAATTTAAATTAAAATTGTAACTAATGGAGGTCAGGGAAGCATCTGCAAACACCTGATTAAAACAAATGGTCCTGCCAGTCAAAACTTTATCTTGGTCAGACCCTGGCAGAGCATCCTGGAGAGGGAGAACGAGAGAGAGAGAGAGAGGGGGAGGGGAAGAGGAGTAGGGATTACTACTGGGGACACTTGTTAGCGTAGCATCTGTAGGGAGAGGAGAGGGTTAAGAGAGAGAGAATGTACTGTATGTGTCTATCTCTGTCTTCATCCCTGTGGAGGAGGGAGGCCAGGGTAAACAAACTGTTATCCTTGCAGGAACCCAGGCTTGCTGTGCCACCCCGCTGCCACCCTGCTCCACCACGCGTGCCACAACAGTTCCCAACATCTGGTGCGGGCCCTCCAGGAGAGCACTGGGTCCCCAGCGCCCCGCCGTGGCTAAATATGGCGCAGGGTTACGCTGCATGTCCTTAATCACTTAGCCGCTGTCTGGCAGCCACCACACCGCCGCTCCCTTTCCCTCTCCTTCTCCCTCCACTCTACACTGCTGCATGCCTGCCTCGAACATCACTGCCAGACATCTGCAGGCCTGCCAGGCATCTCTCTCTTTCCCCACGCTCGCTCGCTTTCTTGTTCCGCTGCCTCACCCACTGTTCCCTCTTTCCCTTCTCTGCAGCTCCCTGTTTTTTTCCTGTTCCTTTCTTAGCTCACCCTTTTCTTGCATTCTATGCTCTCTCTCTCATTCCTGCTTCTCACTTCTCCCTTACCTCTTTTTCTGCCTGTCTTTCTCTTTCTCACACTTCTCTACTCATTCAATGGTTTTCTTACTTCTCTGCTATCTCTATTCTCCCCCTTCCTATCTCTTCCTCTCTTCTCTCCTCTCATCTTCTCTCCTCTCTACCCCTCTCCTCTTCTCTCATCTCTTCCCCTCTCCTCTTCTCTCCTCACGTCCACTCTCCTCGCCTCTCCTCTCTACCCCTCTCCTCTATTCTCCACTCTTCTCTTCTCTACTCTTCCCCTTCTCTCCTCTCTTCCACTCTCCCCTTCTCCCTTCTCTGCCACTCTTCTCTTCTCTACTCTTCCCCTCTCCTCTTCTCTCCTCTCTTCCCCTCTCCTCTCCTCTTCTCTCCTCTCTACCCCTCTCCTCTTCTCTCCTCTCTTCCACTCTTCTCTCCTCTCTACCACTCTTCTCTTTTCTCTTCCTCCCTCCTCTCCTCTCTTCCACTCTCCTCATCTCTTCCACTCTCCTCTTCTTTCCTCACTTCCACTCTCCTCTTCTTTCCTCTCTACCCCTCTTCTCCCCTTCTCTCCTCTCTTCCACTCTCCTCTTCTCTCCTCTCTACCACTCTTCTCTCCTCTCTTCTCGTCCCCTCTCCTTTTCTCTCCTCTCTTCCACTCTCCTCGTATCTCCTCTCTACACCTCTTCTCTCCTCACTTCCTCTCTCCTTTTCTCTCCTCTCTTCCACTCTCCTCTTCTCTCCTCCCTACCCCTTTCCTCTCTACCCCTCTCCTCTCTTCTCCTCTTCTCTTCTCTCTTCCACTCTCCTCTCTTTCCTGACTACCTTGCGTGTGGTAGTAATTGTTGGCACCATGTGTCTGAGACATGTGGTTAGCCTGTCACCTGGGAGATTGGCCCTTCAGAGAGGCTGTCATCACATTGAGGGGTATAGTGTCAGATCTCTACATTAGTTCATGGAAAGGCCATAGCAGCATCATCTCCATTGTTAGAGCACCATGCTCTGTAACATGGAAACATATTCAAATTCCAGTTGGTTTGTCTTAATGGTTTGCTGGCAGTGCCGCCTCAATTGGAAAATGTTTGAAACTGCTGTACACACACACACACACACACACACACACACACACACACACACACACACACACACACACACACACACACACACACACACACACACACACACACACACACACACACACACACACACACACACACACACACACACACAAACAAACACACGTGTCACCCATGGTCCCAGCAGTGCACACTAAGCCAGGGCTCTCCATGAGAAGCAGCAGCTTTATAGAGCTTTGCCCCAGGCTGCACCTGTTTACCCGATACACACCACTCGCCCACGCATCACAACACTGCAGATGTGTGTGTGTGTAGTAGCAGGATTTGGAAGCTTGTATTTAGCTGCCAGGAGTCACGGTGATGAAGTAGCAGTGATAAACTGATAGATTGGCTGCCAGCGCCATGTTTGGGGGAAGGAGGTGGAGTGGGGGTCAGATAAACGTGGCAGAAGAAAAGGCTTGCAGTGTTGTGTGGCTTCATTACACTCCAGACCTGAGGAAATTACAGGTGGAGAAGGAAAGAGAAAGTGGAGGTGGAGACAGAGAGTAGGGACATGGAAAGAGAGAGACAGAGGGAGGGAGGGTGTGCATGGTGTAACGGCAGTCCTCCTCCTCTTCATCTGAAGAGGAGGAGTATTGAGGGAACCAAGGCGCAGCGTAGTGAAATGACATATTTATTTAACGAAATCACGAACTTGATTAAACTAACAAAAACAACAAACGGTGTAGACAGACCTAGACTACGTACTTACATAAAACAAGAAAAACGCACGAATAGGAACATAGGCTACACAAACCGAACAAACCGTAAACAGTCCCGTGTGGTGTACAGACACAGACACGGAAGACAATCACCCACAACGAACACTGTGACAACGCCTACCTAAATATGACTCTTAATTAGAGGTATGGGGGGGGTTATGTCACGTTCCTGACCTATTTCTGTTAGTTTGTTATATGTGTTAGTTGGTCAGGACGTGAGTTTGGGTGGGCATTCTATGTTTTCTGTTTCTGTGTTGGTTTTTGGGTTGCCTGGTATGGCTCTTAATTAGAGGCAGGTGTTTGGCGTTCCTCTAATTAAGAGTCATATTTAGGTAGGCGTTGTCACAGTGTTCGTTGTGGGTGATTGTCTTCCTTGTCTGTGTCTGTACACCACGCGGGACTGTTTACGGTTTGTTCGGTTTGTGTAGTCTATATTTCCTATTCGTGCGTTCTTCTTGTTTTATGTAAGTTCGTCGTCTAGGTCTGTCTACACCGTTTGTTGTTTTTGTTAGTTTAGTCAAGTTCGTGTTTTCGTTAATAAAATGTAATTTCACTACGCTGCGCCTTGGTTCCCTCAATACTCCTCCTCTTCAGATGAAGAGGAGGAGGACTGCCGTTACACATGGTTGTTTGTTTGTGTGCACATCTATATCTCTATGCTACTGAATCTGAAGAAGAAATGTAGAATTTAGAAAAAGGCTCTTAGGAAAACATCTACCAGAAAAAAACTCTTAAAAGTAAAGACCCCTGCCAACTAATATCAACACATATTTCCTTTTGGAGAAATGTTTACCTTCTGTAAGTTTAAGAAATATTGACTTGTACCTTGCAATTCTGTTACCAAAATATCTTTAAGGTATTTTCTAATTTCTCTCCCTCGTGAGGAGGGAGGATGATACAAGTTCACAGAAGTAACAAGTAATGGTAGACCTACCAATTATATACCGTAGTTATAGTGATTTTACTGGTATCAATTAAAATGTGTAATTCCGTTACTAAATTGATAATGGAAATACCCAAAAATCGTTAACGGAATTACTGCAACTGAATTGGCTACAATAGGAAATCATAATAGTCAAAAACCACAGTTGGGTTACCTGCTACTGTCCTTCATCCCACTGGCGTACTGTTATGTTCAGCTCATAACTGTTTGTCTTTCTGTTGTCTGGTAACCCAAAATGGTTAAAACAGTCTGTCTGGACAACCCTTCCCTCTCTCTATCTCTCACTCTGCCTCTCTCACTCTCCAGTTAATGTCACCTCTCCCACCTTTTATTGACACGTACCAATGAGCCCCCTCTCTTTCCATTTACTGTAATCAGCATTCTCACCCACTGAGCACCGACAGACACAAGATATCCATGGATGTTGAAAATAGTTTGTGATGTCCAAAAGTTGTGAAATGAGAAGAATGACATTCATATCCATAATTATGCCTTTCTGTGTAGTACAGATCAGGGACCCATAATGCAATTCCATTACTGTAACTCCGTTACCGGGTGTAAATCCGCTTCACTTACTGTAGTTCAATAACCCAAATATATTTCCTCTAAGTCAATGATGGAAACTCTGGCATACCTGACAGCCCATTATTTCTGCAGTTATCAATGAGTGTTCATTCGGGCCAGATACATTATTTAACTACAGTTTTTACAATTGGCTCATTCATCCCCCTCCTCTCTCCTGTAACTATTCCCCAGGTCGTTGCTGCAAATGAGAACGTGTTCTCAGTCAACTTACCTGGTAAAATAACGGTAAAATAAAAAAATAAAAAAAATAAAAAAAACGTAGACACATACTGTAAAAAACTGAGGGAGATTTTACCAAAAATCTCTTACCAAACTGTGCATCTGAAAAGTTCTTCCATATTTATTTTGTAAAATCTTCATTATAAATTGTTAAAAGTAGTCCTTATACATAGAGTTGTATGGTTCGTTAAACTTTGAAATCAATGGTTTTTGTTTGGCATACATATTATGTTAGCAATCTGAGTCTCAGCGCAATTCCTTTATTATGGAATTCCCCAGATGCTCTTATCCGTAATATATAATGCAGTGCCTGTATTTGCTCAAGTAGAAATGAGGAAATCTCCGATCTCTGCTTTCTAACGTGTGTATTATCGCACCCTGCCAGAGTTACACCAACACCTGGCTTCTCTCTATGAACTCTTCATATGTTCAACCCTTACCCTTCCGCACATGCATTCCCCTGAACACCCCTGCCCTCCCCTTCCATCAGCCCGAGTCACCGCTCTGGGCCTTCCACCCTCCACCCTCCCCACACCTGATTTCCATCCCAAATAGTGAAGCTAATCCTGGCCTGGATCACTCCTGTGCATCCATACACACTTCACACATCCACAATGATAGAATGGAAGTGATGAGGTGGAAATCTGTTGTCTATAGGGGTGGGGGGGAGCATGTGTTACAAGGCTATCTGCACATCAGAGTGTTAATCTGTGCTAGCGATGCCACCTGATATGGTGGGTAGATGGGGGAAAAAGGGGCGGCCTTCATGCCTACCTGTTCACTCCTGCCAGGCTCCTCAGTCTCTCCCTGCCTTGTGTGGCGCGTGCCTTTGCCCTTCTGTGTCTCATGTGCTGGCACAGTTGGCACTCTCTGTGTGTGTTGACTCATCCCTGCTTCCCTGTGTTTGTCAAGACAGAGACTTGATGTAGTAACACATTAGTGCGTGTGTCTTCACCTCTAACTATGTCTGTCAAGGCAGATTAGCTCATTCCACCCATGCAGGTAGCCATATGTGTGTGTGTGTCCTAGCTTCGTACTGTCAGGTGGCTCCCGTCCCACACACTGCACTGCTGAGCGCTGGGGGCCCGGGGGCCTGGCCATCTGCCACTGTGTGACTCCAGTCTGTGGGGAACCACAGGCAGAGAAAGGAGCCTCATGGACCCCCAGTGGTCTGTTGACACACAACACAGTGTGTTTGAGTGTGTTTGTTGGAGGGGGGGAGGGGTGTAACTGCTAACTGTGGAACAAACCAAACTCTGTGAATCCCTCCACACAAGCTCACACAGTATAAATAACAGACATACAGTGTATGCATCTACAGCAGATTTGTGTGCCCCTGGGCCAAAGCTCATAGTTACATGTGTTGTATCAGGGCTATGTTGCAGTACTATAGTACATGGATAGCAGCCTGTGGACATTAGTTAAATATGTCCTGTCACATATGTGGACATTAGTTAAATATGTCCTGTCACATATGTGGACATTAGTTAAATATGTCCTGTCACATGTGTGGACATTAATTAAATATGTCCTGTCACATATGTGGACATTAGTTAAATATGTCCTGTCACACATGAACGTAGGGGTGCAACTTTGGTTTTGGAAGTGGGGGGGACATGTCCCCATTGAAAGTTGTGCCCATGTATGAACACAAGTCACCTGATTCTATTGCATCCGGTGGTTATCAATCTTATACACTACAGTGGCCGACGCAGTACTCACTGCACTCATATGATTGGTTCTTAAATGTCACCCGTATGGGCTGTTCATTCATTCCACAAAACTAATTGGGTAAAGAGTGTGTATACAGTAAGTGTATTTAAAAAGAGAGAACCTTCTTATCCTCCTGATTCTGTTCCCAGGAGCGAGAGGTGCTCTTTTATTTCCTCCTCCAGAAAGGTCAGACACCGTGTTCTCCCTCAATTGATTATTTAAATGCAGCGTGTGGAGCGATGGGGGAGAGATGGGAAAAAGACAGGGAGACACAGGGGAGGTGGGAAAGGCAAGGGGAGAGATAGAAAAGAGACAGGGAAAGACGGGAAGTAGGAAATGCAAGGGGGAGAGATGGGATAGAGACAGGGAGAGACGGGGTAGATGGGAAAGGCAAGGGGAGAGATGGGAAAGAGACAGGGAGAGACGGGGGAGATGGGAAAGGCAAGGGGAGAGATGGGAAAGAGACAGGGAGAGACGGGAAGTAGGAAATGCAAGGGGGAGAGATGGGATAGAGACAGGGAGAGACTGGGAGGTGGGAAAGGCAAGGGGAGAGATGGGAAAGAGACAGGGAGAGACGGGGAGGTGGGAAAGGCGAGGGGAGAGATGGGAAAGAGACAGGGAGAGACGGGGAGGTGGGAAAGACGAGTGGAGATATGGGGAAGAGACAGGGAGAGACGGGGAGGTGGGATAGAGACAGGGAGAGACGGGGAGGTGGGAAAGGCGAGAGGGAGAGATACGGGAGACAGGTGAGATGGAGGAAAGAGAAAAATGGGGAGAGACATAGGGAGGTGGGAGAGAGACGGAAGAGGGATGGGGGAGCGAAGGAGAGAGGAGGGGGAGATGGGGGAGAAACTGAGATTTCAGACCTCAGGATAAGACCCAGATACCGACAGTTCGAAATAAAAAAAGTTTATTTACAAAACAGGGGGCAGGCAAATGACAGGTCAGTAATCCAGGGCAGAATCCGTAAAGTACAGAACGGCAGGTAGGCTCAGGGTCAGGGCAGGCAGGGGTCAGTAATCCAGGGCAGAATCCGTAAAGTACAGAACAGCAGGTAGGCTCAGGGTCAGGGCAGGCAGGGGTCAGTAATCCAGGGCAGAATCCGTAAAATACAGAACGGCAGGTAGGCTCAGGGTCAGGGCAGGCAGGGGTCAGTAATCCAGGGCAGAATCCGTAAAGTACAGAACGGCAGGTAGGCTCAGCGTCAGGGCAGGCAGGGGTCAGTAATCCAGGGCAGAATCCGTAAAGTACAGAACGGCAGGTAGGCTCAGGGTCAGGGCAGGCAGGGGTCAGTAATCCAGGGCAGAATCCGTAAAGTACAGAACGGCAGGTAGGCTCAGCGTCAGGGCAGGCAGGGGTCAGTAATCCAGGGCAGAATCCGTAAAGTACAGAACGGCAGGTAGGCTCAGCGTCAGGGCAGGCAGGGGTCAGTAATCCAGGGCAGAATCCGTAAGTACAGAACGGCAGGCAGGCTCAGGGTCAGGGCAGGCAGGGGTCAGTAATCCAGGGCAGAATCCGTAAGTACAGAACGGCAGGCAGGCTCAGGGTCAGGGCAGGCAGGGGTCAGTAATCCAGGGCAGAATCCGTAAAGTACAGAACAGCAGGCAGGCTCAGGGTCAGGGCAGGCAGGGGTCAGTAATCCAGGGCAGTGTCAGGAGGTACAGAAAGGCAGGTAGGCTCAGGGTCAGGGCAGGCAGGGGTCAGTAATCCAAGGCAGTGTCAGGAGGTACAGAAAGGCAGGTAGGCTCAGCGTCAGGGCAGGCAGGGGTCAGTAATCCAGGGCAGAGTCAGTAAAGTACAGAACAGCAGGCAGGCTCAGGGTCAGGGCAGGCAGGGGTCAGTAATCCAGGGCAGAATCCGTAAAGTACAGAACGGCAGGCAGGCTCAGGGTCAGGGCAGGCAGGGGTCAGTAATCCAGGGCAGTGTCAGGAGGTACAGAAAGGCAGGTAGGCTCAGCGTCAGGGCAGGCAGAATGGTCAAAAACCAGGAGAAGAAAACTAACGAGAAACTGGAGTACGTGAAAAACCATTAGTAGGCTTGACGAGACAAGACGAACTGGCAACAGACAAACAGAGAACACAGGTATAAATGCACAGGGGATAATGGGGTAAAGGGGCGACACCTGCAGGGGTTGGAGACAAGCACAAGAAAGTTGAAACAGATCAGGGTGTGACAGGAGAGGGAGCTAAGGAGATAGGCCTACCTTCCTTTAGCCATGGTTAAAGTACTTAAAACAGTTTGCTATTCACACGTAATTGTATTGTAGCTGCTGTGTGCATTGTGTAGGACAACCAAAGAGTGTTTGTGAGGACGAGCCTGTTTAGTTGTGTTGTTTTTGTCTGCTCTGTGTACTGTGTGTAAATGTTTGTGAATCTCTGAGTCTAACTTTAATCTGTATTTGTGTATGTTTTACTTTTAATCTGTTCCACATAATTTTCAACCCCACAGAACATTCCGGCATTGGCAATGCATTGGCTCTCTAACTACACGGCCATTGTCTCTATGATGTACTGTGCACTTTGTCCAACGCTACAGTCGTTTTCTTTTTTGTGCTCTGTCTGTACAGCTTCTGTCTCCATCTGTTTGCAGCTTAACAAATGTTAGTGAATCGTAATGGCTATTCATTTGGCTTTCACTGCGTCTCTGTGCATAAGAGAAGCATCTGGAGCATTCATTCATACCAATAAAATGCAAGATACACAATGAGTACTCAAATATTGCAATAAAGTGCTATTTCCTTTGTGGGCAATGCCCTAGCTGGGTAGTCAAATACAACCCAACTGATAAGAGTTAGCCATGAAACAACTGTCTATTGCCTTCTGTCAGGCATGACGTTGTATTTTTCTTACAACTCTGGGCATCTACTTTTCCATGATAGAAAGTTACATTTAGCAGTGATGGGGCTTTAGCACTCTCTGTCTCTCTCTCGCTCTCTCGCTCTCTCTCTGGTGAGCTGGCGAGTGTAGCAGCACCTATTGACCAGGGTTCTCTGTGAATGATGACACGCGTCAGCTAACAGATTAATAACGTTCATCAAGCGTTCTGCACCCTGCTGCCACACTCTGGTATTGACCCGTTCTTCAACCCTCCGCTCACGTCTCCCCCTCTCTCAGCCCGGCCCCCTCCATCAACTCCTATCAGATCAACATTTGTCTCATGCGTCGACCAAACTGCCACACATTCCCATCGCACCTCCAGATCTAGTGCAATCCCCCTACACACACACATATATATACACGCACACATACAGTTGAAGTCGGAAGTTTACATACACTTAGGTTGGAGTCATAAAAATGTGTTTTTCAACAACTTCACAAATGTCTTGTTAACAAACTATAGTTTTGGCAAGTCGGTTAGGACATCTACTTTGTGCATGACACAACTAATTTTTCCAACAATTGTTTACAGACAGATTATTTCACTTATAATTCACTGTATCACAATTCCAGTGGGTCAGAAGTTTAATACACTAAGTTGATTGTGCCTTTAAACAGCTTGGAAAATTCCAGAATATTATGTCATGGCTTTAGAAGTTCTGATAGGCTAATTGACATAATTTGAGTCAATTGGAGGTGTACCTGTGGATGTATTGACTCAAATTATGTCAATTAGCCTATCAGAAGCTTCTAAAGCCATGTCATAATTTTCTGGAATTTTCCAAGCTGTTTAAAGGCACAGTCAACTTAGTGTATCTAAACTTCTGACCAACTGGAATTGTGATACAGTGAATTATAAGTGAAATAATCTGTCTGTAAACAATTGTTGGAAAAATTACTTGTGTCATGCACAAAGTAGATGTCCTAATCGACTTTCCAAAACTATAGTTTGTTAACGAGAAATTTGTGGAGTTGTTGAAAAACGAGTTTTAATGACTCCATCCTAAGTGTATGTAAACTTCCGACTTCAACTGTATATACACACACATATATATGCACACACATACACATACACATATATATACACACACATATACACACACACACACACACATATATATATATACACATATATACTGTATATATATATATATACACATATATCTGTATATATATACACACATATGTACAGACACATATATATACACATACTTGCTACTCTCATTACTGTCCTTCCGACGGGCACCTCTCCAGAGTGAGTGTGTGTAATTACACAATTATTACTCCATTCACTACAATGTCCATATACCCCAGTATTGCCTGTAGTGCTCATATGACTCTGCATTGCTTTCCACTGTATGTAAACTCCATTGATCTCTGTGATTGCTCTGTGAGTAGTGAGTACTTCACTGTCTAATATGGATGAGTTGTTCTCTCCTTTGATTTCCCTCTCTGGCGCAGAGGACAGTGGAGCTACTAGACTGCTGCTATCTCAGACAGTCTCAGTGTCTCCTTGGAAGAAAAAACCCAATCCTCCACGGCCCAACTTTCCCCCAAAAACATGATCTATCGCATACAAAATGAGGCCGGTAATATATTCATAAATCACGGCTGCTGCCAGGGCCGTCTTTAATTGTCTTTGATTAACAGTGACGTGCTGGAGATAGGAGGACGGCTTTCCTGGCTCTTCTTTTGTCTTGGATGGTTCACAATCACTTCCCAGGGAGATGAAGTGTGGGAGCATGACGCCAGCGTTGTAGCGGAGTCACTCACACACATAGACTGTACACACACGCGCGTGCATGCAAAAACATACCAGATAGGCTACACACAAACACTTGCATGCATGTATGCATCCACTCATACACTATAGAAGAACCTTGTGAAGAACCTTTTTTGGTTCCATGTAGAACCTTTTCCACAGAGGGTTCTACCTGGAACCAAAACGTGTTCTTCAAAGGGTTCTCCTATGGGAAAAGCCGAAGAACCATTTTAGGTTCCAGAGTGTAGGTGCATATGAGTGTATGAGTGTATGCGTGCATAGATGTATGCAAGTGTGTGTGTGTGCCAAAGAACACTTTTGGAACACTTTATTCTAAGAGTGTACCGCCTGCATGCATTAGGTACTGTAAGCCCACACTTGCATATACAGTTGAAGTCGGAAGTTTACATACGCTTAGGTTGGAGTCATTAAAACTCGTTTTTCAACCACTCCACAAATGCCTTGTTAACAAACTATAGTTTTGGCAATTCGGTTAGGAGGTCTACAAGTAATTTTTTCCAACAATTGTTTACAGACAGATTATTTCACTTATAATTCCCTGTATCACAATTTGAGTGAGTCAAAAGTTTACATACACTAAGTTAACTGTGCCTTTAAACAGCTTGGAAAATTCCAAAAAAGGATGTAATGGCTTTAGAAGCTCCTGATAGGCTAATTGACATAATTTGTGTCATGCCCTGACCAACCAAAATAGAGACATTAAAAGGATCTCTAAGGTCAGGGCGTGACACAAACGCCCTGACCTTAGAGATCCTTTTTATGTCTCTATTTTGGTTTGGTCAGGGCGTGAGTTGGGGTGGGCATTCTATGTTGTGTTTTATGTTGTCTAGTTCTATGTGTTTGGCCGGGTGTGGTTCTCAATCAGAAGCAGCTGTCTATCGTTGTCTCTGATTGAGAACCATACTTAGGTAGCCTTTTCCCACTTGTGTTTGTGGGGAGTTGTTTTCTGTTTTGTGTCTGCACTAGACAGGACTGTTTCATTTCGTTCACTCTCTTTGTTGTTTTTTTGTTGTTTCAGTGTTCAGTTAATTTATTAAATTTAAAATGAACACTTACCACGCTGTGTTTTGGTCTCCTCCCTTAGACGTTCATTACAATTTGAGTCAATTGGAGGTGTACCTGTGGATGTATTTCAAGGCCTACTTTCAAACTCAGTGCCTCTTTGCTTGACATCATGGGAAAATCAAAAGAAATCAGCCAAGACCTCAAAAAAGAAATTGTAGACCTCCACAAGTCTGGTTCATTATTGGGAGCAATTTACAAATGCCTGAAGGTACCACTATCATCTGTACAAACAATAGTACTCAAGTCTGACCCCCATGGTACCACGCAGCTGTCACGTTCGTCATAACAATGAGACCAAGGCGCAGCATGATTTGAATACATACTTCTTTAATAAACAAATAAATACTAAACAAACTAACCAAACAACAAAACGAACGTGAAGCTATTTAAACCGAGTGCTGACATGCAACTACACATAGACAACTACCCACAAATACAGGTGGGAGAAGGCAACCTAAGTATGGTTCTCAATCAGAGACAACGATAGACAGCTGCTTCTGATTGAGAACCACACCCGGCCAAACACACAGAAATACAAATCATAGAAAAAGGAACATAGAATGCCCACCCAAATCACACCCTGACCAAACCAAAATAGAGACATAAAAAGCTCTCTACGGTCAGGGCGTGACAGTCCCTCTGCAAAACCTGAACCTATAGGGTAGGGTCTGGGTGGGCATTTCTCCGCGGTGGCAGCTCTGGTGCGGGACGTAAACCCCGCTCCACCTCTGGCTTGGCCCACTTAGGTGGCGCCTCTAGAGCGGGGACCCTCGCCGCCGACCCCAGACTGGTGACCCTCGTAGCGGGCTCCGGACTGGGGACCCTCGTTGGGACTGGAGGGCGTCGCTGGAAGCTCCTGACTGGAGGGCGACAATGGAGGCTCTGGACTGGAGGGCGTCGCTGGAGGTTCCGGACTGGAAGGCGTCGCTGGACGCTCCTGACTGGAGGCTCTGGACTGGAAAACGTCTCTGGAGGTTCCGGGCTGGAGGCCGTCTCTGGAGGCTCCGGGCTAGAGGCCGTCTCTGAAGGCTCCGGGCTGGAGGCCGTCACTGGAGGCTCCGGGCTGGAGGCCGTCACTGGAGGCTCCGGGCTGGAGGCCGTCTCTGGAGGCTCCAGGCTGGGCGCAGGCACAGGACTCACCAGGCTGGGGAGACACACAGGAGACCTGGCTCTAGGAGCAGGCATAGGACTCACCAGGCTGAGGAGACCTACCGGAGACCTACCGGAGACCTACCGGAGACCTACCGGAGGCCTCTTCCTTGGCCGAGGTGCCGGATACACTGGGCCGTGGAGGCGCACTGGCGGTCTCGAGCGCAGAGCTGGCACCACACGTTCTGGCTGGATGCCTACTTCCACCTGGCAAATGCGGGACGCTGACACTGAGCACACCGGCCTGTGAATGCTCGGCCGAGACACAGTGCGCATCACCCCATAGCACGGGGCCTGACCAGTCACATGCTCGCCACGGTAAGCACGGGGAGTTGGCTCAGGTCTCCAACCTGACTCTGGCACACTCCCTGTGTGGCCCCCCCAAAAGGAAGGCTTCCCGAAATGTTTGACCAAAATGAAACAATTTAAAGGCAATGCTACCAAATACTAATTGAGTGTATGTAAACTTCTGACCCACTGGGAATGCGATGAAATAAATAAAATATGAAATAAATCGTTCTCTACTATTATTCTGACATTTCACATTCTTAAAATAAGGTGGTGATCCTAACTGACCTAAAACAGGGAATTTTTACTTGGATTAAATGTCAGGAATTGTGAAAAACGGAGTTTAAATGTATTTGGCTAAGGTGTATGTAAACTTCTGACTTCAACTGTACGATGGCACCCACACACATACATACACAGAAATACACACAGAAACACACCTGGAGCGCTCTTGACAAGAATGATAAGAACACACTTAACCATGTACTGTGCTTGCATACACACCCTCATGCACGACCAGATACACTTATAACGCAATTCACCAATGAGATCACATAACAATACTGTATGAACTCTTTCAATCAGGCTGTTGTGGCAACCTACGCGTGTTCACTCAAGTACACCTTTGTCTTTGAAGCACCTCTCATTACTATTTTATCTCTATTCAGAGTGCAGTGCAGTGTGTGTGTGTGTGTGTGTGTGTGTGTGTGTGTGTGTGTGTGTGTGTGTGTGTGTGTGTGTGTGTGTGTGTTTGTACTGTATGAAGTAATATAGTTAAGAGGTATAATCTCAGACTAATGAAATGTAATTTCATTGATTTCATGTATTTACGTTCTCTCTTTGTACTGGAATATTCCTAAAATATAGCTAGAACAATTGAATAACACTGAAGTAGAGTGGGTCCTGTCTGGTCCTGATTTATTTATTTATTTTTATTTTACCGTTATTTTACCAGGTAAGTTGACTGAGAACACGTTCTCATTTGCAGCAACGACCTGGGGAATAGTTACAGGGGAGAGGAGGGGGATGAATGAGCCAATTGTAAACTAATCACAAGATTAGTGAAGCATGGGCATCAAGCTAAAGCTTATTGCAATAACCAGCCTATAACCAGCACATAAATTCATAAGACCAGGTTTAAAATGCCTATCTAATCATGTTAAAGGCAATATTTTAGTTAGCAGTGGAGTTTTACAGCATCGTTAAGGGATCTGACTATATTTTTATTGAAGGGCGGCTAGATTTTGACTGGTCTTACAGTAGCTAGCTTAGCGACCATGGCTAAGGGGCAGGGCCCACACCCCGCTGCAGCCCACTGACACACACAAACCATATGCACACACACACGCACACACACACACGCACGAACGCACACGCGCACACACACGCACACACACACACGCGCACACACACACACACACACACACACACACACACACACACACACACACACACACACACACACACAAACCTGCAGACATACACACCATTCTCAGGAAATGGTGTCATGAAGTAAGGAACAGGCTTACAGTACATGGAAGCCCACAGCACTTCTCGCTTTCTCTCCATTCCTCTCTCTCTTTCCCTCATTCTATCTTTCACACATTCTCTGTCTATCTTTTTCTCCTTCCTTCCTTCCTAACTTCCTTCTTTCCTCTCGCTTTCTCTCTCTGTCTCTCTCCCACCCCCTCTCTCGCTCTCTCCAATTGTCAAATCAACCCCCCCCCCCCCCTAAAATCCACCTCAGGGAGGTTGGGGTTTTGACTTTGTGAGAACAGCAAGAGAACTGAAGATGGGGCATCACTAGAGGTGGCCAGGGTTGGCATCTTATGGAGTGAGTGATTGATATAGACGAAAGGGCAGGGCCAGGCACATGGCAGTGCCACACTGACGGAGACAGAGTACTGCCCTACGCTCACACCACGTCCACTCAGCACGTAGTCATGGTGACCGGGAGCAACAGACAGCCAGCTAACCCCAGAGCTGCCGGGACAAAACGCTCGTCAACCTCCGGTCTGCCACAAAGGATTCTAGGTTATTGGTGTCATTTGTTTTTCATTCACGTTCCACTTTTTAAAAAAAACTCCAGCACACTGCACTGGTAGAGTTGCTCTTGTCTATAGTGGAAAAACTTTTGGCTTGATCTGATTAAGTGAAATATATGTATATTTACTTTTTAACAACACTGAACAAAAATACAAACGCCACATGTAAGGTTTTGGTCTAATGTTTCAGGAGCTGAAATAAAAGATCCACGAAATGTTCCATATGGACAAAAAGTTTATTTCTCTCAAATTTTGTGCATCCACCTGACAGGGGCATATCAAGACGCTGATTAAACAGCGTGATTGTTACACAGGTGCAGTTTTGTCACACAACACAATGCCACAGATGTCTCAAGTTTTGAGGGAGCGTACAATTGGCATGCTGACTGCAGGAATAGACACCAGAGAATTTAAAGTTAATTTCTCTACCATAATGTAATGGCTTCTAGGAGTAGTGGGTGGAGGAGTCAGGCGCAGAGAGCAGGGTAGTTCAAAACGTGGATCTTTATTCCAAGAACAGAGTAACGGTCACGAGGGCGCATAAATACCCAGTCCAACAAATAGGAAGAAACTGTCCAGGAAAACGGAATCCACAATAATCCACACACCATGAACAGGAAAACAAGCCCGCACAAAAGCCGGCGGTTTAAATAGCCCAAAACAAAACCCAAACAGGAAACAGGAAACAGGTGAAACTAATCAGACAAAACTAACTGAAACAGAAAAGGGGATCGGTGGCAGCTAGTAGGCCTTCTCCAATGTCGTTTTTGGCAACTGGCCTCACAACCGAAGACCACATATAACCATGTCAGCCCAGGAACTCCACATCTGGCTTCTTCACCTGCGGGATCGTCTGAGACCAGCCACCCAGACAGCTGATGAAACTGAGGAGTATGTCTGTCTCTAATAAAGCCCTTTTTAGTGGAAAAAAACGAATTCTGACTGGCTGGGCCTGGCTCACCAGTGGGTGGGCCTATGCCCAACCCACCCATGGCGGCACCCCTGCCCAGTCATGTCATATCCATAGATTAGGGCTTGATGAATTGATTTCAATTCATTGATTTACTTAAAATGTCTTTGAAATTGTTGCATGCTGCGTACATATTTTTGTTCAGTATACACGTAATGATTCGAGTTGTTCTTTATTAAGGATGTGATTGTTATTTCATGTGTCAGTATACTGTATGTGTCCTTCAGAGCAGAGCTCAGTAAGTATCAAACAGCCCTTACTATGCATGCTGGGGAGAGGGGGCTCAGCACCCAGAGCCTAACCCCATCCACAGCCTCCTATAGCAGGGTGTCAGGCCTCTTCTCCATAGGGATCAAGACTACAGTAATAATGGGGATCTATAGAGACAACATCAAAGACAGCCAGTGATCTATCCAGGGGAGGGCCACATCCACTGACCTTTTAGGGTGTGATCGGCATAAACTATTTTCTTTACCCGCCCAAAGTGGATATACACATATACATACACAGAATCATACGCACTCCTCCATCAGACCCCACCCCCAGTCTATAGTCCTCATCCCTCTAGGCCCTCTAGCCCCCACCATCCAATCAGACCCCCAGCTCAGGCCTCTCCTTCTGGGGTCTTGTTGTGCTATGACATGGGCCACTGGCCCCATGCATGTTAATGCCCAGTGGAGGGAGCTAGGGGACAGGAGGGGACTATGACAAAGCAAAAGTGCAGACACACACACACAAACTGTCCCACTATCATGTCTAGGATCTCCCAGGTAGGTGTGTGAGAGAGCGCCTCCATGTTCTCTAGTCCAGATAGCACTCCACCCCTGGGCTCTACACAGATCCACAGACAGATAGAGAGAGAGGAGGGAAGGATCCCTCTCTCTCCCCTCATCCCCATGTTTATATTGCTATCCTCCTCATTCCTCTCTCTCTCCTCTCATACCTCTCCACGTTTTTTATCCCTCTCTTCCTCTTTTCATCCTTTTCTCCTCTTTATCCCCCTCCCTATTTTCATCTTTCCTCTTTGGTCTCTCTCTCTCTCTCCCTCTCTCTCTCTCTCTCTCTCTCTCTCTCTCTCTCTCTCTCTCTCTCTCTCTCTCTCTCTCTCTCTCTCTCGTTGGGTGCAAGGGGAGTTTGGCGCTCCATTGGAATAAGAATGCATGCATTATTTGATAATCAGAGTGTATTGTAATCCTTGACCCTGGCCCTGCATCTCAAACAGGGATTGGGGATTAGACTGGGGACGGGGCTGCTAGCTAGTTTGTCTGTGTGCTCTCTGCTCTCTGACAGGCTGCCTGTATCCTCAAGGCACCACTACTCCCACTGTAATGCGCATGGGGACATGCTGTGGTGTGTGTGTGTGCATGCTTGTGTGTGTGTGTGTGAGTGCGTGCGCATGTGTGTGTGTTGGGGCGGGAGTATGGGGGAGAGGGGTTGTGATTATGGAAAGCAGGCGCTGGATGGTCATGGAGTTGATGTACATGGAGCACATTGCTGTGCCCTAGGATACACACATATGTGTGAATATGAGAGAGGGCAACAGTAGAGGCATTTGTGCCTGTGTGTGCCTGTGTGTGTCTGTGTGTATGTGTGTTTCTGTATGTCTGTGTGTGTCTGAGAGAGAGAGAGAGAGAGAGAGAGAGAGAGAGAGGGGGGAGCATTTGAGAGAGAGAGAGAGAGAGAGAGAGAGAGAGAGAGAGAGAGAGAGAGAGAGACAGAGAGAGAGACAGAGAGAGAGACAGAGAGACAGAGAGAGAGAGAGAGAGAGAGAGAGAGAGAGAGAGAGAGGAGAGAGAGAGAGAGAGAGAGAGAGAGAGAGAGAGAGAGAGAGAGAGAGAGAGAGAGAGAGAGAGAGAGAGAGAGAGAGAGAGAGAGAGAGAGAGAGAAATGTAACTTTCTATTATGGAAAAGTGGATGCCCAGAGTTGTAAAAAATAGACAAAAATAAGACAATGTCATGCCTGACAGAAGGAAATAGACAGTTGTTTCATGGCTAACTCTTATCAGTTGGGTTGTATTTGACAACCTTGTCTCAGTATGTAAAAAAAAAATGTAATAAAAATATATGCACTCTACTGTAAGTCGCTCTGGATAAGAGCGTCTGCTAAATGACTCAAATGTAAATGTAAACCCAGCTAGGGCACTGAAAAACACATGACCAGACCTCAGCTATCAGGCATCCTTTTCACAACAAACAACATGTAGATTCAGCCATCCGGACATGAGGCCAGCTCTGGTTGTAATACACACTATTGACATGTATGATAGCAGATCCAGGGCGTTGTTTTGTATCCGTCTCCAGACCAATCTAGCCTTCCCAACAACGGTGACAGCTTTTCATTGAAGTGTGTAGAGAGAGGGATCACGCCAAACATCAGCACACCACACCGCTCTGTCAGACCCAAACAACCAAAACAACAAGGCAATTGAGGAAGAGAAAAATGGTGGTTACATACATATTGGCAGGCAACGGAAATTTCCCCCTGCTGCCCCAACGACTGGCTTTTAATAAATGACTTCAAAGCTTAATAAGAACATCATTCTCTAGATGCAACTATTCCTTTTCCCCTCCATTTCCCATCCCTTCTTTCAGTCACATTCATTCTCACAGATATCAATGTGGCAAACAGAGGAATATGGGCTAAATATGCTTGTTTTTGTTTGGGTTTGGAACTAAAGGTGAGGTTGAGTTAACAGTTGGCATCCGTAATGACAGCTATAAAAACTGATAGAGAAAGGTAGAGGTAGAGGACAGAGAGTAATAGGTAGATGGAGAAAGACAGATAGAGCCCCCAGAGAAATGCAGGCATTAATTGAACATTCTGAGCAGACAATGCACAGGTGAGTCATTCACCTGTGCATTGTCTGCTCAGAATGTTCAATGTTCAGTTGACAGTACTATACATTCTGCTCAGAATGTTCAATGTTCAGTTGACAGTACTATACCTTCCACCATACTCTCCGTTTCTAAACCCTATCAAATAGTTTTTCTCTGCATGACGGTGGAAGGTTTACGTTCTCCAGCCCCAGGCTCAGGTACCCCTCATTCAGTCCATGGAGGACGCCTGTGACCAAGTCGACGCCGCAGCTGTGCATGGATGGATTCAACATTCAAGACAGTTCTTCCCGCATTGTCTTGCTAATGATGATATTGCTTGTGATGTTGATGAAATTCTCTGGCCAGATCCAGCTAGGCGAAGAGATAATGTATAGTAATGTATAGTATGTTTACTGTAGTATTTTCTGTACAATATTGTCCGTTTTTTTCAGATAATTTTTGGGTTGTTGTTATTTACTGTAATTGTAACCTGTACTGGATACAGTATTTTACGTTTGTCTGTTTGCTGAGCTAACAGTGTTATGCACACTACTGTAGTAGCATGAAAACTGGGACATGTTTTGTTGTGATTCTCCATGTTGACATGTTGACTGATTTGGGTATATGGAGAGAAACAAATGATATTTTCCTCAGTCTGCAGCATTGGTCTTGTGTAGTGTTTTTATAGTTGCACTTTCTCTGTGTACTTCATTTACAGTACTCTAATCACTCACAATTAGACTTGCTAAATGTGTTTTAGGTTAGCAACAGCAGTGTGTAACTGGTTCAAAAGATTGAAGTCATATGAAATGTGTGTTTCATATGGTAACAAAATATTATTTTTATGAAGTCGTGTATAGTTTTGAGAAGTGTTCCATTTTGCAAATGATCTGAAGTGTTGTGCTACTTTGGTGTAGGGTTGTGCTAATTGTGTGTAGTGTTTTGACAAACCGGGCCCTGTTTTCAAAATTGTGCTTTAACAATTGAAAAAAACTGTAATTGGGGAGAATGGGCTCGTGGTAATGGCTGGGCCGCAATAGGTGGAATGGTATCAAACAGACCACAATAACCAAAAGTATGTGGACACCAAACATCTAATTTCAAAATCATGGGCATTAATATGGAGTTGGTCCACTCTTTACTTACTGCTATAACAGCCTCAACTCTTATGAGAAGGCTTTACACTAGATGTTGGAACATTGCTGCGGGTACTTGCTTCAGCCACAAGAGCATTAGTGAGGTCGGGCAATGATATTGGGTGATTAGGCCTGGCTCGCAGTCAGGGTAATTCATCCCAAAGGTGTTAGACGGGGTTGAGGTCAGGGCTCTGTGCAGGCCAGTCAAGTTCTTCCACACCAATCTGATAAACAATTTCTATATGGACCACGCTTTGTGCACAGGAGCATTGTCATGCTGAAACAAGAAAGGGCCTTCCCCAAACTGTTGCCACAAAGTTGAAAGCATATAATCGTCTAGAATGTCATTGTATGTGGTAGCGTTAAGATTACCCTTCACTGGAACTAAGGGGCCCGAAGAATGAAAAACAGCCCCAGACCATTATTTCTCCTCCACCAAACTTTACAGTTGGCACTATGCATTGGGGCAGTGTTTTCCTGGCATCCACCAAACCCAGATTCGTCCGTCGTACTGCCAATGGCGGCGAGCTTTACACCACTCCAGCTGACGCTTGGCATTGTGCATGGTGATCTTAGGCTTGTGTGTGGCTGCTCGGCCATGGAAACCCATTTCATGAAGCTCCCGATGAACAGTTCTTGTGCTAACATTGCTTCCAGAGGAAGTTTGGAACTCGGTAGTGAGTGTTGCAACCAAGGACAGACCATTTTTACACGCTACGCGCATCAGCATTCTGTGGGCTTGTGTGACCTAGTACCTTGAGGCTAAGCCTGTGTTGCACCTAGATGTTTCCACTACACAAGAGCAGCACTTACAGTTATCTAGGGCAGCTCTAGCAGGGCAGAAATTTGATGAACTGACTTGTTGGAAAGGTGGCATCCAATGACGGTCCCATGTTGAAAGTCACTGAGCTCTTCAGTAAGTCCATTCTACTGCCAATGTTTGTCTATGGAGATTGCAAGGCTGTCTGTTCGATTTTATACACTTGTCACCAATAGGTGTGGCTGAAATACCCGAATCTACTAATTTGAAGGGATGTCCACATACTTTTCTATATATAGTGTACATCAAACACATGGTTTGATGCCATCCCATTCGTTCCGTTCCAGCTATTATTATGAGCCGTCGTCCCCTGAGCAGCCTCCACTGCTACTCACCTATCTCTCTGGTGAATGGTACCGGTGCTGAAACACACATGTCTAACATTGCCATCTAGTGGTACTTTTCAACGACTTAACAGGCAATCCTATAGATAAACACTGTAGAAACCTTTGTCCCAGGCACACACTTTTAGACATACATTGACAATTGAGCTTTCTAGGAAATTGTTATAATTTTATAACCTAAAATTGTGAAAACTGTGCATGGGTTTGTATGTACAGTATGTTCTGTACTGTATGCTGTCTGTGTCTGTGATTTATGCAAGACTGTAAATCTATGGGAACGCTCTGTAACCTTGACTCCAAGTCATTGCTGCAAAAGAGAGACACACATGACGGGATGAGTCAGAAAAATCTATCTGAGCATCTGAGTGGCCATAGTAGGAAGCAGGAAAGGGAACGCAGATTGGGAAAGGATGCTCATCAGACGACAGCCCAGCCCTGACGGACGCACAGCTAGTTTCTATTCACATGTATAAACCTCCTAAAACCTCCTGTTCCCCTTTCATCACGACTCAAAGATACCCTCCCTTAAAGTTCAACTCTGGAGAGTAGGCTTTTATGAATGTATTTTCCCCCAGGCTAGTCAGTCCCAATCCACCACCAGTAGCAATCCAACACAAGCGTTCAAAAGGATTGAAAAATGTAAGAAATTTGTTTCAGGAAATGGTCTTTGTGACTTTTATCTTGTTCTCACTCCCTGATATACAGTGTGATTTAACTATACAACCTTTCCCATTATAATCATACTGTGTTCCTATACTGTAATACTGATGTTGTGCCATATTATGTACAGTCCTCTTTTAATATAGGAATTCTATATACTCCAATTAAAGTGCATAAAGCTGTATTGCAAGCTCTCCACTGTCTATTTGTCACTGTCCTTCGTGCCAGCAGCATACCACCCTGCATACCACTACTGGCTTGCTTCTGAAGCTAAGCAGGGTTGGTCCTGGTCAGTCCCTGGATGGGAGACCAGATGCTGCTGGAAGTGGTGTTGGAGGGCCAGTAGGAGGCACTCTTTCCTCTGGTCTAAAAAATATCCCAATGCCCCAGGGCAGTGATTGGGGACACTGTCCTGTGTAGGGTGCCGTCTTTCGGATGGGACGTTAAACGGGTGTCCTGACTCTCTGAGGTCATTAAAGATCCCATGGCACTTATCGTAAGAGTAGGGGTGTTAACCCCGGTGTCCTGGCTAAATTCCCAATCTGGCCCTCAAACCATCATGGTCACCTAATAATCCCCAGTTTACAATTGGCTCATTCATCCCCCTCCTCTCCCCTGTAACTATTCCCCAGGTCGTTGCTGCAAATGAGAACGTGTTCTCAGTCAACTTACCTGGTAAAATAACGGTAAAATAAAATAAATAAATAAATAAATAAAAACTGTCCTTCGTGTCTGCAGTAATAACGGTAGAGTGAAAATGAGAGTGTGTATCTACCCCTGCATGCGTCAGAGCCAACCTAGCTCCCTGCCTGCCTGAGTCAGAGCCAGCCTAGCTCCCTGCCTGCCTGAGTCAGAGCCAGCCTAGCTCCCTGCCTGAGTCAGAGCCAGCCTAGCTCCCTGCCTGCCTGAGTCAGAGCCAGCATAGCTCCCTGCCTGCCTGCATCAGAGCCAGCCTAGCGCCCTGCTTGTCTGCGTCAGAGCCAGCCTAGCTCCCTGCCTGCCTGAGTCAGAGCCAGACTAGATCCCTTCCTGCCTGCCTGAGTCAGAACCAGACTAGATCCCTTCCTGCCTGCCTGAGTCAGAGCCAGACTAGATCCCTTCCTGCCTGCCTGCCTGAGTCAGAGCCAGACTAGATCCCTTCGTGCCTGCCTGAGTCAGAGCCAAACTAGATCCCTTCCTGCCTGCCTGAGAAAGAGCCAGACTAGATCCCTTCCTGCCTGCCTGCCTGAGTCAGAGCCAGACTAGATCCCTTCCTGCCTGCCTGAGTCAGAGCCAGACTAGATCCCTTCCTGCCTGAGTGAGAGCCAGCCTAGCTCCCTGCCTGCCTGAGTCAGAGCCAGACTAGATCCCTTCCTGCCTGCCTGATTCAGAGCCAGACTAGATCCCTTCCTGCCTGAGTCAGAGCCAGACTAGATCCCTTCCTGCCTGTCTGAGTCAGAGCCAGACTAGATCCCTTCCTAACTGAGTCAGAGCCAGACTAGATCCCTTCCTGCCTGAGTCAGAGCCAGACTAGATCCCTTCCTGTCTGCTTGAGTCAGAGCCAGACTAGATCCCTTCCTGCCTGAGTCAGAGCCAGACTAGATCCCTTCCTGCCTGAGTCAGAGCCAGACTAGATCCCTTCCTGCCTGCCTGAGTCAGAGCCAGACTAGATCCCTTCCTTCCTGCCTGAGTCAGAGCCAGACTAGATCCCTTCCTGCCTGCCTGAGTCAAAGCCAGACTAGATCCCTTTCTGCCTGCCTGAATCAGAGCCAGCCTAGCTCCCTGCCTGAGTCAGAGCCAGCCTAGCTCCCTGCCTGCCTGCCTGAGTCAGAGCCAGCCTAGCTCCCTTCCTGCCTGCCTGTGGTATTTCCCTCGTATTTAAAGGGCACAGAAGATCAAGCTCCTGAGAGACACTATAATTTACTTACTGGCCTTTAAAAATAAACTCAGATTTGATTTGGCGGCGTAATTCAGTTAATCGTGTATATCTGTTAAATGGTAATCGCACGCTCGGGTATCGATCATCTCCAAGAGAGCACCTGACAGCACTTGGAGGACATTATCTTTTGTCACAAGAGCTGGAGGCCTTTTTGTGAGTTTACAACAGTCTCAATGCATTTTTGACTAATATCATGAGATATGTCCATCTTCTGTAACGGCCATTGCCGGACTGTATACCGTACGTAGAAATCTGATGGACTGAATGAGTTACTGTACAGGTAGTCAAGGAGTACATTAGGGATACAAAGTATATTGAAAGCAAGTGCTTCCACACAGGTGTGGTTCCTGAGTTAATTAAGCTCAAACTCATGCCCACATCCCACTGGGCACAGACATCAATTCAACATCTTTTACACATTGGTTCAACTTCATTTTCTTGAAATGACATGGAAACGCGGTTGATTCAACCAGTGTGTGCCTGGTAGGATAGGATGACAATGCCTCCACAGGGCACGAGTGTCACTGAATGGTTTGATGAGCATGACAATGATGTAAACAATATGCCAAGGCCGTCTCAGTCACCAGTTCTCATGCCATTTGAACAGTTATAGGAGATTCTGGAGCAGCGCCTGAGACAGCGCTTTCCACAACTATCAACAAAACACCAAATGATGGAATTACTCGTGGAGTTTCAGACTCTTGTAGAATCTATGCCAAGGTGCATTAAGCCTCTTCTGGCTTGTGGCCCAATGCCATATTAAGGCACTTTATGTTGGTGTTTCCTTTATTTTGTCATCTCTACATACCTTACTGTACAGAGAGACAAATACACACAAACTGTACAGACAAGACACCAGACAGATAGGCGTCAGACAATCCTCTCCAGGAATTTCTAGTCCCAGTCTCAACCATATTTTGCCACTGGAAAATACACCCCTTCCCCACCCCCACATCCCATCCCATCCTCCCCCTCCCTACCCCTTCCCTGATTAAAATAACTCACAGCCTGCCTTGGAGGAGTCGAGGTATTCAGAAATAACTATTCCCCTGGCTAGCAGATGGGCAGGGTGGATAGACACACCGACTGGCATACAGAAGGACAGACGGAAGGATGGACAGAGAGACGGTGGGACAGGATGATGCACAGCTGTGGCCCGCGATGCCTTATCTGCCTCCCCTATTTCCCCCGCTCTTTATCACAGCCCCACACTTGTGCCCCGCTGGTAATCAGAGAGGCCTGGCCCCTTCCACAGAGCCAGCAACCGCATTCTAATCTCAACTGTTGCATATCTAATACTAATTGGAATCCTGCAACTGGGTCACTGTCATTGTTTTTCAAGTACTGTCAAGTCGGAGGAAACATATGAAACTGAAATTACACCCCTGCTCCGCACAGGAGCGTCTTGATTGGAGCGTCTCTCTCTCTCTCTCTCTCTCTCTCTCTCTCTCTCTCTCTCTCTCTCTCTCTCTCTCTCTCTCTCTCTCTATATATATATTCTCTCTCTCTCTCCTCTCTCTCTCTCTCTCTCTCTCTCTCTCTCTCTCATCGCTCTCTCTCTCTCTCTCTCTCTCTCTCTCTCTCTCTCTCTCTCTCTCTCTCTCTCTCTCTCTCTCTCTCTCTCTCTCTCTCTCTCTCTCTCTCTCTCTCTCTCTCTCTCTCTCTCTCTCTCTCTCATGCTGTCCGATGGGCTGAAGGGGGCAAGCAGGGGAAGGGCAGATGCTCCCAAGGCTTGCATGCACCCTGTGTGTGTATGTGTTTTTTAAAATCAGTATGTGTGTATGTGTGTGTGCGCTCATGCGCATGTGTGCATGTGTCTCCATCTCTTTTCCAGGGATTGCAAATGCAGTGCTCGTCCTTGAGCCCCATAGACAAGGGGCTTTAGCACGTGTGTGTGTGTGTGTGTGTGTGTGTGTGTGTGTGTGTGTGTGTGTGTGTGTGTGTGTGTGTGTGTGTGTGTGTGTGTGTGTGTGTGTGTGTGTGTGTGTGTGTGTGTGTGTGTGTGTGTGTGTGTGTGTGTGTGTGTGTGTGTGTGTTTGTTTGTTCGTTCAATGTAGGCCTATACGTCTCGCTGACTACATTTCCAATCTTGACAGCCTATAGAACACAGACATTTTGGGGTCACTTTTGTGATGTTTGTTTATATCTTTAAAGTGCATAATTCTCCCCCCAAAAGCAATCAGATTAGGCTATCATTCTGTCCTAAAGCCAAGCCCATAAAACATCTACATTTATATGTTCAATTGGGCATGTCATGGACTGGTCTTAGCCTCGCTAAGCTAATGCATCAGAGGAACGACGTCTGAAAAGCGCATCAGATGGGGGCTACTGTTAATGTACTTCTCCCGTCGAGATGCTGAGAGGATAAATAGAGATGGGGGGATTATGTGTTGACGAGTGCGGATCCAAATTAATGCTCGCTCAATCATGTGGCCAAACCGTCCGGGACTCATTTCTTTGGAAGATGGCCGGGTGGTTTGTGCTCTCTCTCGTTATTAATGTACAAGGCCCTCTCCTGATTGGCAGGGACATTTCTGATGTGACTGCGTGGTCAATCTGACCACTAATTAATGTCTATACTATTAGACCAGCTCCCATGTCAGATTGGTCCCTCCCTCCCTCCCTCCCTCCCTCCCTCAGATTATAGGCCTACTTCATGTGCATATTTATGTAAAATGTAATAATTGTATTAATTTGTTAATTTTGTTTGGAGCATGTTGTTTAACTTTGGTGTGTTTCATTTAAGGTAAATATACAGCTTTGCAATTTATTTTGTGTCTTTCAATTGAATGCACAAGTTTGATTATGTTTCGTTGTTATTTTTATTCACTCTCATTGGAATTGATATTCAGGCTCCTGTTATGACTGTATGCAGTTAGAATATTTGTTGATGTTTTCCATGGCTGCTTTATTAGAAAGTCGCAGGTCAAATCCAAACTGTTTTACTGACAACTACTGTTTCACTCCTCTCCCTGGTGAAGCCTATTTCACACTGTGATTATCAACAAATTAATCATCGCAAATAAAGGTATCTACCTAGACAACAACAACAACAACAGAAGGAAACAGAATAAACATGACCACACACTTCCATCGTAATTCTTTCTTTCTTTTTATTTTTTGTCGTTGCTTCGTTGCTACTAAAAATTGTATTTGAGAGACAAACAACTTCATTCTGCTGTGCGTCAGTAATTAGCTGTGGAATTAGCGGGCTTGACGTGCCTCCACAGATCAGCCGGGCCCTCCAGGGAGGCCTGCGGGTCCAGGCAAGCCGCATTTCCAATTATTGTGTTGAATTGCTAATTTAGTTATTGTGCCTGGCATAATTGTGATGGGTATTGGGTGTGCGATTCAATTTGTTTAAAATATTTGTGGGCTGGCGGCTTGGTAATAGAGCTGACCTATCTGGTGGCCCAGCACAGTGAGAAGAGTTCAGAGACGGCAAACAAAGGGAAGACACTACAAAGATGTTGGCTTTTTCTGTCTCTCTCTCTCTCTCCCTCCCTCTTCCCTCTCTCTCTCTCTCTCTCTCTCTCTCTCTCTCTCTCTCTCTCTCTCTCTCTCTCTCTTCCCCTCTTCCTTCTCTCTCTCTCTCTCTCTCTCTCTCTCCCCCTCTTCCTTCTCTCTTTCTCTCCCCCTCTTCCTTCTCTCTCTCTCTCTCCCCCTCTTCCTTCTCTCTCTCTCTCTCTCCCCTCTCTCCCCTCTCCCCCTCTCCCCTCTCCCCTCTTCCCTCTTCCCTCTTCCCTCTCCCTCTCCCCTCTCCCCTCTCCCCTCTCCCCTCTTCCCTCTTCCCTCTTCCCTCTTCCCTCTCTCACTCTCTCTCTCTCTCTCTCTCTCTTTCTCATCTCCTTAGTTTGATCTGCCTCATCCCTCTTAAGACTGTTGAAGTTAAAAAGCTTGAAATGTAGAAAAATAGCACTTTGATCATCTTCAGGGTGGAAGGCACAGCGCATTAGACGTCGAGAACATTGAGGGCTTTGGTTTTGTAGATAAGCAGGGGAATGCCATTCTATCCAAAATATTGTCGGCAGGAGTATTGTGTACATGTTGAAGGTACCTCATGCCCTGGCCGGATTAGCTAGCCATTTTAACAGGACTCTGAAGACTTTGCCTAACTGGTAGACAGCAGAGAAGTGTTGTCTCTCCCCATAGGCTACAAGGGGCTCATTTGACAAAGCTGTCTTCATAGTTGTGGTATTAGTTTGCATTATTAGGTCACCAACATACAGTATAACGGGGACAATTACATGAATAACCTCTTGGGCTGACAGTGAGGTGTTTGGCTTACAATGATATACAAGGTATCAATTGCTCTCTACTGATTGAATTCTGTGAACAGTTTTATGTTGTTGTAGCCTGGAAGTTTTGAGGCCTGACTTGAGAAATCTTTCAGAATAATTACAGTGTCGTCAGATATGACAAATGCAATTTTCTTGTTACTTTAAATTTAGTTAAAACTTGCAGTGTGATATCTTCACACCAATTTATACTAGACTGTACGAACATATTCAAACGACCAGATGAATTTGAGAAACAAGCCCTCACTTGCCAATAACAAGGAACCCATCACATCTGTCTCTCTGTCTGTCTTTTTCTGTCTTTGTCTGTCCGTCCGTCTGTCTGTCTGTCTGTCCGTCCGCGTCCGTCTTTGTCTGTCTGTCCGTCCGCGTCCGTCTTTGTCTGTCTGTCCGTCCGCGTCCGTCTTTGTCTGTCTGTCCGTCCGCGTCCGTCTTTGTCTGTCTGTCCGTCCGCGTCCGTCTTTGTCTGTCCGTCCGTCCGCGTCCGTCTTTGTCTGTCCGTCCGTCCGCGTCCGTCTTTGTCCGTCCGTCCGTCCGTCCGTCTGTCTGTCCGTCCGTCCGCTTCCGTCTTTGTCTGTCCATATGACCGTCTGTCTCTATCTGTCTGTCTTTTTTTGTCTTTGTCTGTCCGTCCGTTCGTCCGTCCGTCTGTCTGTCTGTCCGTCCGCGTCCGTCTTTGTCTGTCCGTCCGTCCG